>NC_056735.1:1622296594-1622641921 GCF_019279795.1 Protopterus annectens | reverse complement strand
GTGATATTAAACCCTGGCCTTTACTCCCCTAGAGGACATAGCACCACATTACAGACTGATATTAAACCCTGGCCATACTACAGGATATGTACCTGAACAGTGCCATACATACACAGTGGTTCCACACCAATGAGGAGGAACCTCTACTGACCCTGGGAACTACTGCATCATATGCATAACTGGCCTTGTGTTCTAAGCTATGGAAGTTTTAAGTATGGAAGACATGTACAGCAATATTACATATGTATATATATCAGGACTATGTACACACAACCTATCTCATGGACATACCTATAGATAGTGAACTATGATACATTTGGAGGTTTCACAGTAAACACAGTATTAACCTGCTACTTTGCATTACCTGTGTTTGTGTCAGCTGTTGATGTGTCACTGGTGCTAATTGCTGTTTGCTGCTGCTGCTGCTGGTTTTGTTGCTGTGATGGTGCAGTTTTATTTTTTTTATCACTGCCTTTATTGCCTTATTTATTTATTTATTTTTCTTTCTCTCTCTCTCTCTCTCTCTCTCGCTCTCTCTCCATCAGTTTGGTGCAATGACTGTATTGCATGTGTGGAGTGTTAGTACTGACTGCTTTTGTAGGTATCTGCATAGGTCCATGTGATGGCCTCTGCACCAATTGTAAGGCAGCATTTGCTAATTGCATGCAGCCAGTTGTGTACTGATTGCATGTCTCCTGTGATTTCAGGACAGTGCTATAAAAGGGTATGTGAGATAGGCATTGCCCTTTCAGATTGTAAGGGCGTGGACCATGCTGGTATGCTGTCGACAGTGTTCTGTGAGTGTGAAGGTTAGTAGGTCTCTCATGATTCATGCTCTGTTGTAAATTCAGGTTGCTGCATTTCTCTCACCTGTTCCCTGTAGTGAGTGTGTATGCATACTGACACCTACAACTATATTTCCATATGTATTAATATATATATATATATATATATATATATATATATACATATATATATATATATATATATATATATATATATATATATATATATATGTGTGTACATATACATACTTTCATATATGTACATTAGCTTACATTATTAAGTACAAGCTAACAATTAGCAGGGCTGTTTCTGTTAACACTAAACTAGTATAGGAAACCAGTAATTAGGACAGTAAAAGTCTACCTGACATGCTTTGGATAGTACACGTCCTATATTGCCTTTATCTTCATTCCTACTATTACATGTTATACTTATTTTGGCACTATATTCCTGTATGAGAGTCATGGCTTAGTGGTAGGTCATACAGACTAGTGTTACAATGGTCTTGTGGTAGGGCCTAATAGTATGCTTTTATTTTGCTTTAAAATTGAGTACAGGGCCTGTCAATCAGAGTGCTGAAGGCACCTTTAAACAGTTAAAGGGTTAGTAAGTCTCACAGGAGTCAGGCTGTGTTGCAGATTCTGGTTGCTGCATTTATCTTCACTGTTTCCTGTAGTGAGTGTGTATGAATACTGACACCTACCACTATCTTTCATATGTATTAATCTATATATATATATATATATATATATATATATATATATATATATATATATATATGTATGTGTACATATACATACTTTCATATATGTACATTACCTTACATTATTATGTACAAGCTAACAATTAGCAGGGCTGTTTCTGTGAACACTAAACTAGTATGGCAATCCAGTAATTCAGGCATTAAAAATCTACCTGACATGCTTTGGGTAGTACACATCCTATATTGCCTTTATATTGATTCCTACTATTACATGTTATATTTATTTTAGCGCTATGTTCTTGTATGAGAGTCATGACTTAGTGGTAGGTCATACAGACTAGTGTTACCAAGGTCCTGGGTTTGAGATTGACAGTGGGAACTTATTTTTCTTTCGAAATGAGTACATGACCTGTCAATCAAAGTGCTGAAGGCACCTTTACGCAGTTAAAAGGGTTATTAAGTCTCACATGAGTCATGCTGTGTTGTAGATTCTGGTTGCTGCATTTATTTTCACTGTTTCCTGTAGTGAGTGTGTATGAATACTGACACCTACCACTATATTTCATATGTATTAATATATATATATATATATATATATATATATATATATATATGTGTGTGTGTACATATAATACTTTCATATATGTACATTACCGTACATTATTATGTACAAGCTAACAATTAGCAGGGCTGTTTCTGTGAACACTAAACTAGTATGGGAATCCAGTAATTCAGGCATTAAAAATCTACCTGACATGCTTTGGGTAGTACACATCCTATATTGCCTTTATATTGATTCCTGCTATTACATGTTATATTTATTTTAGCACTATGTTCTTGTGTGAGAGTCATGGCTTAGTGGTAGGTCATACAGACTAGTGCTACCAAGGTCCTGAGTTCGAGACTGGCAGTGGGAATTTATTTTTCTTTCGAAATGAGTACAGGACCTGTCAATCAAAAGTGCCAAAGGCACTTTTAAGCACTTAAAACCAGGTCTGCGCTGCTTTGCTGAGCTCACGCTGCGTCTTACTAGCGGTGAGCTCACAAGACACACGCCAAGACACCCGCGCTATTTTCTTTGAAAGAAAAGAAAAAAGGGTGACAGGAAAGTGGTGAAAAAGGGGTCACAAAGAGGGTAAGACAGTAGGGAAACAAGCTTGGGATTTGCAGGAAGGATGTAGGTGAGGCCCATAGCTGCCCATGTCTTTCTCAGCAACAGCTGTGCATTTGTATGTAATTTTGTGTGACATTTGAAACCTTCCACCTCTGAGAGAGGTGTCAGGATGACATTAATACCTGTTGTACAGCCAATTGTAATTAACAGTTTCAATGTCCAGCGGACATGTGTGCAACATGGACAGCTATGTATGGGGCGTAATTTTTTTGTGGGTACAGAGTGCCCTTTTTTTTTTTTTCAGGTGAGAGTGGTATGTCAGGTGAAGGTAGTCGGTATAGCTGGGGAGGTAGGTTGGGTAGGTTAACAGACAAGACAGACAAGATGCATACAGGGGCAGTGTATGACACATGTGGGGGGGTTACACAATTGACGGGGACGGAGGTTGCCACTGTTCATTCACAGCCCAGGACGGGGCTGTGCTGGGGGTTGTGCAGGCGGGACAATGGGCATGTCTGTAAGCTGTGCCACCCAGGCCTCAAGCTGGTGTAGGGGCCCAAGAACAGAGTCTTGGATCTCCCTTCGCACCACAGAACGGACACCTTGGAGGGTGAGTGGACGGGCTCCTCCGGCCACGCTTGCAGAGGGGGGACAGGCCCCATCCCCTGCAGCGCTTCCACCCGAAGGTGGCACAGGGCCCCCAGAGGAGGGTCCGGCCTGGGCACTAGTGCCAGGTGCAGTCGCCAGATGAGGTGGGAGAGGTGGGTCCGCTGGGACCCGCCTTCCCAAGCGTTCTAGGTTTGTGAGTATGTTATGTTAGTTTGGGTTAGTAGCATATTATTCCATTCAAATTAGTTGTAACAGCATGCATTGGTATTCCCATTAAACAAACACCCAGATATTAACACCATTGAACAACAGGCATATCAATATCACATGCATTATTTGAACAGAAATACACAATCAAACAACATGCAGGGTTAATTAATGGCAACAGGCCATCAGGTTTGCAGGTATGAACAGGGCACATGCAACAACGGACATGCATATATTTTTGAAACAACAGGACAAATGTCCATGGTTAATGAAATGTTCACATACCAATATTTAGTGAGTTTTTAATTTGCAATTATAGGGTGGGTGGAGAAAGAAAATGATGACACATTCATAAATTATACATTAATATACATTTGTAATAGAAACACAATTAACTTGTGGGTGATAGTTTCAAATTGATTTTTAATTGACTGTCATGCTAGACCTGTTACAGATACATCACTATCCTAGTTATTTTGACTTTGATCAGATACATCATCCTGCTACACTTTGATGACAGGGCAGGGGACAACTATGGATGTTTAGTATGTCAGATAATCATTCATTCTATCTGAAAATTTTTGACTGTCATCACCATATACAGATTTTGGCTTATACATTCAAGATTCAGACACACTGCAATCAGTTTGGGATGTTAATTTGTAATTCCCACATGCATTTAGTTCTGTAGAACCACACTGAGGCTTATATATTCAGGGGTTATTACTACTTTATTTATTGATACATGAAACTTTCTGTCACTCTCACACATCCTGCTATTTTACAGTTCAGGTTGGTACTTCTAGGCTTTTTTCACATATTAGACCTGTGGTGATTCAAACACTTTCCAGCAGCCTCACTTCTGTCATGATTCAGCATTTCAGCAGGGGATATATCTCACATGTGATTAACTCAGCTTCTGAAGCTGTACTCTTGAGACTACTGCAGGTTATACTACATTTAATTAATGGTGGGACATCTGTATTACAGAACTATTTATTTCTATCAATTATATTTCCAGTTTCACTTGCATACTGATGAACTTGTTGCAGCCATACCTGCAGACTTTCACTTGTTGCCTGCACATTCTATTACTTTTAATCAATACACTGCAGTGTTCTGCTACGTGCTACACTATAATATTTATTTACAAGTACTAGGTGGGGTTACTAACCTACATGGTGGCGCAGCCGCACCAGCCTGCGGTCATGTGCCCTGCAATTCGCAGAGTGGACACCTGCAGCTGTAATACAAAACAAGTAATATTGGAATACACATCTCCATGGTATCAGCTAGTTGAATTCCTTACATACATAAATAAAACGTAACTTACTCAGTAGTGGGGCGTTGGGCATATCCCGGGCCTCCTGGATCCATTGGGTCAACTGGTCTTCTTTACGTCACTTCAGGTCTGCATGGTGGTGATGGACCTGCTCACCAGTACGTGGAATCCCAGTAGCACTAGTGAGATCATGAGCCAACTGGTCCCATGCCTCCGCCCTGTATGCTCCCCATGAGACCTGGCCCTGCATGAGTTGGGCCTCATGATGGTGAACTAGGAGCCAGACCATGTATCTGGACTCCTCAACGCCCCACCGCTGTGCTCGAAAGCAACGTCCCTCCCCTACTCCACTCATTCTGCCTGCAGGTGTATTCTACAATCGTTTATGCTGTGTATTCCCGCCTATGGGGCTTATATATGCCGATTTTCCCACACATTTCTATGATTGGCCATTTTGGAATTGTATCTACTTCACAGAAACTGTTTTATCATGCTCCATTTTGGATTATATCCTATATATATGCTATTTCTGCATTTCTAAGTACTGCTGTCATGGCTTAGTAGTTTAGTACCTTGACTCTAGTGCATGGTATCCTGGGCTCGAATCTGAGCACTGATTTTTAATTTTCATGACTGTCTAGAAATGAGTTCAGGACCTGTCAATCAAACATGCCAAAAGCACTTTTAAGCACTTAAAACCAGGTCTGCTCGTTTGCAGAGCTAACGCTATCTTGCCTGTGGTTAGCTTGTGAGCGCGGCACGCACCACCGCTGGGTTAAACCTTAATTGGCTAGTAATACACATGTTAAGCTAGGCACAGCTAGTTGCACACAGTTTGAGCCTGTTAAACCAGTGCTTAGCTACAGGCAAGCAATTTGCAGCCTTTGAAACACTACTCAGCTACGGGCACTCTGTCTCACAGCAGCTTAGCTATCAGTACATTTCTACATATTTTTATTATTGTATTACTTGACAATATATGCTCCATTTCATTCCATTTTACAAAAGGAAATACTTTTACATTTGTACAATACTGCCAGGGGCCCTTTTTAGTGCTTATTTACAAAAAAAAATAGGTTGTTGTGTGGGCTCGAACCTTGCCTGCCTGCTCTTAAGCTGACAACTCTACCGCTATGCTATTATTTCTTGGCTTACTTTGCATATTTAGTTCTTATATCCTTTTCCACTGATTGCTAACTGCAGTTGCACTAGTAGCACACCCGCGCACACGAGCGCACACGTTAGCAAACATTTACAGGGTTTAAAAAAAAAATAAAACAGTTTTCATTTTCATTTTATAACATCTGTTCACTTTTTACATTGCTGGTCTGTGGGGGCATGTGTTGTGTAGTGTGTTTATTCACATTTCCATGGCCTTTCTCGTAGCTGTTTACTTTCTGCCATTATAGACTTCCGGGGGCGTGTCCGCGTGCAGGGCTTAGCCAACGGACATGCCCCCTATTGTCTTACACGGACTGTGCAAGAGTTAGAGTGTGATTCAGCATGCCTCATGCACCTCATGCATATGCATGACATGCTGACATCACACCGTTTAACTGCAGCCTCCGTGTAAGAGTTATAACTCTTACACGGAGGCTTCCTGAATCCTGTAGCTGGTTTTCCTAGGCAACATAAGAAGGGCTATTGTTTTATCCTCCTAAGAAGTGTTGTTTTTAATTAGCTTATTTACTAATTAATTAGAATTAGAATTAGCAGCTCATTTTGCTAATTAGAATTAGAATTAGCTGAATGACATATCTAATTAATTGCAATTAGAAAATGTTGAAACTAATTAGGCTAATTACATTTTTAATTAGCAACTTACTGCTGACTGTCTTAACTTGCAACTCATCTATCCAAGTGCTCAACTTGAAAACAATGTAGTCAATGTCAAATCATAAAAGTTAAACAGTACCTCTAAGCACGTTTAGCTAAATAATCAACTGTACAGTAAAACACATTGAAAACCATAAAATAGTAAAATCATCAAATAGTAATGTTCATCAATTGGTCTCTGTTGCACTTGGCAGTGACAAGCAACTCCAGTGATGCATCACTAAGTCTACTTCGTCTAGCTGAAGCACTGTAGCCAGCAACAGTGACAACCCTTTCAACATTTGCTGAAGTTGCAGGTATACAGTGCTGTTTAAGATGTAATTTGTATAAGGTCAGAAATGTTGTGGGCTCTTCCTTTTCATGTTTCTTTCTGCTTCATAAGTGCTGTATTTGCCAGGATTACACAACCTTGAGTGACTTACAAAAGTAGAAGTCACCCTTGTTGGCTTCCCGTCACCGGTAATTCTTTTCATGCAGGTGTTAGACACTCCAGAAATTTGGGGTTTTATTATCATTTATAACATTTAGTTTAAAACCAGTGAAAAAAAGTTGCAACATTATCGAGCTGAATAATGGAATTTTTACATTGACACATTGGACAGGCCCATCCTCATCCTCTGCTCTCTACATCACATAATCCTGACCCTAATTGGAGGTATGCATAGATGATCAATATAGCTTGTACGAGAGCTGGCAACAGAAAGTGATTATTTATCTTTCTTCACAATCAGACCTCAGGTGACTGTACATAGGTTCACAATGGCTTATCTAGGGAAGTGTTCTGCCTATGAGCAACAATTTGGGGAACATTATTGTAATCATTATTTTGTTATATTTCCTCACAGTGAAACATCAGACTTATTTATTTATTTAACATTTGTTTACTGGGAAAGTCTGACTTGTTTTGAAAAACTTTGAAAAAAGCTCTAAAATGCAACATAGTGCATTTATAAATTCATGGGTTTTGAGGGCTGCTACCCTGGCTTAATTCAATTACTTCCTTCACAGTTATTACAGCTCAGTCTTGGCCATTTAGAAAGCGTTGAAATGTTTAAGGAAAAAAGCCAAAGAGTGTGACAAAGTATGAATAAACAAGAAAAAAAGTAATTTGCCTGAATGATGTGGGGAGGTCAGAATGGGAGAAACCAGAAAGGAATGGGAGGGTGAATTTGTAGCAAATAGAGTCCATTGTCCAGACCTACTATATTTGTTATAGTCAGGCATCTGTGGTGTATATAGTCAGTGAAGTGGATAAAACAAATGTGGACTGAGACAGTCTGTAGAACAAATGACATGACCCTAACAGTTGCTTGATCGCAGGTTAGTGGCCATTGACCTGCCATTATAGGATACACCCCATTCTAGTTAGCCTCACTCATTCATTTACTTTTTACATCTCCTCTTAGTTTCAGAACACTGGCTGACACTGCTCCATGTTTATTAATTATATTTCATTAGATATATCTGTTTAATTTATCATCCTGTAACTTGGTTGTGACTGAAATGAGCTAACTTTATTCTAGTTCACCTATCTGCAAAGTAAAACTAAAACAAAATACAAGAAAATTAAGTAGACTAGCTGTAATATAAGAAGCTCATCAGTGCTTAATGCAGTCAAATATAAGAGTTATGATTGTACATAATCCAGGCCCTCAGCCTGAATCTCTGGGCTTGGGCTGGTTGGCTTTACCTTTGTTCATACTAAATTATTGCATTTAATCCTGCCTTTATCAGCACAAACAATATCAGTATGAAAGAAAATGAATTAAAGCCAGAAAAATAATATGGAAAACAATGAGATGGTATGAGATATTAAACTGTCTGTGTTTAGAGCCATACTGTAAGCATAAGGCATGCAATCTGTACAGCAGTAGTGTTAATTCAGGGGAATTACAAGGGTGACAAGCCTTCATTTAAGCTGCATCAAGAATTACTACTGCAGTGCATTTTATTTTATGTTTTTTCAACATTTCTTTGTACCTATCATTAGCTTTCACTCCAAAATAGATGCATTTGGTAACAACATAACACATTTAAACAAACTTTATTTTAGCATATGTTATCTTCTTTCCCATTAAAAAGAAGATACTTTTCTTAATTTAGTGGGTGTTGTTTTTTTATACCTTGACTACGTAACCAACTAGTTGCATTGTCCATGTTTAGCTCAGCTGAAATATAAATCTATATTTTGTTTCACTTTGGTTTGGGCAACCGCTGGAAAATGAAATAATAACGGAATGCTGTCAGACATAAAACTATTTTATCTACATTTCCTCAAATGGTTTCTATTGGCAAGCCTTTTTTGTTTTTATGATTACTTCCTGGCATAGATATATATTTTTTTAATTTTATTTTTGCTTGAGGTACTTTTAGCCAGCAAGCTGTATTCTTTGAGAATTGCTTTCTGTTAATAATGTTGTGCTGTTTTTGAGACTTGTTGACACGAGGGACATACCAGGTAACTGGCGATTTTATGCTCGACAGATTGTCTGAGATTTTTTTGGAGACATTTAATCAGATCTTTAAAGACAAGGGTCCTTCAGCCTAGAGCTTGATTTGTTGCTTCAGGATTTACAGTCTGAGTTTTGAATGTGTTTGTAATGCTGAAGCCGGTCAGAGGTTTATGGTTATGACTCCTGGTGTCTGAGGCTGGAATATTTTATCATCACTTCTCTGACATTGATGGAGGATGATTACAGGGCCACAACACTGCTATAACAAAGAATAGCTTAATTTCATAATTTTAAGGTAAAACAGTCTGCCAAATACTTCTTTGACTTTGTTCAAGTTTGCTTTCTGTGTTATGTCAGATTAATTTACTCTAACAGATTTACACTGCTCATGCAATGTATTACTAAATAAATTGTGTTAAATATAAAATTAGATTGAAATTGTTGTGTTTATGTTTTTGAAATGCTATTTTTCTTAAACAGCTCTGCATTGCTTGCTGTGTTATTAATTAATTATTATTGTTCTCTGTCTTCACATTGTCCCTCATGATAGTTTGTAAAATTCTTAGGCATAAGCACTCATAAAATTTGATTGATTTATACAGCAGAATCCATCTAGCCTTAAGCAGCTGAATCTCTAATTCCATCTGTTTATTTAGTAGAGCCATAAGGCCATACAGAATGCGAAGTATTAAAAATTATTGAAGCCCTGATCGACCTTTCAATTGTTTTCTTTTACATGGAATGAAAGCCTTACTAAACAGTCATGGGAATGAACTTTATTTTGTACCCACAGTCAAAAGTGAAGTATAAATAAATACATTCCATTATAAAGGATATTTATGGCAATGTATGCATTCATTTTAGGAATCAAAGTTTAAACTGAATGACTTGGAAAGCATTGTACTAGTTTACCAACATCAGGAAATACATTTATTCTGTGTTCATCAATTTTTGTAACTGCTACGGAGCAATGAATCTATTTTTCCATTTTTGGAATGATATCCTTATTGTATAGACTAGACTGTGCCTGTTATTTTCCACTGGTTGAGTGATTGTCTCCATTGCTAAGCTATCAGTTAATGATCATTCCCTCATTCACCCATTCTTTCATTCATCCTTGCTTTCACACACACACACACACACACACACACACACACACACACACACACACACACACACACACACACACACACACACACACACACACATATCTTTGGGCAATTTAGAAGGTTGCTAGTTCACCAATGGCTTGTCTGTGGGATATGGGAGGACACTGGAGCATCTGCCAAAAGCATATGGAAGTACATGGACACAGATGGGGCATCCACTATAACTGAGAAGAGATCTTAAGAAACAAGCAAGACAGCAAGGCTAGCTGTTCTATCAATGTACCAACAACAATGAAGTTTTATTTTTGAGAATTAGTGAGCAAATTAATTGGTCGGTTACTGGGTATTTACTTAAGAAACCCTAAGTGTTTTAAATTATAGACAGGGGAGATCTGCAAGTCTCACATCTGTGGTCTTTGTTATTGTGCTGTAAAAAATAAAATCTGTGGCTCCCAAAGGAGACTGGCAGTGCAAAAAAATCCCTAGAATTTGGATACAGTTGAATATATTTTAAAGATAAGCAAACAGCTCATGTGTATGATTGAACCAGGACCACAGCACTGTTTTATAGTATTTAAAATTAGTAACTACATGCTACCTTTTGTGAGATCTGAAGTAGCCCAAGCTTTAGCCTCAAAACTAAAGTATAAATGCATACTTTAATACACGGAGAGGGTTATAATGATTTATTTTCTGCTAGCCATGCCAGTCAAACAACCTTTTTCACCTCATATCTTGCAGTTCCAGATTAATTCCCATAGATAGCCTGTTGTACTATTAGTTAAATGTTATACTTTGACCAGCTCATGAAAAGTGCCAAGCTGCATTCTTTCAGGTTAGTCACTATAGTGCGTTCCCAAGGTACAGTAACCAAGTATTTAAGTTCAAGGAAAAATGTCAAGTGTTCTACTTTCCTCCGATAAAAAAACAGCATTAAAAATATTAAAAATGGAGAAATTCATCAAGCTGAATACAAAATTAGAGAAGCTTAAACAGATTTTATAATATTGGTCAGACCTCAGTACAAAAGAAAAACATTATTAAAAAGTCCTTGTATAAAGTTATCCCATCAAGCTGGAACCATCTGTGAAAAGACCTGAGAGGATAAACTGAACATGCAGCCTTCAGATCTAAACTCAGAAATCACCTTCACACCATTAATAGCTGTAAATATTTAAGAGTGTCTAACAAAAACAAACAAATGTATTTACCTACCACTTCTTACTACTGTGCAGAAGTTATGTAATATGTTCAGTTATTCATTACTTTCTGTTCTTTTCTAACTAATATCTGGCATGGTATATAGAGATTATGACACCAGAATAAATTACCATCAAATGTATAGCAATTATATTTACTCACCCTTGTACCAACTCAACCAAATAGCTCACTCTTTGATTTCTAAATTTTAAATTGCAATTTATGTTTTGTCTGCCTTGTTCTGTATCTGTTTACTCACTGTATTTTGTCATGGCTAAGGTGTATGACCAATGCAATTACTCCTTAAATACATTTAAATAAATCAGTAAATCACTGCTTGTTTTGATCAGAACTCACTTTAGTCAAATAATAAATTGTTTTGGATCCACATTACAGATGTCCAATTTTTTCCCATCTATTAAGCGTAATGTGTACTAGCCTATGACCTGAAATGGAAAAAAAACAATTTCCCTTGAAAGCGAATATATCAATAAATGTTTAAGGGGGGGTCTATATTACATAATCGAAGAGACACTTCTTCGAATATGTAATTATTGACCCCTAAACACTGAAATGCGAAAACCATGAATGACCAAAACAGCAAATTCTTTCCTAGGGAAAAAATTCAATTGGCCGTTCCTGGAGTTTACCCTTTACCCCAATGTAGAGCAATCTTGGAGTTGGTATATTTAATTAGGGGGGTGTGGGGCACAGCCCCCCATGTTGGGCGGTGTGTGGGGTGAAGCCCCCCACTTAAATTACATTTGAAGTGTTTGTCTTGTTTCTATGGCCCCGCAAATTTTTTCCCTAGGAAAAATTTTGCGGTTTTGGCCGTTCGCGGTTTTTGCATTTCGGTGTTTAGTGGTTGATGATTACATATTCAAAGAAGTGTCTCTTCGATTATGTAATATAGATCCATTTAATAATATCAAACAATACATAATATGTATAAAATGCAAGATTCAGGCAGTTTTGTACTATAACCCTTACTCGGGCATTCATTACAACACAAGTATACTTTCTGAATTAAAGAGTTCATCAGACATCTTAGCAAAGTACGTTATTGTCACTTCATTCATTCACTCATTCATTCATTCATTTAGTGTCATATAGAAGATTCATCCTATTCAAGATTGCTGAGACTTGGGAGCATATCCCTGCAAAGGAAGAGTGCAATGCCAAAAAATGATCCTGGATACAATGCTTTTTCATGTCAGACCACCTACACATATAGTCTGTCTCTATCTATATGTCTGTCTGTCTGTCTGCCTGACACACCTACACACACACACACACACACACACACACACACACACACACACACACACACACACACACACACACACACACACACACACACACACACACACACACACACACACACACACACACACACACACACACACACATATTCACTTACCTGTGCTGTGACATACATTTTTTAATTACCGCCTATTACCTAATGTCCTCTCCTAGAAATGGTATAGGGAATTGGACCACCAGGAACCCAGGTGGAAACAAGGATGACATTCAGATATCCCACATAAGGTAATCCAACCAGAAACCAAACTGGAGAATTAAGATCGTGTGAGGTCCCACTTCTTCAGACACACGATTGGATTAGAAATTCCGTAGAACCTTTATGCGACTAAAGTACTACTAGGAGTTTATCAAAACTGTCAGCTAAGTAATTACCAGATAAGTGCGCTTGCACAGATGGATATGCTCACTTGGGAGTGTGCCTGCATGCTATTTTGTCTCAGTAAGCAAACTGTGTTTTTATTAGGCATGTCTGAGGATGTTTGTCCTACTACTCTTGTGCAAACTTAGGGCATCCTTTCTTGCAATCATACTGAGCAAGGTGAGGTGGTGGAGGATGCTGCAGAAGATTTAAATGAAACTATTGTCTGGGCTGCATAATCTGGTATTGCCAGAACAAATTATGCAGCAGCATCAACATCCTAAAATATTGCATTGTTTCAAGAACACAACCAGAAGTGCATCTAGCTTATCTGCAATGTGCAGAACAATCTCCAGACTGGCTCCTGCTCCCACTCAACCCAAACTTAAAGATGTGAATAAACTCTGATTGCTGTAAGTTGCTGTTTGTTAAAACTGTAGCAACTCCAAGCTTTATGTTGAGGACCAAAAAAAAAAAACTCTCTAACTGTAATAAACTGCTTGTTAAAAATTGTAACAAGCCATTCACTACAGTTAGCATCACAATTACCACATACATTCTCCTCACATTAAGCTCCCCAGCACTACACTCAAAATGGAAAACAGTATCAGCATTCATTTATTAGTGCTGACACTACACTCAAGCATCACAGACACCTACCAGTTGTGCCTCCTGACAGCCCAGAGTAGTTGCTACCTTCACTCCAGCTTAGTTACAATTTTGTACACAATCCATAGATAGTCACATGCTAGAGCAAACCAAGGCTGGAATTTAGTGACATGCACCATTCTGCAGAGAAAGCCTTGCATGGTTAGGAGTTAGGTGCTCAATTTGCCAAAGCCCCATTTATGCTTTGTACTTGATACCAACAGATATCTGAAATAACTCATTCCATCTACAATTTAAAAACTCATTGAAAATATATCTTTCAAAAAATCATCCTTTACTTGTAACATTCACATTAATAAGCCCATTTTTTATTCTGAATCATATCCCACCTACAATTTAAAATCTAAATGAAAATGCACTTATCAAAAAATATTCCTGTCCTTGTACCAGCCCCATAATTAAGTACCCTCAATAAGCAGTCAGATAATACTTCTGACCTAAAAGTCTTTGCACTTGACTACCAGTATGGGGCTCCATTGATAGTCACATTAGTCCAACTTCCCGCTCATCCTGTATACCAGTTCAGTACATTTTTCAAATGAGTTAAGAAGAGCTGCACCTTAAAGACTTAGTATTCATTGTCATGAATGTGTGTAGTCAGATGTGAATGTTGAAGAAGGTCGAAATATTTAATTAAAAGTTTCAAATTTCAGCCGTCGGTATCTATCGCTTCTCGTGAGGATATCCAGATACTGGCAAATACAAAAACTGGGAGAGCTCATACAGTAGAAAGTGAGTAGAAAGGAGAAGTTTTTAAGTACAGTTTGGTTGGAAAGATATATCAGACTGTTAAGGGGTGTGTACTGGGATATGAAAAAGGCTTAAAGAAATGAATAAGGAACTAAGTGAACATTCTTCAGTGATCCAGTCATTTGTGAAGGAAAACACAGAGTTGAAGGTGATGGTGGAGGTAACTATTACTGGATTAGAAGATAAAATAATACATATAGTGGGGGATGGTATAAAATGATTGTGGGTTGGTATAACAGTTAAAGTGTTTGACTTACAGACACAATGTACAGTGTTTGATTTTCACTTCTGGAAGCAAAATTGGCTAGGTTTAGAATGGTCTATTAAAAAAGCTAGCCTAGTAATTAGCTATGAACTTAGTAAACCATGAATCTAAGAAAAAGGCAAATGAAAATGATAGACGTCTGCAGCAGTACTTGCATTAAGTACTGTGCCCTCTAGAGTGCATAACTAGATAAGCAGGAGGTTGTAATCTCACAGCAATCAACTTGTGTATGTATGGAGTTGTGTAAATATGTCCTTAACTACTGGTGACCTCCATGAAGCATTAGGCTGCAACTAATTTAGGATTGGCATTTGGGATAATAATTGAAGTGTTTACCTCACAGACACAAGGTTTGAGGTTTTATTCTTACCTCTGAGGGAAAATGGCTAGACGTAAAATGGCCCACAAAGGCAGCTAGCGTAGTGTTTACCTATTAACCTATGAACCTATATAGAAGACCAATCAAGGAGGAAGAATGTCAGAATTGTTGGCATTCATGAGCAGATATAAGGGAGAGATTATAACAAATTTGTACAAGACACTGTAAGTAAATGGACTGGGTTGCCCTTTTCAAGACTAGGGATATTGAGGGCCCATTGTACCCCCTGACAGTTGAAGGCTGGAAATCAGCTCTGCTCAAAACCAATGATTGCAAAATTCAAACCAAGAAAAAGTGCTTGAGGAATTCTAGAAACTGGGAAAAGTATTTTTGGATGGTGACATTCAAGTCTATGTTGAGAAAGATTTTTTTGATGGACATGAGCGTTTATCCCAGTAATGCATTTATGTAAGCAAAATGGTCTCAATTGGAGAAATCAGGCCCTTTAGTGTCCTAAGGCTTACATGATGTGTAGAACAATGCAAGGGGGTTGAATGGGTGGGAAGGGCACCTATCCATGCACTGAACAACTGCCATAGTTATGGCTGAAGGATGGTGTCATGGAGCACAATGAAGGAGATCATAATTCTCTGATTATAGAAGACAGTGTGAATAGCTTTAACATAGTTATGGGGAGAGTTGTTTGGGTGGGAGGGGCAGGACTGGTTTGTATGTTTGATAATTAGATTGTCTTCGAGAAAATATGAGCTGGTATGAGATTAGAAGAAGTACTGAGGTAATACAGATGGCACATAAGATGTAGGTTGAGGATGATCAGCAAGAACAGTTTAGGAAAGGAAGGAAAGGTGACTTCATGTTGGTAAGAAAGGGATGTTTTCTCCTGATAAAAGTTTACATTAGGAATGGGGGACTTTGTAAGGTTATAGTCCATAATGTGTGGGTGGTGACATGGTATATAAATGGCTTGAGCCACCCTGGCCATGTGGGATATTGCAATATGTTAGGCTAGTAGGAATAAATATAGTGACCTTACTAAAGACACATTTGTGGGAGGCAGAATATCAAAAACTAACAAAAAGGAGATTTAAATTGTTAGTTGATGCATGGATTAAAAAGGGTGTATACCTGGATTTTAGGGGTGGAGGGTGGATACAAGCAAAGAGAATTGACAGTGGCGGCATTGTCCCTCATAAAGCAATGTTGACAACACTGATCAAAATTATGACTGCTATAGTAGCTTTTCAGGAAGGGTTATCCCTACCTATAGGTGGAATTTAAATACCATTATTAGGAAGTACATATCTTCTTATTGAAGGAGTTTGGGAAGCTAGTGATGAGATTCCTTAATGGGGGAGGGCAGAATGAAGCAATAAAAAGTTGATGTGTTACCTACAGGGAGGACTAATTTGTATGGGGCACTCAGGGAGGACCAATTTGTATGGGGCACTCAGGGAGGACCAATTTGTATGGGGCACTGTCTGGGTTTTGGAGATGGAATAAATGCTAAGAGCAGGTGAGAACTTGAAGAGTAGTTAATGGCGAGGGGATGATTTAATACTTGGGTGGAAGTGGAGGATGAATTTAACCTGAAAGGTAAGGCAGAAATAGACAGGAGTAGTTAATGCATTCAAAAGACTAAGTGTAGAAAAACTGAGCAATTGATCTCATGCTTAATTAGTTTCATCTTAGACATGAGGGAAGGAAAGGACTTAACTAAGAGGATCTTATTTAAAGGTCATAAGGCATCAAGTGAGCTAAAGGATGTGGTAATCAAGAAAATGAGTGAAATGTCAGCTAAGGAAATAGGAAATGTAGTACCTGAACAAGAGTTGGGCCAGATTAATCAGTTCACTGGATATGATACAAAATCTAGGAACTTTAGCATTTTTCTATGGAAGTGTTTGCCAAAATTTGCCCAGGAGCAATTATAGACTGTTTGAGATGTGGTAGTCATTTCTGTTAGTCATCTGAAAGTTACATGGTTGTATACTTTTTAGGACTGTGAAAAACTGGGGGAGTATGCTAGAGATATTCAGCAATTATTTTTATTTATTTTACATTTGTTTACTGGGAAACTCTGACTGGGCAGTAGTTGCCCGTTTTCAGCAGAGGCCCGGATGAAAAAGCTCCACATAGTACATAATGTTACAAAAACATTCAAATACAGAAAGCATGTGACTTAGTAACAAAAACAAGCTAGTTTATAATGTTCAGTACAAAAATATTGTATGTAGTCCTTATGAGGAACATTTAAACAATAGTAGCAAAACAGACTAGTTTCTAAAGTTCTGAACAAAAATATTCAATGTGGTCCTTTAGAGGAACATTTAAACAGTACACAGGAGGTAGAATACAGATGGGGATGCAAGATTATGATGCACTTTGAAGCATCGAATCTTTTGCTACAAGAAAAGTTTATGATGTGCATTGTCATTTACGGTTACCAATAAAAAAGGGACGGGCATTTATTAGGTTAGTCAGGGTCTTGACTTTTACATATCCAAGAACTGGACAGATGCGACTTCAGCTCACATTTGAAGTTAAGTTTGTTATTTTGCATTCTGATTCCATTAGGGAGGGTATTCCAGATTTTGGCAACTACACTTCATTAGAAGGAGTCGCCGGACATATATTTGCTTTTGGATATTTCAACTAGCATTTTATTTGTGGATCTTAGTTGGCAGTTGTTATTGTAAAGATTGAGTAGGCTTGCTAGAGCTGGTATTTTATTGGGGTGGTATTCTATTTGATGTGCCATGGTAAGTTGAGCAATGTGCAATAGGTTAGATAGTTCTAGCCAGCCTAATTGTTTAAGGGCTAGACAGTGATGGAATCGATATGAGGAGTTGGTAGTAAATTTTGTTATCTTGTTGTAGGAAGTGATTAATTTGTTTAAGCCACCTTGGTTTAGGTTGGTTAGAACAGGGGATGCATATAGTAATGTGGAAAGTAGGTGAGTTCTGGCTATGATGGCTTTACTGTCAGTGGTCAGGTAATTTATACATTGCTAAAGGGTGCTAAGTTTTTTTGAACTTTAGTTATGGTCTGTGATATATGTTTATCAAATTTCAGATTTTGGTCAATGATTATTCCAAGAAGTTTGGTTTGTGTCACTAGGGTGATGAGGGTGTTGTTTTTGAGGATATTTGAAAAGGGGGAATGGGGTCAAAAGCCTTTGAGGGGTGGAATAGCATAAGTTGGGTTTTTTGGGGATTTAGAATTAGCTGAGAGTTTGACAGCCAGGTCTCTGTGGGATTCCTGTTTTTTTTTTTCTTGAAGAATTTGGAGAGTGGAAGCTGAGCAGATTAGTGTGGCATTATCAGCATATTGTACCAAGTTTACATGAAGTGTGGCTGTGTGTAGGTTGTTTGTAAATAATGTGCAAAGCAGGGGTCCAAGTATAGCCCCTGTGGTATACTAGTGTAACTTGAAGGAAGGGAGATAGGGAGTTGATCCATTTTACAGCTTGCTGGCAGTCGGAAAGGTCATCTTTAAACCAGAGCAAGGTGGAGTAATCAAGACTGAACTCAGAGAGGACAGTGAGAAGTTTGTTATGAGAGACCGTATCAAATATTTTAGATTGGTCTAGAACAACAGTTGAGACTAGATTACCGAGGCTTCATTGCTGATTGACAAAAACTGATGAGGGCAGTGCTAGTGCTATGATGCAGGCAGAAGTCATGTTATGTTTTGGCAAGATGGTTGTTAGCTAAGAGGTAGTTTAGTATCTTGGACTGAATACATTTTTCCAATATTTTAGACAATGGCAAGAGTATGGCTATTGGTTGGTAGCTGGATAATTCAGTTGAGGTACCACCTTTATTTAATGGGATTATGTGAGAGATTTTCCAGAGGGAAGGTACTGATTGCTCATATGGATCTGTTAATTAGAATACAGCCAGGGTACGCAATTGCTTTGGCAGTGATCTGTAGGTATTCAGGTGGGAGTTTGTCTGCTGCAAGGGTAGTTGGTTTTAGCTTGGACAAGTGTTATAGATGAGACAGGTTGGGATTGGTTTGAATGAAAAGAGGTACTGGCTGTTTAGGAGGTTATGATGATATGAGAGACTAGCAGGGGATTAGAGGTTAATTAATTTAAGAATTGAGTTAGAGAAGTAGTCATTGAATTGTGTTGCAATGTTGATGGTTGTGTCATTGGTGTTTGGATGTGGGATGCTAGTTTTGCCTGGTTGTAGAATTTTGTTAATGGCTGCTGAAAATTTCTGTGGGTGTCAGAATAGTGTTTTTTTTTTATTATTTCTTATTTGCTTTTTTGCTTTATTTCTTAGTTCACAAAATAATTATCTGCTTGAGCTGGTTTTATTATTACGCCAGGCCTTGTTGCTTTCTTTTAGAAGTAGGTAAGTGGCTTTTGTGAGCCAGGGGACGTAGTTGGAGTTGGTCCCAATCGTTATAGGAGGGGCTAGATGATTTAGTATGTGTAGAAAGGGTAGAGTTTAAGTGGTCAACTGCCAAGTCCAGTGGTAGGCAGGTGAGTGGGGACCAGTCTCAGCAATGTAAAGCTGATATGAAACCATCTGATTTAAAACATTTTTGTGCAGCGTATTAGTTGGATTGGGATTTTTTTTGTGTGGGCTTAATGTGTAGTCTTAGTAGAAAGGGAGGGAGATAATCGGTTAGAGTGTTAGGTGGAGTGCAGAAGTGTTGGGCTGAGGAAGGATGGTTAGTGAGGATCCAGTCAAGTATGGACTCCTTGTTTGTAGATTTTCTGTACAGTCAGAGTTTGTATTAGCTGCCTGAAACCATAGAGATTAATATGCTTGGAGGTTACGGGTTAGTTGAAGGAGGACCAATATTGATTAAATTCCCTTAGGATGAGTTTTTCTTGTGGGAGGGATTGGGATGCCCAGTGAATTATGGTTTCAAGTGTCTTAGTATTATGTTCTGGAAGTGTGTGTGTGTGTGTGTGTGTGTGTGTATGTGTGTGTGTGTGTGTGTGTGTGTGTGTGTGTGTGTGTGTGTGTGTGTGTGTGTGTGTGTGTGTGTATATATATATATATATATATATATATATATATACATGCACACACACACACACACACACACACATACACACATACACACATATATATATATATATGTCACATATATATATATATATATATATATATATATATGTATGTATATATATATATATAAATGACATTAGTAATTATGATTATTATTGTAACTTAGTAATTATTATTAGTATTAACTGTGTTTCCTCATTGTCTTCACTTGTTAGACTGTTGATTTCTGCTGATATATAATTATTATTGATTATGAATATTGGTTTCTTATATTGCTTTGTTTAAGTAGTTTGCTTTTAAAAAAAAATATCCACACACTTTTTCTTCCTGGTTATAAGTCTCAAACGAATTCTAACTATTTGGGGTAATATGTATATTAATGACTTCCTGCTAAATCTAAAATGTGACTATATACATTCGGTATAAAATTATGTTGAATGTTCTGTGGGTGTGAGTGTGGTTACTTGTTATATATATTAGACTATAAATGTCACATGATGATCACCTATTGTATTATATATAACTATATACTTCAGTATATATTTCCTTATTATTTACAAGTAACGCATGCCAAATTCTGATATTAACCTATGCAATGTGGAGTTTTTCTCCTTGAGCTCTACTGGAATGGGACTTTGCTCAACCGGACATTCCTAGTAAGCAAAGGCAAGTAGATAAGGTAACACAAATAAATAAAATCAAGTCGTAAGGTAGAGTTTTTACACGTAAGTAAAGTTAATTCAGTTGAGCAGTACAATAAGGTATGGCAGTGCAAATGATGGGGGAAAGGTAATCCTCTTGCACATTTCACTTTTCATTAAATCTAAAAACTTAGGATACTGAAAACTTACTTAAGCAAGAAAACAGTATTGTGTATTTGGCACATTTCATCATGCCTCTCCAGCATGTATATACTTAGTACTATGGAAGCACATCATAGGATCATAGGAAGTTACTAGGCTATTGGCCCTAGGGCACTTATAAGCCTAGTCAGGTTCTAGCCTTATTTCCGTGATCAGCACCTAATGCCTGTGCCCAAGAGGGATACAGGTGGAACCCCTGGGGTGAATTTACATTTACCCATATGATCATACAGATTGTATTTGAAGAGGGCCAGTGAGGTGTTCTGTTTGACATGAAGTGGGAGTCTGTTCCAAAGGTGTGATAACCTTTGGGAGACAAATCTGTACCTCCAGTAGTTTCAATTGATGTCACATACCAGGTTAAGGCCATTAGAGTGAGTCACCCATGTACCATATGACTTATGGATATGCAACATTTCCAATAAAGCAGGGTCAGAGATTGTCTTATTTGCAAGGCAGAGATCACCTCTGAGTAGTCTGTATGAAACAGAATAAAGTGACAGTGATTTCAGATGATCTACATAGGACAGATGCTGAACACCTTGAATTTAGCTTGTGCAGAACCTTTGTGGTTTCTCCAATTGCTTCAGCTGCCTGAAAAGGCACATACCAAAAGGGGCATTGTACTCAATTATTGGCCTGATGAGGGAAGAGTACAGGGAGGTTATAACTTCAGTGCACCAAAAACAAAAAAAGTAAAAGTAAATGCAGACAACACATAGATAGACTTAAGTTTTCTATCATCTTTCCACTTTGAAAATATAATGTTGGGCCACCCAGTTCCAAAACATACCTTTCAGCTGTCCATATTTTAACGGAATGTCTTTTTTGCCTCATATTTTTGGTCTGATTCTCATTTACTGGCAAACCACTGAAAATTGAAGTAACTGAATAAAGACATATTTGAGGTTCAGAATTTATATCCTCCAGAAAATTCAAGCTATTTAGCAATATGCTAAGTTTGTAAGAGCAATATATAAAATATGTCCATTATTCTGGGCCTTTGTCACACCATTGCTTTAGGCTTTTTCCAGATTTCCAGCACTAAGAGGTTGAGAGGTATGGTCCCAAATATATACCAAAAAAGGAGCACCAAATTTTACACTGGCAGGCCCTCATGCTGACAGTATCTCAGAGAGAGAGAGAGAGAGAGAGAGAGAGAGAGACAGAGAAAAAAAACTCAGCATGATATAGAAAGAAACTGATCAAATACAATGACTCCTATCACCTCTCTTTGCACTCCCATAAACAGACTAGACACTCATACCTCCAATACCACACACAAAAAAAATAAATTTTCTTCCACCAGGAAAATATCCAGACTCTTCAGCTCCAGAAAACATAAAATGCAAAAAAATGCATCTAGGTCCATGAGCCTCAGTCTTCACTAAGAATAATAACATTTTGACATCAGGTATACAGCACAGAGCCTGTTGGATCCCTACTCAGCAAGTGACATACTCCAAGTATGTCTAAAATTGCCATTTTGCTCTTTTGAGCAGTTTTAATTTAAATAACATTCAAACAAAACAACCCAGATACTTCAACAAGACTTAACATGTACTTCCTTTTAAAATTTGAAATAGAACCATTAAATAACACCGGTTATTTCCACAAATGTATATTTTAATGTTTAGCAATTTCAAACATTTTAACACATAATAAATATTGCAGACAGTTCTGTTACTGTTTTTATGAATACAGCAGATGCAACAAAAAATCAGAGTTTTTAATCAACAGTCGCCATTTTGAGGAGTTATGCAAATCAATGTTTTGTGAAATTTTTCAGACATAGACAAGTATGATTTTCTATATATCATACAAAAGTAATATATTCAATATCTAAAACAAATATTAACAGGTATGTAACTTTTGCATTTAAAAAAAAATGACTTAAAACTAACAATACTGACATTTCCTGGGAAAACGTTATGAATGCATTGACAGACACTACTCAACTCAAGACATTTTAGCACAGAAGAAAAAAAAAGAGTGTGTGCTTAAAAAAGGTTCAACCTGTAAGCAAGTCATTTTGCCAAACAGTGCTCCCAGGTTACACCTGAAAATAGGCTTGGGTTTTGTGGGTTTAACCAGCTTTCAAATGAATGATGCTTGAAAAAAAAAAGAGAGATTTCTATTGTTGGCACTCTTTCACTTGCAGAAACAGGTACGTAAGATAGGTATAACTGGGGTGAGGCTCAGGCAGGAGACAGGTAATAAAGGGAAGGGAGAAGAATATATAAGGGACAGGTTAGGAGAGAATAAAAGGATGATGACATCATATTAAGACTGGCTGGATAATCTGCCCAGATTTTCTTACAAAATGGGTACAACAAATTATTATCAAGCTCAGGACACGAGTGTTCTCAAATGACAGGTCAGGAGAAGAGACATAGATGACATCCAAAGGACATTTTACAACCTAGAAAACAATCTGTGCAGAAATAAATTCACCTTTTGATGTAGCTGCACCAGTGATCCTTTTATCTCAGAGAGTAGTTTGTCTGGATTTGAACAAAGAGACAGATACAGTTGCACCATGGAATTAAGTCTAGGGAGACCTAGGGTAGCTCTGGGGTTATTATTCTATGCAGAAAAGAATGCAAATGAGTTACAATTGTTAGAGAACTCTTCATATGAAATATCTTTTCTGTTTACAACATAATCTAAAGTGTTTTTTTATGCCTGCTTTCTGTTCAGTTAGATCATTCATAAAATAAAGGAGAGGAAGGTTAGGAGTGGCTACAAGAAAGCCAGAAAGAAATTATGTACTTCACTCATTGACTTATTAAGCAGAAGAATATATCAAGTATAAACAAATTTATCAGAGCTTTATCACACTTTTGATTGCCAGTCTTTTTACTGACTGCTTCAATTTTACAAGCTAGAAGCTACTCCACTAATCAGACAGAAGAATGCTTCCCTGATGGCACACTACTCGAAGCTGTAATATCTTAGATTTAGAATTAAACATGGCCCTGGAATTAGCTAATCTCATCAGTGAAGCATTTATTCCTCTGAAATATGCTCAGCCCCCCAACATTAATTTACCCATCTATTTACAATAAACTGAAAAGCAGAGGGAACTACATGAGTTAGACTATAATTCTTGGTTTAGTTTGATGATTCTATGCCAAGCACCATTACCTGTTATTTATTTATTCAGCATCTCTTAGAGCGTCATTAAGAGCAGTGAACTTATGCTATTTTTCCATAGATGGTGTAGCAGCTGCCTATTGCCCTTCATTATTGGTACTATTACTCTTTTATTTCTGCAGTGCTCTGCTTCATTCTGCTAATTGAATACTAAATACAAACATGTTCTAGTCTGCTCTTTGAAAGCTGGCAGGCTTCACCAGCACTATATAATATCTCATTAACGTATGCTCTGCAATTATTTATGTGCATATATTTTACGCTGTGCAAGTTTGTTTGTTTTAATCCACACTGAGTATTGTATGCTGAAAGTACTTTATTGTATTTTAAAATTACTATGTTGTTTTTATCTGATTGTCAACTGTCTGACAACTGCCTTGGGTGTTGGCTGAAAAGGGTCTACAGACCAGCCTGTAGACCTGATTCACAAAGTTGTCAAATAAATATGTAGGTACAGTCTTTTAAACACCCCATTATTTGTGTTTCACCCCTCACACTTGTGAGCTGATAACCACTGCCCCAGTGTCTGCCTATATTTATGCCAGTAACAAGCTGCCTTTATTGCTCTGCCCCTGACTTTATCCACCTGTTGTTAAACTTGCTTCTATTTAAGCACCGTCTGTCTTAATTGATTTAATTTGTAAGGTTGCTGACCTCAATAGGCAGATAATACAGTTTTGAGTAAAAACTAATAGGATTCTTAGAATATGGATTTCTTTATTGAGGTATGTCAACTGTTATGGGCTGTCTGAAGACTTCAGCTCTATCATCTAAAATAAAAATCCTCATGTGCCTAGAATTATTCTTTCTGTTTCAGCTAACGTATGACTCAGCTCCTTGCATGACTAAAAAGCTCCTACTCTCCCCATTCACCGTCCTATATCTCTAGCATCTGACACTAATGAACAATACATTGTAGATAACCCATGATCTATTTGGGAGCACCGATGAAGTCATTTCCATATAAATGTTTGCTTCTGAGGATTGTTTATGAAGTTGTTAAAGGCTTGTGTTACTCCTCATCTGTCCTCTTCCTGGATGTTTATACACAGCTACTTCTCCCACAATCCCTAAAACATTTCTGATTTAGTGGAATAATAATGTAGAAGATCGTTTTTTTTTCAAAGAGAGCAAAAAGCATACTGGTGGTTTACATGATCTTAATTTTTCCCTAATCACCTGCTTTGGATCAAGAATCTGGAGGCATTTTTGTGCTCTGTGTAAAAAGTAATGTTGGATTTCTTGTTGGTTCCAGAATTCATTTTGTGGGGGTCTTAAACCTCATTTTAAGGTCCACAGATTACTCTAATTCATCTTTGACCTAAAAAAATGATAAGTCTAGTTAAACCAATCAGAGAACAGGCGTCTAAAATGCAAGCCAGTTCAGGACTTAAAATAGTCTATCTTCCAGAGTTAGGCTAAATCAGCTGAATGGATGTTTTAGTTAAGTGTCTATCAGCAAGTTGCTTAACAAGGCAAATATGACTTTTGTACATATTCTTAGGGTTGGTGTTAGGTTAGTTACATGCCTCCAACCCAGCTCAACCTGGGTCTATATTAGAACATCGAAGTTTCAAAACTTCGAATGTTCTAATATCAACCCATATTTAGCAAACGCTGAAAATATCGAAGCTACAGAAAACTGAATTTTTTCCTAGGGAAAGAATTTGGTTGTCCGTTTCTGTTGCTTCAGTATTTTCAGTGCTATGGTGGAAAGTTACGGGTCGGGTTCAGGTAAGTGTGCGATTGAGCATGGGTTAGGTTAGTTAGAGTTAGGGTGCGGGTTAGGTATGTGTGTGATTGTGTGGACATGAGGGTTAGGGTGGGTTAGATGAGTTAGGGTTAGGGCGCGGGTTAGGTATGTGTGCTATTGTGTGGACGTGACAGTTAGGGTGAGTTAGATGAGTTAGGGTTAGGGCGCGGGTCAGGTAAGTGTGCGATTGTGTGGATGTGAGGGTTAGGGTGGGTTAGGTGAGTTAGAGTTAGGACACGGGTGAGGTGAGTGTGTGATAGTGACGGACTTTAGGGTTAGGGTTTGGGTTAAGGTAAGTGGATAGTTAGTGGTGTATGTATGGTTTAGTGCAGGGTTAGGTGTAAAATTTTAGGTGCATGTGTGTGGATTGCTGTTTGTTTTGTGCGCTTGTGTTGTGTGCATGTGTTTTGGGAAAGCAAATTTTTTCCCTAGGAAAAAATTCGCTGTTCTGTATGTTCGAAGTTTTAAGTTTTCGCTGAATAGGGGTCGATATTAGAATATTCGAAGTTTTGAAACTTCGATGTTCTAATATAGACCCATTCAACTCACCACTTAATATGTGGATGAATGAAACAAATCAATTTCTTTCCACAACATGTGATATGGTGCCATTAGTCAGAATATCCCCACTTGTACTTATTCTATCCAACCGTAAACATGTAGGAGTGGGATGGTTAAATGACTCAGGATTGAAGGTCAGCAGTGTAATTCTGCTGTTCCACCAGTTCTTGAGTAAGAACTGGGGCTGACAAATTGCAAGGGGTCAAAACTAGGGGCAGTATGTCTAATAGTCTTCTTCTTCTTCTTTCGGCTTTTTCCGTTTTTAGTCGCGCGCCTTGAGCCTTGCCCCTACATTGAATGGCAGTGGAGTTTTACAGTGTCGAGTTGCCAGCCCAACCTTCCACAGAAGGCACACTCACACGCACACCTAGGGCCAATTTAGAGTGTCCAATCAACCTGCAGCATGTCTTTGGTATGTGGGAGGGGAGGACATGCAGACTCCGCACAGAAGGCACCCCAGCCGAGGATCGAACCAGAGAACCTCTTGCTGTGAGGCAGCAATGCTAACGGCAGTATGTCTAATAGTATAGGTGAAAATATATTCTTTTTATTATTTTGGTTTCTTTTATTTTTCTTTCTTCCGTACTTGCCATCCATCAGATCCAGAGACTTATCACCCATTTCTTCCACATAATGGGGTGCTCGTTTTGCACTGTGGGGGCTGCCATCCAGGTAGCTACTAGAGTGCATTTTGTATCCCAATCCCTTTGCACTTGTTATGGGTGCAGTCTATTATTCACACTTCAATTAATGTTTTTTTTTGTTTTTTTTTTTTTTTTCACCAGTTTAAAAAAAAGCTGTATTCATTTCAGATTCTTCATGAGTTTCAATACAGTCACAAAACTGCACTGTGCATTGTCCATATTTCTTTCAGGGATTCATCATTTACTACATAGTATACCTGTGGTGTTATCATTCTTTTCTTATCCTGTATGCAAGCATTCTGTGGTTATCTATTGTTAAACCACAATTCTAGAAAGGTCTACAGTGAACCTTACCTGCTATCTTCCTTAAAATGTTATTTCTAGAAATTTGTATTAAAATTGCCCATTTTCTTTTCTATAACTTCATCTTGACCAGGGTGCTAGCCCCGCTACGCTCGGGCTCACTTTGCTCCCCTACCCTGTCCCCATTTCCACCCACCCCATTACAATTACCTTTATACCTAACTTTCCCACCTCTTCCTGTCCCACTAGCCACTACAATTCCACTTCCTGCCTATTGCCACAACCACCTTACTAATCTGTCAGTCTTGTCAACACCATTTCATCTATACCACTGTCTACCTACTCTATCTGACCATATTTTATTCCAACATGTATTATTTTCTAATATTTTCTACACTACTCCTTATCTCCACCTCTTAACACTCCAATCTCTCTGACCCACTCCTATGTTCACCAACTTCTCACTTATACAACATATACCCAACTACTTCATCTTTTACTATCTCCCCTAATCTCTTTACTACCTCTATCTCAAGTCTATATAAACTATCCATAATACAGGTTTTTAAACATTCTCACAAAGTTAAGTCAAAACTATACAAACTCCATCTAGCATCTACTACACACTCTCTCCTCACTAAAAACCTACTTTGTTCTGGAGATATCCATCCCAACCCTGGCCCCTCTTCTCTCCCCAAAACTACCTCTACACTGCCCTCATCTTACTCCTCTAACAGTCACCAACCTCAGTCACAACAATCATCTCCATCCATATACTTAATTATTTACTCATTGAATATTCAGAGTCTAGCAAATAAAGTGACTGAGCTGCACTCATGGATAGCTCTCAATACCCCTCACATCCTCTCCCTATCTGAAACCTGGCTCAAGCCACAAATCTCAAATAGTGAAATACTCCCACCAGGTTATAATATCTTCAGATCTGATAGACCTGTAAAAAAAGGTGGTGGCATGACCATCCTCTACTCAAACATTCTTAACCTCTCACCATACCCTTCCCCAATTCCTGACTTCCTTCCAGCTGAAATCATCACCTGAATCCCCACAAAAAACTTGCAATTGCCTCTATCTACCTTCCTCCTGGTAACAATCTGCCCATTCTTGAAAACATCCTATCCTGGTTCTCCCACAACATACCATATGAGACACTTATCCTTGGTGATGTTAACATTGATTGGTCCAAACTCACAACTGACTCCCCCAACTCAGTATCCACCTACATGGCTTCCACCAACTTATAGCATCTCCCACTCGCTTCCATAAAAATTCCACTTCCAGCTCCATCATAGACTGGATCCTTACCAATTCCCCCCCACCAATACCACAATCCCACCACCTTACCTGACTCCTTCAGTGATCATCTCCCTACCACCATCTTGACACTACTCCCATATTCCTAAACCCCACCTTATCAAAGACTGTCGAAAACTATCAACTTTCAATTCATCCCAGTTTAACTCCATTCTCCACAGCATAGATTGGTCCATTCTAAAACACCTCTCCCTAAATGATGCTGTAAGTACTTTCAATAACATCTTCATGAATACTCTAAATGCCTTAGCTCCCT
Organism: Protopterus annectens; assembly: GCF_019279795.1. Lineage (NCBI taxonomy): Eukaryota > Metazoa > Chordata > Ceratodontiformes > Protopteridae > Protopterus > Protopterus annectens. The sequence goes on along the minus strand of NC_056735.1, from coordinate 1,622,613,019 downwards.
CTAGGAAGATCAGAGTAAAATCAAACCATGCTCCCTGGCTCTCCAAAGAGACTAGGTCCCTTATGAAACAAAGAGATCATGCTTGGAAAACCTGGACTAAAACTAAACAACCACCTTTTCTTCAAATATACAGGCAACTGAGGAACCTTGCAAAAAAACATACAACTAATGACAAAAAGTTATACTGCAGCTCTGCTCAGCTTAACAACAAATCCAATCCTCGAAAATTTTGGTCAACTCTCAACAACATCCTCTATCCTGGAAAGCCCTCTAATCCCTCCCCATACCCTAACTCTTTTTCTAAGGAAACAGCTACCCTCCTGAATAAACACTTTATCTCTTCCATCCAAAATCTGGTAACCTCTAAGCCAAACTCTACTTCGACACCCACCTCTCCAAGTCCCACTAACATAACTTTGTTTTCTTTTGAGCCAGTTTCCATTACTTACATCAAATCTCTACTACTCAAGCTAAAACCTTGCTCTGCTTCCACTGACAATCTATCTCCTACATTCCTCAAACTTGCTGCTGACTCAATTGTCTATCCTGTATCTATACTAATTATTCGATCTATTCTGGAATCAACTGTCCCCACCCTTTGGAAATCTTTCTTCACTATCCCTCTTCACATAGGTGGAAACTCCACTGACCCCTCAAACTACCGATCCATTGCCATTTTGTCCTCCCTCTCCAAGATATTAGAAAAATGTATTCACTCACAGCTTCTCAATCACCTCCTCACACACCACTTACTTACCCAACCCAACATGGATTTTGTCCTCACCACAGCACCACCACTGCCTTCCTCTCCTTCACTCATATCATTGCAGAGGCCCTAGACAACAATAAATTCATTTCCTGTCTCTTCCTAGATCTCTCCAAAGCCTTCGATACTGTCTCTCATTTTCTACTACTATCCAAACTTGCAAATCTCCGCCTGTCCCCCTCCACACTTGCCTGGTTTAATAGTTACCTATCTGGCAGGGAACAATCTGTCAAATGGCTCTCATCCTCCTCACCTTTCCTTCCCATCTCCACTGGTGTTCCTCAAGGCTCCATCTTGGGACCCCTTTTGTTTAACATCTTCGCCAATGATCTTTACACCTCATGCAAAGAATCCTCCCTTATTCAGTATACCGACAACTCCACACTTATATCCATCTCAAATAACATTCCTGAACTACACTCCCTGACCCAACGGGCCCTACTATCCACTGAACAATGGCTCTCTCACAACCTATTGATCCTAAATCCCAAAAATACCAAACTCCTACTTTTCCTTCCCCGTTCTCTTTCTCATCACAAAGCCTCCTTTTTTATTACATCTTCTAACAATATGAATATCCAACCTGACACCCACACAAAACTCCTAGGGGTCATTATCGATGACGAACTCAGGTTCAACCTACACATACTCTAATGTATATAAAAAAAAAAAAAAAAACAGAAACTAGGTCTGCTATATCGGAAAAAAACTTCCTAACCCCTGAATCTAGACTTACCCTGGGCCAGGCACTCCTCCTCCCCTCCCTCTTATACGCCACCCCAGTTCTTACCAATATCCAGGCCTCCACTCTAAACAAACTGCAACAGACTTACCATAAAATAGCCAGATTCATCACTAACTCCCCATACAACTCACACCACTGCATTTCTTTAAACTCTCTTCAATGGCTTGAACTTCCCCAGTTTCTGCTATCTTATCAATTTCATATACTACACTCTATTCTTTATAAACCCTCCTTCTGTCCATCTCTATCTTCCTTAGTCTCCATTTACATCCCATCCCGGACCCTCCATACTTCTAACCAACAATTATTTGATATCTATCACCCAGAAAGGTCAGTAGGCTAACTACTCTACAAACACTCCCTTGCCCATGCTTGGAACAAACTTCCCATTGACGTACGTTCAATCTCCTACACCTCACACTTTAAAAATGAACTAAAAGCTTATTTTCTCAATTCAAGGACCTGCTCTTGCCATGACCCTACCTAGTCTTCCTTCCCTTTATGTACCCTCAAAAGGACCATACTTAGTACCTCATTACACCTCTCTCTCCAATGTGTCTACTATGCATTTGCACAATTTTATACAAACAAAAAATGTTCATTGTTGACCTATTGAACTATATCAATGTAAAATTGTTACTTAGCTTTTTTTTAATGCAACTTTAAATGTATGCATGTATCCCAACATATGTTAATCATTTTGCTATAACTGCTATTATATCAATATTGTTTAAAATTGTACTTGTTTTAAAATGTATTACTGGAGCTTTTCTCCTCGGGTCTCCACTGAAAATGGGCCACAAGCCCAGTTGGACAAACCCGGTTTCACAAATGTCAATAAATAAATAAATAAATAAATAATATGCATATTCTCTGCTGTATAACTTGCAATGTTATCAAACATTTTATTTCTTATATGAGGTACTGCTCATTCATACAAAGTATAACCAATATTTCCCATTACTTTTTTATATCCAACACCAATACGTGACCTGTCTCAACTGCTGCCATAACTATTGGAGAATAAATCTATAATTTCAGAACAGTTTTCAAATCCAAATTATCAATTTATCTCTGTTGGTTTAGAATAATTTATTCTTTTATTGCATTTTGTTTACCAGGATAGTCTGACTGGGTCATGTACGATCCCTTTTCAGTGAAGGCCTGCAAAGAACAGTTCCACATTAACAATAAATATAAAATTAAGTGACACTGAAGTGGAGAGTACAAATAATGACTGACGTAAATTCAAGTGCATAAATAAGAAGCAAACACATGGTAAAAAAATAACAGACAATAGTATAGGCAGTTGGTATATGTGAATAAGTTTTGCACGTTACAAATTATGCATGACAGTGCATATTAAAGAGAGTTCAATGAAAACAATCTAAGATAAAAACAACTTATAGGTGATTTATGCATTTTGTGTAACTGAAAGATTAGAGGCGTGAGCAGATAAGTTTAGGTTGTTAGAATGGAAACATTAGAGATGAGAAAGAATGACTGAATCTAATATTAGGTGTTGATAGCAGAAGAAGTAAAAGGCTAGGAGAAAGATTAAAAGTGACTTTAACAACAAAAAACCCCCAATAGTGAGTAACCTGGTCTCTTCTGAGTTGAGAATCACAGAGAAAACCTTAGAGTATGCGTTTTATGATTAGTGTATATTGCTTGTTTACTGTTTTTCTCTGCATGTTTAAAGTCATCATATTTGCACAACTGTTGGCTTACTAATATAGAGTTTTACCAATGTGTGGCAACCACAACAGTGACTGCTGAGACTTTCTGCTGAATCCAAGCCTTCTGCTGCGTGATACGTACTACTTTTTTTTGCACTTTTAACTGCTCTAAAGTTCTGTTGCTTTTGCCACTGTATTCCAGATGTTGAGTTCTGCACCTCTTATGTTCATAGGTTCCTAGGCAAGCATTAGGCTAGTTGCCCTTGTGGGCCATTTTAAGCCTGGCCAATTTCCTGTTTTCCACTCAAATTAACCTATCCTGTTTGGTGATAAATTGGCCTTGCCAATCCCATAGTCAATAATCATATATTACTCCTAGTGAAAATAAGTGGGATCATACCAATAATAATCTGAGGGGACCCATGTATGGGATCAAGCATTTAGAAGCCGCCTCTGTCCATTAGTAGAACAGGGAAAAATAGATGCGAGGACAGGGATGAGCTTTATTTAATGTGGCTGGGAAATCTGCTCCAAAACTGTGGGCATCCACTGTAAAATGTCCTTCCAAACCCTTCTGGTGGTTTTACAGATGAGGTTTAGATCCCTGGACCATGTATTTCTCATGCCATTTTACTTTCTGATGAGCAGTACGTCCATCAGTATTGGGTTGGCGAATGCCTTGTATACCAGACACAGGTCACCTCTTAGCAGTCTGGAAGATACCAAGTATAATGACAGGGTTTTAATTTAGTCCATGTAGAACATATTGTTTAGGCCTTGCATCCTTTTAGTAAGGCATCTCTGTGTGCATTCCAGTTGTTGCAAGTGTCTTGACAGATATATGCCAAAGCAGGCATTATAGTCAATGATTATCCTAATGAGGGTGAGTCAAGAGGGAGAATGACATCTTTAGATTAAGACACAATCCCTTTGTTTATAAGCAGTGCAATACAGAATGACTTTTTTATGAAAACTGACACATGTTGATTAAATGTTAGGTCAGTCACTATATAAGTTAAAAAATTCTAAACTACTGGGACAAATCTTTGGGGTGTATAATCAATGTGGTCATTCCCCAGGGTTGATGACTTCCCAAAGGATATTATAATGCATTTTTGGCATTTAGTTTCAGTCCATGATTCTTGTAACAGTTATTTGTTTGGGACAAATCTTCCTGTTGGATGGATAAATCATATGAGGATCCAATGACTGCTTTTAACTTGCAATCTTCTGCAAACTTAGTGAGTCAGAACTCTTTGTTATTGGCTTTTACTTCAGAGAAGTAGATGTCAAACAGGAAAGGTCCCAGCACTGCACCCTAGGGACTCCACTGATGACTGGTCTCTTTTTGGGAAGTAGTTTTCCCTTTTTGTATCTCCTGAATACTAAGTGTGAGCCATTTTGCAAGTCAATGTGTGATGTAGGGGTTTAATCATTATCAACACACTTTTTTCCAGTTTTCTACATAGGCTCAGGCTGTCATGTCAACTGTCACCATCTTTTTTAATCAAATGCCACTCTCCTACCTTCTGCTATAGTCATGACTGACTGTCACAAATCTTTTCTCACACAATCCACTAAAGTTTTGTCTTTCTTGCTTTCTGTCCCAAATCTTTTGCACCATATCATCACCTGTGTTTCTGAACATGTGCCCAAACCACAGTAATCTGTTCTCTTTGTCATTCTCTGTACATGGAGCTACTTTAGCTTCTGGTCTGATGTCATATTCTCATCTGTCCAATAGTGTGCATCCTACCACCCATCTCAGACACATCATCTCTATCATCTCCAGCTTCCTCAGCTGCTCTGCCTTCACCGCGCAGGTTTCTGTACCATACAGCAGTACAGGACATACCATTGTTTGTACACCTTACTGTTCTATCATACACTGCCCCTACCACTCTGTGCCAGTTGGCTCCAGCCCCTCTGATTCCAGCTTATCCTCCTCATTCAGACTTCTCTTCTCCTCAACCAACCCTCCTAGACTCTTGAAGCTGTTAACCTGTTCCGCTATTCTCCTTCTGTTTCAGTTCTCAGCTTCTTCTGATTTCCCCCATTTACCACCATTTCAACGGTCTTATTTGTACACAATTCCATCCTATGTGCCTTCAGTTTTTCATTTCATTACCCTATTCTTTGCTGAAGTTCTTGCTCAGAGTCTGCCTGTAATGCCACATTGTCTACATACAGCAACTTTGTTGATCTGTCCCCTCTGACCTGTTTGCTAATGTAGTCCATTACCAGTATGAACAGCAGTGAGCTGAGAGCTAAGCCGAGATGCATGCCAAACACTGTTTGTACTTGAGTCACTGGGTTCTTGTACATAATCTGCACTAATTCTACCCACATTTCTGGACTTTGAACCACATCAGAATTGCCCAGATCAGCTGCCTTGGGACCTTGTCATATGCTTTCTCCAAGTCTAGGATTACCCATTTTGACTCTTTTCTCATCTCTAGCTTCCTCTCAATTATCTGTCCCACTGCAAACATCAAGTCCGTTGTGCTACATCCTGATCATCTCCCCTCTTACTTTCTACTGCTCTTTGTATTCATCCATCAAGCACCCTGTCCAGAACTTTCATTCAATGTGACAGGAGTTTGATACCTCTGTACTGCCCACAGCTGTGCATGTCCCCTTTGTTCTTAAACACTGGAACTAGTATGTCTATTCTCCTGTCTTCTGGGCTATCTCTTTCTCTCCATACTGCTGTGAATACCATCAGGAGCCACTTCTCCCCACTCTCGCCCAATATCTTGATCATATCTGCTGTGACATCATTTGAACCTGCTGCTTTCCCTGATTTTGTTTTTCTTAGTGCTGTTCTTACTTCTACTATGAAGGGCTCCTCCTCTTCTTTCACCATAAGCTCTGTCTGGTGCAGTGCAACCTCTGTGAGGTTTTCTTCATTCAGACGTTGCTGAAAGTACTCCTTCTATCTGCCTTTGATGTCCTGTGGACTGGTAAGCAGGTTGTTTCTGGCATCCCTTATGAAGGGTGTCATACTATCTTTCTTTACCTTTCTGTCTTTGCATTGCAACCTGATATATTTTCTTTGTGATATTTACTGAGTCACTTTCCAGAAGGTGGTAGAGGGCCTCTGATGCTTTGTTCTTTGCTGCTGCAACTCTTCTCTTGGCCTCTTTGTTTGCCTTCTTGGCCTGGTCCATTCTTTTCTATCTCCCACTTTTTCCTACACTCCTTTCTTTTTATGACTTCCCACATTCCATGACCAGCTTTCCTTTTATATCTTGCTTCCATACCTGGCTCAGCTGTATATCTGTTCTATAGTCCTCATACATGCTGTTTTGAAGCTCTGCCATTCTCATTCAACTCCACCTACTTCCTCTTCTTACTGTGGTGTGTTAGCCCTGAATAATTCCTTGAGGTAGGGGTTTATTTCCAGTTTATTTAGGTTTTCTACCTTGCCGGAGTTGGGCATTGTGTCAAAAGCTTTAGCCATGTTGAGGTATGTGGTGTGTACCATTTTACCTTTATCCATTGCTTTGGTGACCTTTTCAAAAAAAGTCCACTAGGCTGATTAAGCATCACCTTTATTTGACATATCCAAATGGAGGCAGATCCAGTGTTTAGAGTTCCATGATATTTTTTTTCCAAGGCTTTGTATATGAGGCTGGTTAAATGTATGGGTCTGTAATTGCCTGGGTCTGTGGAAAATTCTCACTTATGAAAGGGAATGACTAATTGTTCTCCATTTGTTTGGTACAAAACCTGTAAGGAGGATAAGGTAAAGCAATTACTGGGGGGGGGGACTAAAATTTGCTTCATGCTATTTAAGATGTGTTCAGAGATACTGCCAGGACTCATTGCTGCAGTATTTTTAGCTTTTAGGACTTGATATTGTGTGATAGCTTGCAGCAAGTCAGTTTTAAGTATATCCTATTGGATAGAAGGAGGGAAGAAAGGGGTAAGGTTTTTGCTAAATTTCTTGGCCAATATGTTTGCTGTCTCTTTAACCTCATTGTAGCTAACATCAGTGCATTGCTGCATTGTGCTTCTGAGATTATAAACATAATTAAAAAAGGCTTAAGGAAAATAGCAGGCATGATACGCTATGCCAGTTCAATTTTCAAAAGATATTTATTTCATAAAACACCAAAGACAAGTATACTAAGCTCATTCATCCCATTAAACAGAACTGGACTTCTTCAAAGTATACATACTACTAAAATCACTATTTATGTAATTTAAAAAACAATCACATCCAAGCCGTACATGCTTATCAACTTCCATTGTGTTTAATGCCCTGAAATAATTAATTAAAAAAAAAGCCTAAAAAAATTATATTAAACATGTCAATGAGTTTATAAAAATATTTAAAATATTTAAAAATGCATCATTTATACATGCACTACTTTTAACGTTTTAATAAGTTAATATAACTTGTTACTAAATAGATCTAATTTATAAACACCTCTTTTTTAATATTTTTACAAGGACTGAATTTTTTGGTTATGCTTTAAAATATTTTAAAACATTTTCCTATATCTCATGAGACCTCATTTTAACACACTGATTATGGAAAAACTATCATTCAACCAAAGTGAGTTGTTGGCATCAATCTTATTTGCCAACACAGCTCTTTACATTCCAGTAAACTCTCTCCATTTCCCCTCTCAAATCTGGGACCGCCTTGTCAATAATAAACGATAAAAAAAATTAAAAGCCATCATGCTACAGAGTGCCTGTAGAATGCATTTGTATTTTTCTTTTTTCTTAATATCCTATATACAGTATGTGGAGTCTAGTGTGTGATACATGAAACATCTTATACTGCAGAATTAGGAAATCAATTAAGAAATGTTTTTTCAACATGAGTGACAAATCATGCTTCTTTATCTTACAGTAGAAATTATTTCATGTATTACTTAAGCAAGACCCGTGGTGGTACAGCGGTAGCGTTGTTACCTCACAGCAAGATGTTCTCCTGTTTGATTCATGGCTGGAGTGCCTTCTGTGTGGAGTCTGCATGTCCTCCCTGCAGTGGAGTGGCCTCCGAAAGACATGCGTGAATGGGCGTGCCTTCGTTGAAGGTTGGGCGTTGGGCTGGCAACTTAGCACCATAAAAAAAAAATCTACTGCCAATCATTAGACAACTGGAATTCCGCTGTGGCGACCCTTAACCGGGAAAAGACAAAAAGACAAACAACAACAGCAACCTAAGCAAGACCACCACATATTCCATTACTTTTTGTTAGATGTTTGCTTACCATTGCCTTCACTGAGCTACATTAACTGGTTAGGTTTCTGTTTAATAGGCCTTTATGTAGTCTTCACAGGATTTTATGAATGAAGTGTTTCATGGTAGGCCTTGTAGTCCAGTTTTGAGGTAATTTTTAATTTTATATTATACTCTAATATCTTTTTATGAATATATTTTAATAAATTTATGAAAGTTTGGTATTAATTTATAGCTTAATTATGTCTTAGTTCATTTTCATCTAGTTAGAAATTAATCCATTTTGCACATAATGCCATTTTCCAACTAGATAGTGGCCATCATGTTTTATTTTATATTTTGTTATTTATTTTAACTATCTATATTTTAACAATGATGTGTTTTATTTCTAGACATCGGCATTCCTGTTTTGGGGGGGTTGGTTGTGCTTTTGTGTGTGCAGATCTTGAAATTTCTTTTTTACATTTAAATGGATGGAAAATGTGGTCTGTATTTTACATTTGTTTTCTAATTTTTAAAATGTTTTCTTTTAATTTAAGTGCAGGTTTAGGTTTGGAGATTGTTTAATATAGGCTAGAATGTTTTGAAAGGATGCGTCTGCAATCTGAATGCTCATTCAGCGAAATGTTCTTTTATTTGTTAGTGAGTTGCACAAATAGGCCATGTTTAGGGGAATTTCTCTGGATATAATCATGTAGCAAGTGTCTTGATAAACTGCATACAAAGAGTTTATATAAGCATGCCTTTGTACCTAGTACCCACTGGTCAACTGAGAAATATGTACTAATATTATATTATATTATATTATATTATATTATATTATATTATATTATATTATATTATATTATATTTTAGTAATGGAAGGGGACAAAGGAGATAAGTCAAGAGTTTGACAGAAAGCGAGAGTGTAGGTAAATAATCCTTTAGAATGAGATCAGCTTGAAAAACAGTTGAATTGATGAATGATAGAGTACAAATAATGTGAGTTAAAGCCAGAGATATATTTAAGCATTCTGGTGTCCAGGGTTAGTTCACAATCTGGTGCCCCCACTCCAAAAAAGCTCTTAAAAGAAGGTCTTCTCTTTTTAACCTGTGACAAAGTGCTTGCTACATTGTTGCCAATCATGTCTAGCACTGCATCCAATACAGCTATCCCCTTTTTCCCACTCTGGTGTGTGAGGCCAGAAATATGTAATTATTATTCATACAAAATGAGTACAACTCTTAATGCTGAAGCATATATGTAGTTTAGAGTGTTGTATAACCACTGAGAAACTTTAACCATAGTGTAAGAATAATTGCAAAAGGGGTGTCACAGCAACTGCAGAAAATGTGGCCTGCTTTTACCTTCTTAAAAGAACAGATATTTGGAAATGTTCAGTGTGCGTTTTTGTGTATGTGTGCATGTGTGTGTGTGTGTGTGTGTGTGTGTGTGTGTGTGTGTGTGTGTGTGTGTGTGTGTGTGTGTGTGTGTGTATATATGTGTTTGTGTGTGTGTGTGTGTGTGTGTGTGTGTGTGTGTGTGTGTGTGTGTGTGTGTGTGTGTGTGATTGTGTGTGTGTGTGTGTGTGTGTGTGTGTGTGTGTGTGTGTGTGTGTGTGCTTGGCACTATGCATCTGTTTGTGTATATGTTGGTGTAGTCATGTATATGCATGCTTTGAGCATTTGTATATGTATGAGTTATACTTCTCAACCTCTTCGAGCAAGAAGTCTCAACAAAGCCATAAATAAAAGTGGGATAAAGGCCTGGAAATAGACAATTTTTAAATAGTGCTCTTACAAACTTAGAAAGTTGATAGAATAACAGGGTGTGCATTAGCATGCATTTTTTGAAGGTTATGAAGTCTGGACCTTAAATTTCTCTCATTATTTTCTAACTTCAGTCTTTAATTATTTGCCACTAATTAGCCAGAAAACCACAATTTTATGAAAACCAGACCAAAAATATGAGGTAAAAATCTGGACATTCTGTGAAAATATGTACAGTTGAGAGGTGTGGTGTGAGCGTGTGTGTGTGTGTGTGTGTGTGTGTGTGTGTGTGTGTGTGTGTGTGTGTGTGTGTGTGTGTGTGTGTGTGTGTATGTAGATCAATCACTAGAGTGGTGCAAAGGGGCCATCTGTCCCTACCACAAACTGTTAGGGGAAGTGATTGGCAAGTGCTGATGGTTCAGGGCTGCAGTACCGGAACTGATTTTTTTTTTTTTGATACTCAACCACAACCTTTGTTTAGAAAGATGAGCTAGTTACAGCTATTTGAGTGTGTGTCGATGTGAGTGTTAGGGTTGAATGTTGCTGGGCACAAAGAACACAGCATTCCCAGGAATTAACCTCTGTGAAAATGAACTTGAACTTTCTGTCCATTTCATAGACAAATATGCATTCTATTTCATGTCCTCCACTGCATTTATGACATGTGTTTCTGTAATACAGAACTACTAATATCTTTAACAAAATAAATAAATAAATAAATAAAATATGGGCACAGTTTTCTAGGAGCAGCCAGCAAATTGTTCAAACAAGGTAAAAACTACAAATCCATTCAAACCCAGAAGAAACTAGGCCAACAACAAAACAAAAACCTGGAACCAGGCTGAATCCAAAAGATCAACTTTTAGTGTACTGTCTTTCGGCTTTTCCCAGTTAGGGGTCACCACAGCGGAACTCCGGTCTGCTAATGATTGGCAGTAGATTTTTACGTGCTGGCTTGCCAGGCCTAACGCACAACCTTCAATGAAGGAATGCCCATTCACACATGTCGACACACAGAAGACACTCTAACTGAGAATCGAACGTGCAACGTCTAACTGTGAGGTGACAACGCTACCGCAGCACCACCACTGCAGTCTATCAACTTTTAGTGTACAAAAAACTTTATTCATGCTTTCGTCCTAAGACTTCTTCAGAATACACAATATACCCAACAGTTAATTTAAATACAAGTCATCAATCAATAAAATCATACCAAACATCAATCAACTTGTTAAAACCATAAAATAATACATATTATAATAATGCATACTTAAATATTTGTTTGAGTAAATATACTCTCTAATTTTTCAGAAAGCATTTGATGTTAACTATATCATTCAACCCAGATTCTTTAGAAGAATTTAGCTTTATTTGCCACAAGGCTTCCGTTTGTTCTAAGTGGTTCTTAAAGTTCAGTTGTCTGAAGATGTCTTGAGAAACGAAAACGTAATATTGAGTGTGGAAAGCGTTTATTATTCATTGTCTTGGAAACATATTAAATTTTCCTCTTGGTGGAACCCAGGACTAGAGCCTTATTTCCTTCAAGTGATTTTGGTTTGCTGGTGTTTTTTCACTTGAATCCATTTGTACGTGATTTTTGGTTCTTAAAGTCCCCATCCCTCAAATCAATTGATACTTGTTCAAGGACTGCAAAAATAATTTTTTATAATTTTGACATTTCAATGTGTGTCTAAAAATGCATTTTTACTGTCCTTTATATTATATAAATGTTCCCTAATTCTAACACACAAATGTCCTTGATGTCATTCCAATATTCGCAAATTCACTCCTGAGGTGGAACCCATGTCTCTCCTGGACAGAAGACGTCATTAATAACTACCATGGATCCTTACCTCTGCGAATTTCAATCACATAAACACTGACAATTGGGGCAATGTGGGATAAATATGGGTAGGCCCTTCTAAAATTAATCTACAAATGTTACATTCTCCACATTTATGCATACCATTGGGCTTGTTAGTCATAAAAATTCCATCAATTACATTAATATTAGTATTGTCCCTATATAATAGGGACTTTAAATTATACTGATTTTTGAAGGGCCCTATGTTAATTTGAGCCATTGTCTTATACAATTAAGATACCTGGACATTTTCATTGTAAAAGTAAAGGAGTGATTTACATTGAGGTATGTACAGGCTATAATGCCTTTTATACTGGAATGTAGAAGTTAAAAAAATAGAAGTTGAAGATTTGTAATACCTACAAAGTGAAGGATTTAGTATAGCAAGTCTAATACAGGTGGTATCACAGCATGATGGAACAAAGAATCCCCAAGTAAGGATAATCAGGAGGAGCAGGAGACATCTGAAGAAGAAATATGGTCATAGGAAGAGAAATAAATTTAATTTGGTGCAATATTTATGCAAATGAGAAAGCAAAACTAATCAATACAAAAAGAACAGCAACAAAGATATTTGTAGAGAAATACAAACAAAGGCATCCAGATATGGAAAATTTTACAATACAAACAATAACAAAATAAAGAAGAAAAGTAGAACAGAGGATTAGCAATGAAGTTAAAGAAAAAGAAACTGAAATTATGCATTATCTGCAAAGAGAAGGATTTAGTGTTGAAAACCTAACTTTGATAACATCACAGCAGGAAAAAGCAATAGATCCCGAAATAGAGGAGAAACAGTGGAGCGGGAAACATCTGATCAGTTACCATATGAAGATACTTTGGAGCATTCCATAGGAAACCAGTACAAAAGTTCAACTGGAGTTACACAACAAAGGAATGAACAGAAAAGTGTGGCATCTCTGACACAGTTAATGTTGTAGAGTGATAGGCCAGGGAGTTCCCATACGAAAGAGCAATGGATGACACAGGATGAAACTGAAGAGAATATGATACAGGAAGATGCTGTGGAATTCTCTACAGAATGTGCGCAGGAAATGGAGAACAAAGAATGTGGTCTCAGTTTAGAGTAAAATGATGTAAGTCAAGAGTTGCTTGATTTAATAGAGATGGACAGGCATATTAAGATCAATTTAAGAACTAGACTACAGAAAGTCAATAAATCCTAAAAAGTTAGACGTTTGATAAAACAGATGAAACAGTAATTAAGAATGTTCAGAGAGATTCATGTGATATTACAGAGGAAAATAGGATATATTACTCTGCAGCTAAATTAATAATAGATAAAGTCTTACCACAAAAACACAGGGCAGTAAGGGAAAGGAAGGAGACAAATCAAATGCCTTGATAGAATTATAAAATAGAGAAATCTGAAAAACAGTTAAGACAAGAGGTGTCACTGTTAGAAGACTATAGCAGAGGGAAGAGATCAACAAAAATACTAAGAAAGACGTGATAAAAGCAATGCACAGTATCAGAACAGATCAGGATCTATCATGCACTATCACAAATAATAAAGTAAAAATATCAGCACAGGCTGAAAAAGCTTGAAGATATGCCGATAAATATAAAGGAAACGTACAAAATAAACAATTTATTGATGACTCAAAAAAGTTTTATATAAAATTGGGAAAAAGGCAAAAGGAACTGAAAAAACACAAAAAAAGAAATAGATACATTTTGGAGAAATATCTATGAAGATCTTGGGGAATATAACAAAGATGCTAAATGGATAAAAGAAGTAAATGAAGGAATAAGAATTTCAAATGTACAGGATATGAAATGGGATGAAATAATGGCCATGGAGATTGAAACAAAGTTAAGAAAATCTCCTAAATGAAAAACCCCAGGCACAGATGTAGTACCTAACTTCTGGCTAAAAGTATTAACAACTTTACATCAAAATTTAGCTATGAGTAAGAACTATTTATATGCACACCCTGAACAGACACCACTCTAGTTACCAAAAGGAAAAAAAACAATACTCCTACTTAAGCATGATCCTGCAAGCTACCCTAAAAACTATAGACCCATAACTCACCTTCTGACAGTGTATAAACTATGGGTCTACTTTGTTTCATTGAATCTCATTTCACTGAACTTCATTTCACTCCGAACACATCGCTGAAAACACAAATTACTGAAAACTCATTTCTCTGAATCTCATTTCACTAAACTAAACTTAGTATATATGGCACTGTGTAGAGTACTGTAAGGCAAGTAAAAGGTATATGCCCTTTTCCCCACTGTAGTGTGATCTCGGAGTTAGTATATATAGTTATGGGTACAGCTCCCCACATTGTATGGTGTGGGGGTTGTAGCCTCCACTTTATTTGTTTTATATTGTATTTTGCTAAAAACTTCAAAACAATACATTTTAAACAATAGACATGCATAGTTGCAATCTCAGTGATTAACCATCTCCAGAAGACAATATGTACTCCAACTAAGTGGGGGTCTATGGCCACCCACACCACCCAAAGTCCCCACCCCCCAACTATATATATATATATACTAACTCCAGGATTGCACTAGAGTGGGGAAAAGGGCATATATCTTTTACTTGCCTTACAGTACTCTGCATAGTGCGATATATACTAACTGCAGTTCAGTGAAATGAGATTCAGTGAAATGAGTTTCAATGAAACAAAGCAGACCCATAAACTATACACTGGAATTGATGACAACAGAATTTATAGTCATTTAGAAGAAAACTCAAAAAATAGTAATAGAAGAAAGTCCTATGGAACAAAGGATCATTTGTTGTTTAATAAAGTCATAATGGAGAACTGTAAAAAGAGGAAGAATCTAAGTATGGCATGCATAGACTACAAAAAGCATTTGACAGTATCCCTCATTCAAGGATAAAGGAGTGCTTAAAAATGTATGAGATATACCCTACACTGATCAATTGCAATACAGTGACCATGAAACAGTGGCAAACCACTTTGTGGTTAAGCCATGATAAAGGACAAATTATTATTACAGGGATAAAAATTTAAAGGGGGATATTCCAGGGTGGCTCTATCACTGCTGCTCTTTTGTCTTGCCCTTAGCCAATTAAGCTGTCTACTTAACAGATTAAGCCATGACTACAATTTGACTCCCAGAAAACAACAGTGTAAATACTTTTTATCTTCTTTTTGTAGATGATTTAAAACTGTAAAGTTCATCAGATAAAGAACTGAAAGCACAGCTGCAAGTGGTCAAAATGTTTTCAGATGATGTAAGAATGTTACTTCGTCTTCATAAATGTGCCAAAGCAACCTTTAAATCAGGAAAGCTGCACCAAGAAAACATCAGTTTGGGACAGGAATGTGATATAAAAGAAGTTGAGCAAGAGGGAGTCCATAAATACTTGTGAATTGATGAAGGATCAAGAATAAAACATGAACAAATGCGAATAAAAATTAGTACAGAATATTTTAGAAGACCAAAATTAATATTGAAAACAATGTTGACATCTAGGGACAAAGTCCAAGCTATAAACCAATTTGCTCTTCCTGTCCTAACTTCTAGTTTTGCAGTGACTGACTGGCCCCAAAAGGTGTGAAATAATTTGGACAGGAAAACAAGAAGGGTGCTTTATGCTCATCAAATGATTTACAAAAATCATTGCATACCAAGACTATATATTCCCCATTCCGAAGGAGGGTTAGGCTTCCTCGAAACTAATGACATGTATAGATCTGCAATGGTGGGACAGCATACGTATCTGCTGACCTCACCCAAACATAGTGAAAGTTTTAAAACATGAAGAGAATAAATCTAAGATGATGTCCCTGCTTAGTTTAGCAGAAGCATTTCGGTGTCAAGAGGGAATGGAAATCCAATCAGAAGTAGATAAAAATCAGCAGCAACTGCATGTGCCAAAAAAAAAAGAAGGATGTTAAGGTGAAGGATCAGATGAGTAGGCAAGAAATGTGGAAAATGCATAAATATAGTTGCAAGTATAGAAAACTCTTGGAACAACCTCATGTTGATCAGGATCGAATACAGGAATGGTTAAGGAGATGTAAATTTAAACCAAAAGGCAAACGGTTAATGTTGGCAGCCCAAGATAGTGGACTACATACATGTTGATTTACAAAGTCCATGGAATATGTGAGGAAACAGACAAATGTAGGTTTTGTGAAACAGAATTGGAAACAGTTGTACATCTTGTTACTGGTTGTGATATACTAATGGTAGAAGGACTGTATACTGAAATGCATAATAATGTGGCAAGACTGTTGCATTGGAGATTGAGCAAACATTATAATATATAATACTGAAGTAGCTGAAAAACACTGGAAACATGAGCCACAAAGCATTATAGAAAATGATGAAGTTTATATCACATGGGATCACCCATTGCCAACAGTTCAAAAAAATACATGCAAGAAAACAAGGTATAGTAGTCCATGAAAAAACACAAACAGCATTGATCATTGAAATTGCTACACCCACTAACTACAGTGTCTGATGTATAGAGACACAAAGTCATAAAACAGCATTGATCATTGAAATTGCTACACCCACTAACTACAGTGTCTGATGTATAGAGACACAAAGTCATAAAATACCAGGATTTACAGGCAGAAATGAGGGCAATGTGGAAGAAGGATACCCGGACAGTTCCGATAGTAGTAGGAGCAATGGGTCTTATAAAAAAGAATTTGTAATTGTACTTAGATATGTTACTGATACATGTAACTCTGTACATATTGCAGAAGGAGTCATTACTGGGCACATTGTGGGTGCTGCGAAAAGTACTTCTGGCTAACATCAATGATTGAAACAGTACAAATTTCATGAAATTTAATCATACTTTGACAAAGGAATGGGGCCCATTCCTATCATGGTGTTAGAAACCAAATACATTTGGAGAAATTAAAAAGGTAATCCTTATTAACAAGGTCATAGGTAATCTCCAAACTCTGGTCCCAACCCAGTTCTGTGCTAGGCCCCTTACTGTTTGTTACTGTTTAGAATTTACTTCTCAGAAGTCCAGGCAAACTTAGATGGCCTAGTTACTCTGACCAAGTTTGCTGACGACTGTAAATTGGGAGAAATCACTGAGTATCCCAAAGATGTTAATATACTGCATACAGGGTTAACATAGATAAATGGCTGGTGCCAAAGCAATGGATTAAAGCTAAATGCAAAAAAGTGCATTATTATTCCCTTTTGAAAGCTGACATCCCTGCTAATTACATTGTAGACAGCACCCCCTAAGTGTAGACCCAATGGTACATGATCTGGGTAGTCAGGTTGAGATCAGTCTGACGTTTGACCACACCGTATCCACAGTAGTAAGGAAATCCTTGTACATGGAACATCTTATAAGTAAAGGAATAACATGTAGATCTAAGAATGTTATAATTCCAATATTCTTGGCCCTCATAGGAGCAATAATGCTCCCTTTTGCATGTACATCACCAGACACCTGAAACAACTGAATAGACCCCAGAGGTTTCTCACCAAGAAATTACAGGGTACACAAAACAAGTCTTAAGTAGAAAGATTGAAACCCCTGTCACTGTATTATGTCTCCTACAGGTTGATAAGGGGTGACCTGTGCCTGGCTTGCAGGACAGTCTCTGAACCGGCCCTGATGATAATTTTACACATTCGTAAATGAAACTACATGAGGGTTACTCACCCCAGGGATCTTAACCCAGCCTCTGACATGAACAAGTCATGCTGGAGAGATAGATACATCTCCCAGAGACTGCCACTTCTCTGCAACAAGCTTACAAGCTTACAGTTGACATGAAACAGAGCACCTCCCTGACCCTCTTCAAGCGCAACCTACATCAATGGATGGGTGATTGCAAATTCACTGCTGAGGTGCACCCATGTCTCTCCTGGACAGAGGAAGTCATTAATAACTACCATGGATCCTTACCTCTGTGATTTTCACTCACATTACCAGCAATTGGGGCAACTTGGGATAAATATGGCTAGTCTTGTAAGGGTTCTAGGGCCGTTAGGCTAGTAACCCTTTGTGAACCTATGAATCTATGAAATTTCAACCAGGCAAAATAATCTGCTCAAAGCTTCAGGTCAGAGGGCCAAGTATCCAGACACTCATATGTGGGTTAAGTTTACCTCCATACCCTCTTAATAATATCCTCCACAGTCACTCAGTTGCATTGAAAAGAGAAAATTGAAAAGAAGGAATGAATGCTGGCACACAGATGAAAACCATAAAGGCAGTGACTTTCATAAGAGCAACAGGCTGGGAATTCAGCATCGGGTGTTGAACCTTATGGGTTACAGCCTAGTTTTCTCAATGAATATTAGGGAAACCCAGGATTATTTACAAGTTTGTTTAGTTCTCTACTAACTATTCTATCAACATTTCTTCCTCCTTTTGCATCCTACTACATATTTTCTAGTTTCACAAGCTGCTACTGGTTCCTAAATATCACCTTTCAAGAATAATAATGCACTGTTGTGTAAACTGTAAAGGGACATAAAGGCATTATTTTACCTGCATTGTCTCTACATTCATTCATGTTCCTCTAGCTTTAATGTCTTTTGACTTAGTCAGTCTTCAAATATCTCTAATGCCTTCCTCCTGCCTACAGTTTTCAAGGGGGCACATTGCAGAACCGGAGAAAATACTAGGTGAGATCTGCCACTCATTAGTGTAGTGAGATCAGCATCTAACCTTTTATAACTCCCACTAACCTCCCAGTATCAGAATGATATCCCTTGGCACATTGTTTGATTGATAATTGGGTAATCAAATATGACTTTACTTTTGTTTCTGTCTTTATTTGGTAAAAGTCATGATGTTTCTAAACAATGAGCATTTCTTCCAGTGGGTATCAACTCCTAATATGTCATTTAGCAGCTTCAGGTTTTAGTTTCCTGCTACTGTATTTCAGTTGATTCCTTATAATGCTGTCAAACGTATGATTAATGATACATGATTACCTACATCTAATGTCATCCTATGTAATGTGTCTGAAAAATCGTTCTTATCTTTGCCTGATGAATGCTGGTATATTTTTGAGTTAGCTGATTCGAGGTACTATGCCCTTTATTATACTGTTTACCTATAACTGACCCATGGCAAATGGATATATTTAATTATTGCTGTAGCATAGGCTCAGGTGAAAGAAGTGACATTTTGGCCAACTGACTGTCATCTTTCAGAGCGAGGCCTACTCCTCACTTAAAATCAATTAATGTTAAGAGATGTTATAATACTTATTTCACTTTCAAATTTATTAGAATTCTGTTTCTTGGTGTTAAAAGCTTTTCTACAAACTGCAGCTTTGTAAGAGCAGATCTTGACCTTGTGTTCTGGTCATGTACACCTACATCAGTTATGATTCAGTTTGTCAATAATAGGGATGAATACTTGTTTACAAGGGATTTCTATTTATTACAAAACTTTCAGCATGGAATTGCCAAGGACAGTGAAGAAGTGTGCTGAAAATATTTCTTCACCTGTGCTGATTCTATTATTAAAACTAATCTTACTGCCCACAATAATGTTGAGTAACTTCAGCAGTTAAGACTGGACTGTTTCTCTGTGATGTGAGTCAAATGGCAATCATCTCCATAAATGATTCTATTTAACACAGAACAATAATTTGATTTTCATCTTAGATTGTTAGTATATCTGGAGGACAACATTTCAAAGGAAGACTTTTTAATTGTTAAAATATTTTGTAAAAGATGGCCTTGGTCACTGTGATTCCTGTTATTATGATTCTTGATTGCTTTATCAATTAGTAAACTATCCTTAAATATAAATAACTATCATTATACTCTGATGATATTTTTTGTGCTTTTCTTTTTTTTCTGATGGGTGGGTGAATGGAAAGATGGATTTGCAGAAACAAATGAATAGTACTAAACTGCTAAAAATAAAATATTCTTTGGTAAACAACGCATCTATTAGCATTTAGTTTTCATTTAGTATGCAAATGCACGACAAGTATGTGTATTGTTTAGTTTACTTCTCTCTAAATATCACAGTTCCAGTACTTATGTGCTGCTGCACTTTGTTCTAGAAGAATCTTCTGGAGGTGGTATGAAAGCTACATGAAAACAATATATATCATGAAGAAATGTGGTTTAATGGCACTTTGTATTGTAAAAAATGAAAGTAAAGAACAAGAAGCTCAATAAACTGTAGCATCATAGAAATCAGTATGACATTTTGCGTCTGTAAACATATGGTAACATGACACGTAGTTCCAAGCTGCATAGTTATAGTGTTGTTCAATGTACTTCTGTATACTGCTGTTTGATGGCTGCCTAGTACTTCATTTTACTTTGTACTTTGGAGCGCAACCAGAAAGACTTGTATATAGAAACCTGCTTTCCAGCATTATGGGGGGCACATATAGACACACATACATGCACACACAACACACACACACACACACACACACACACACACATATATTTATATATGTATATATATATATATATATATATATATATATATATATAAATATGTATATATATATATATATATATATATATATATATATATATATATATATGTATATATATATATATATATATATATATCTATAAGATGTGTGTGTGTGCGTATGTGTGTATAACATATGCATGTATAGCTTTCTATAATCAAAACTACCAAATATCAATACCTGTTTTATCAACACATAACAAGACAGATGGTCGACAGGTATGTAAGATCGACAATACTGGGGAATTCGCCCCTATCCTGAGAATTTTGTGATCTGAGTTAGAATATATAATTAACAGGAATTTGGAAAGGCAGAGGCTTCTTTGTTTTGCATGGTCCAAGGCTGTATATCAGAAGATGCATTTTAGATTGTCAATCTCTCTTTTTTTTTTTGTACTTTTTGAATTCAATACTTTTAGTGATCTGATATGTATGCATTTATATATATATATATATATATATATATATATATATATATATATATATGTGTGTGTGTGTGTGTGTGTGTGTGTGTGTGTGTGTGTGGTATTATATAGAAGTCCGTCAGTCTCATGCACCTTGTCATGGAATTTTTACTGTATTGTATCATTTTCCACAGAGGTTTGGGTCTCATTTGAATGTTTAAAGGACTAGAGTATATGACCAAGGACTGCAAGATGATCAAAACATCAAGGGTGTGGCATTTACCAGAAATCCAATCTATAATATGTTAGACAATGTATGAGAAATTCACTCTGAAATGCCACAAACTCATGAGCATATCCCAAATTGCTTGCTGAATGGCAGCATCCTTACACACTCTTACCTGACAGCGTAATCAATGGCTCCCTTTAAATCCCTTTAAATAATGATAATGTGGCACCTCACTCCCATGGACATGATAGGAAAAAATGGGGCTGACAAGGATGACAATGACGTATGTGTCTTTCCACTAGTTTTGTCAGTAAGTCTTTTTATCTTTATATATGTTTGTTCTTAAACTGGGTTCTTAACAATGGCAGAAATACTGTTGTGTTCCTTAGTCTAGAGTTCATGCCATTGACTAATGTCTGTTCTAAAAGCCATTACAGGCTCACATGATGTGCACGCAAGTAATGGATATTACATGTTATAGAATATGCTATTTTATGTATTTGCTGTTTATAAACTGGAATGTTCCAAAAACTGTAAACCTCCTTTCAGGGGATGTTGAGAGATATAAATTTTAAAAAACATAAAGGTAATAGGACTTAAAATATATAAACAGCATGTATGAATGATAATTAGACAAAGAAAAATACAGCCATTTCTGACAGTTTTGCTAGTAGTCAAGGTAAACTTTAGCATTCGGCATCATCCTTGTTAAACTGATAGGTTTATGTCAGATACAAACATTTTAAAGATATATTTTTTTTTTAAAAAGAGGTTATTCCAAAAGAATCTGCTGTAGAAAAAAAAGAAGGGAAAATTCAAGCCATATTTGTTTTGTGGTAACAAGATGATTAATAGGAAGCATGAATACTAATAAAATATGGACCATGAAGCTAGAAAATTCTTTGGACAGCAATTAAATAAAAAAAAAATATGTACAATAATTGGAAAATGTTTGTGGCCTTCCAAGGGATTGCTGATGTTATAGGTTCATAAGTTTATAGAAGGTCACTAGGATCATGGCCCTAGAGCCCTTACAAGCCCAGCCATAGTTATCCCATGGTTAGGTGAGCGAAGTTCACAACAGTCTTTGGTAATTAATAACAACTGACTTTGTCCAGGAGGGACATGGATGCCACACTAAGAGTGACTTTATGGTCACCCATCCATTGATCTAGGTTGAGTTTGAAGACAGTCAAGGAGGGGATCTGTTTCACATGAATTGCAAGCTGGTTCCAGACAAGTGGCAGTCTGGGAAATATATCCATCTCTTCAGCATAATCTGTTTATGTCAAAAGCTAGACTAACATCCCTGGAGCGAGTAACCCTGGATCCCTGGACTATATTATAGGGGAGAGTTCTGATTTTGTTTATACTAGAGGGAGGGCTATAAATGATTTACTACTAGAAAGGATGTTCCTAGGATGAAATATGAAATGAAGCCATGTGGAGACTTCAATTACTATAGGGTGTAGAAAATGTTTTTAAGGGAAAAATCTTATCGAAGTCCTGGTGTTTTACCAATGAATTTATGTGGTGATTTGTGATAAACTTTCATCTTTTTATGTTCTCTAGACAATTATTTACAAAATAATTTATTAGCATTCATTATGATATAAGAATGAAAGACAAAGCCGCTGATTTAAAGATATGAGGGAATATGAAGGAAGCATTTTTAAGTTGCTATTTTGGAATCTAAAAATGTCACCACTGCTATATAAATCATGGCATAATATCATATTGTACAATTATTATGCACTTTCATCATTCTATAAGCAAAAGTTTATCAGGATAAAAGTTCTGAAAAAGTGAGCTCAGTTTAAAAGCAGTTAGCATGATCATGTGATAATGCCAGGACCACCAATGGCAACATAGCTCAGGTCCTGTGGTATAATGACCAAAACATGCTTGTAACAATACAAATATTAGTGTGCAAGTTCAAAAATGTTGAAAACCAAAATATTTAGGAATCTCAAAAGAATTTAAAAAAATCTTTTTTTTGAAAACTGTATAATCACATGATATCCTAAACTCACAATGATATTATAATAAAGGTCATGTGGTCTAATAGTAAAACTTGCATATAATAATACAAATAATAACATCTAATATGGAAAGTAAAATTTTTAGGAAGCTGAAAATATTTAGTCTTTTTTTACATGTAGTAAAATTAATTTAAAGTTTTGCAGCATGCATTTTGAGAATACTCTAGATGGAAATGCTGTCATTTAGGCCAGGAGGCACTAATATTCAACCTTAGTTACCATACTACCACCCAATATTCGGTATGTGCTTCCTAGGCCCCCAGGATTAACTGGAATACTTTGTAGTATACAAAACATAAACTTTTTAAAATGTACAAACACTGATGAGGGTCTGCAAAGGGCATTATTATTGTCTCTTTTGTTAATGTCATAAGTGTGTCTGTGTATCCTTCTCTGTAGATATTGTTCAGTTTTATCTGTGCAAAATGTAGGCAAGTAACACACTTAACTCAATACATCACTCCTTTGCTCTCACAATTGTAATAATCTGTGCTAAACTTCCAAAATAGTTGGTTACATGTATTCCTTCTTCACTAATGAAATCATGTTGGATGGAATTCAGAAAACTTTGCTGCATTGTGCTTAGTGAATTTGAACAAGCAGCCAGTCATAAGGTGGGTGCAATTCAAAAAACGTAGCTAAATGACATGGCTGGGCTAGATTATGTGATTGGCCATGCTATATGTTAATGACTGCATAATGAAGTGGCACATATGACAATGAGGCAAAAAGCATGGCATAGTGATTCAAATATTTAAATGGTTCACAGGAATGCTTCACTCTCCTTAGATTTGAACTCAGCCCATATTTAGAGAAAGTGCATCCCACAAATATGTTTGAGGTTTCTGCATTCATTGTTAAATGTAGATTTGCAATAAGCTCTTATTGCAGGTGCTTGACAGTGTGCAACATCACTTTCTAAGGCACAGGGTCATCTGACCAGTCTTAACATTTTGTGACATCTATGAAACTGACCCAGTGGACCAGTACCATGTGGAAAGGCACACCATGGAAGAAATTATGGACTTGTAACTACCTCATCTGCAGCTCCATGGGAGTCATGCTGTTCCTATCCCAGTGGATACAAAAGTATGTGTTTCATTATGTATATTAACTATAAGAATCTTTCAATGACCTAATGAGGACACATTAGGAGTATTTTAGGCCTCTGCCTCAAAAATGATCCATCAGTTCTTTGATGCAGCATGTGAGGGGGGCATATATGGTTTCCATTTACCCCACAGGAGAAAGCAAACATCATGCATGAGTTCTATGACATACCCTGTTTCTCTGAGTTACTGGAAGCTATAGACTGGAGAACAACAACAAAAAAAGGAAATGAAGACTTCAGCACAAACATCTCATGATATCTTTATTAAGTGCTTTTGTCCTTAGTATACTGGACTTCTTCAGAATAAAATTAGCAAACCAATCATAGTATATATACCCATACATAAATTGATACAATTAACAACCCCACCCTTCAATAAAAAAAATCATCATCATGGGAACAAATAAGCAACATCATCAGTTCTATGATTGGTTTGCTAATTTTATTCTGAATAAGTCCAGTATACTGAGGACGAAAGCTCTTAATAAAGATATTAAAAAAAATATTCCTTTAGATTAGTGTAAATTTGAGATGGAAAGTCAGTTAATTGAAGAAAAACTTTGAAAAAGAGGATATCCTAGTGGTTTAATAAAAGAGGTGAGAGAAGAGAAAGGAAAAAATGAGGGAGATGAAGGTATCAACTAATAAGTTGATTGAGAATAATGTAAAACCTAGGGACTATGCTTTAGCTGGTTGTTGTTGCTCTTCTTCTTTCAGCTTTTCCCGGTTAAGGGTCACCACAGCAGAACTCCAGACCGCTAATGATTGGAAGTAGATTTTTACGGTGCCGAGGTGCCAGCTCAATACCCAACCTTCAATGAAGGCATGCCCATTTAACGCATGTCTTTTGAATGCCACTCGACCATGGGGAGGACATGCAGACTCCACACAGAAGGTGCTCCAGCTGAGAATCGAAAGGGAGAACCTCTTGCTGTGAGGCGACAATGCTACCGCTGCACCACTGCAGCTGGTGTTCTACAAATTTGTATAGATAAAAATATTATTAAGCAAATTATTAGAAACAATTTCAGCTTTATTTTAAATTTTAATGAGATACATAGTATCATTGGAGAAACCCCAGTTTTTGTTACTAAAAGGGGAAAAGTCTAAAGGAATATTTTTATAGAAATAATGTTGATGGGGTGGGAATGGCAAAAATGTGACAATTGTAAGTTCCGCCCATTTATTTTGTAAGGTAAATAAATTAAGGTGATGGCCAGAAACTATAGTATAAAATTGGGACATGACTACAATTGTAAATCAAAATTTGTAGTGGATTATGTCCAGCTTTTTATGTAGGGAGAACTTGTAGAGAATATAATAAAAGAATATATGAGCATTTGTGGGTGGTTGACATAAAAGAAACTAATAATAGCTTAGTTAAGCATGCTATGTAGAAATATAGTTCTGAAACTGAAAACATTTGTTTTAGGTTTTCTGTAGTTGACTTAAGTCTTGAATTATACTGCTAGGTTTGATGCTGAAGATTAGTTAAACTGGAAAGAATATTGTTGGCAGATAAAATTAAATGCATGCAATTTTCCCGGGTTAAATGAAAGGGAAAATTACAAGGTGGTTCTTAAAAGGAAAGGGTTAATTCATTGATTCGCACCTTGTCATGTGATTGTCATGTAATGCCTTTATAAGGGCTTTCTCTTTATGTTAGCTTAGTCTGAAGAAGTTCCTCTTAGGAATGGAAGCACTTACCAGGTTTATTAAATAAAGTTTGTGTTTGTTTAGACCATTAGTATGTTTTTATTTTCTTATACAGTCGATTTTAGTATTATTCGTGAGGCTTTTTGTTGAAAAGATACTTTAATCAATGTTTATTGGATTCCTGGAATTGGAGTTAAAGCTGGTAAACATCAATTGAAAGAGATAATGTGAAATCCAAAAGGAAGCGTAATATTTGTTTGAGATTTTAATTGTATAGAACTTGCCAAAGATTCTAATGGTATTGAAAAGTGTAGAAAACCTGCTTCAGCTAAAGCTTTCATAGCTGTTATAGATTTAGAGTTTTCAGAGGTGACTTCATATGCACTTCTCACATAGGTATGGTACACAATGTAGAACAAATAAAGTAAATGTCTCAAATGATATGGCTACAAGATTAAGTAAAGTGAAGGTAGTCTCTTGTCCATTACCAGACCATAATGTGATTACTTTTGAAATGATGATAAATGCCAACAATAATATTGCCATTAAAAGGATACCAGCATATATAACCAATTTAAAAGAATTCAAGGAATTTTTCAGTAAGGAAATTCAGACCTTTATAGACATAAATAATGTAGAAGATGCTCCAGAATGTTTATATGGACTCTTTGAGGCATATTTATATGGTAAAATGTATAAGTTGGTATAAAAACAAAAACAAAAAAAACTATTGGATAATGAATTAGTAGACTTACAAGAAAAAGTTGATAAGCTAAATCTGAATAGTCAAAATGGGAATAAGAATTTAACAGAGGAAATTAATACATTAAATAATAAATGTCTAGAAATTCTACATTGCAAAACTACAATAAATTTAGAAAAGATTAAAATGAATACTTATTCTGTAAAATCCAAAAATATGCATAAATTAGCAACTAGAACTAAGGTGATTGCTAGATCCAATCATATCAAAGAGAAATATATTCCTGATAGTAAAAAGAAAGTAATAGAATTAGAAGATATCTTAGGAGCATTTAGGATCTATTTTAATTAATTTAATCAATACAATCCTACAATGGATACACTAGATGTAATAAAAACTTTTATAAGAAATCATATTAAGAGTAGATTATTGGAAGATGAAATAAAACTAATTGATAAACCCACATTAATGTCTGACCTCAAAATGCAAATCAACAAATTAAAGCTCAATAAAGCTCCTGGAAATGATAGTATTATACCAGAATTATATAAATTAATGCCTGAAGACGCTTTGATTGTTTTGCTGGAAGTATATTCAATAGTTAAAGGACTATCATAGGTTCCATGATCTTGGAAATATACTTCAGTATTTCTGTTATTTTAAAAGCTGACAAAGATCCATCAAAATGTTCTTCTTATAGGCCTATTTCCTTATTAAACATAGAGTATAAAATAATAGAATTTCTTCCTCTGTCGGTAAATGAGGATCAAACTGGTTTTATAATGAATAGGAATTCCTAAGATAATATAAAAAAGAATATTGACAATATTGGATTATGTTAATAATATTAAAGAAAGTTAATTTTGGTAAGTTTAGCTATGAATACTGCATTTGACTCAGTTAATTGGGAATATTTATTATTTGTTTTAGAGGAATATAATTTTTCAGATAGATTTTCCCATCTTGTTAAACTTCTTTATGAGAATTCTCTTGCTTACATAAAGTTAGGCTCATGTACTTCTAACTGAATTATAATTACTAAAAGTACTAAACAGGGATGTCTTTTATCACCTTTATTATTTACTTTAATTATGGAAGCTATTTCAAATTATATAAGATTAAATATGAATTTTAAAGGTATTCAAATAAATGATAATTTAAACACCACAATTCAACCTTTTGCAGATGATATCTTCTTGACATTGAGTGATTATAGTCATTCCCTCTATGCTTTACTCAATGCAAAAGATTTTTTTCAGAAGAAGTCAAGACTTTGTTTTAAAGAAAACCAAAACCAAAACCTTGCTTTAGTAACTGCAATACATATAAATTAGATAAGAAATTATCTAAATACATTATCTAAATACATTCTACAGGACAGACATAGTTATTTAGTGATTATTCTGACTGGTAATAGTACAGATATAATAATATTTAATTATAATACTAATTTAAATACTAATTTAAATACAATAAAACATCTTATTAACAAATGGAATAAACTCTTCTTTACAGTGGAAGAGACTGTCTTTAATCAAAATTATTATTCTTCCAAAAATATTATATATATAATACAATGTACAGTCCCTCCCTCTAAAAATTGGTTAAGAGAGTTTAACTCTTTGATTCTGAAATTTCTTTGGTTTCCGAATAAACCTAGATTGGCATTAAATCATCATGTAAGAGACTGATCAGCAGGAGGTATTGGTTTACCAGATTTAGAAATATATTCTTGGCCATCAATTATTAAAACTTATGGTTAAATTCTGATTATAATGCCATGTGGAAAGAGATGCAAGAAAAAAAATATTACAAACTACCCAAAACACACCATAATAACATATTAGACAATAATTTTCACTGGCTATTAAGAGTTTTTTATTCAGGTAGTAAAAACAAACAAATTAGCTCATATTATATTACTCAGATGTTAGACGTATTTAAAAATGTTATACGTAAAAATTCAGAATATAAAGCATATCTATTTTTATTATTTCCCATAACGTACACTCAGGATAATGTCAATACATTCAATTTATATAGAATGGTAGCACTAAAATAAAAAAAATGATATATTGGCATCAATTAGTAGAGAATGGGAAATACAAACTATGAATTATATTATAAATAAATTTGATATAAATAAAGAATTCTGGCTACATACACAGAGTTGTATACAATCAGTTGAACACAAAATTAACTTAATACAACAAACAGTAAGAAACACAATTCCTAGAGTTAAAGAATTTGTAGCTATTTTAATACACCAGAACAAGTCTTCTGTCTAAAACATATAACATAGTTAAAAACTGTGAAATTATATTATAAAGATAATTGCTAGGATTATTTTAGATTAATTAACTATCCTGCAGATGAGGAAGATAAAAAATAATGTGGTTATCATCTAAAATTAATCTGTCATTATAATGGAGGTTATTCCCTTGCAAATATATACATGCAGCTTTCATTATATCACTTAAAGTTGAAGTTGTGTATAAAAAAAGAACTTAGATGTTGGAGATGTAAATCATATGTAAAGGCTGACTGTCAACACACGTTTTATGATTCTGCATTACTTAAACCATTCCAAGATATTATAAATTATCTTCTACAGATAATTTTAAATGGTAGATTTATGTTAACTAAATCTTTAATTTCATTTAATGTACCAATTTATACATGTATTATGAGAATAAAACATCCTCTTCTATGGATTATATTGGCTGTAGCTAGAAAGGTCATTACTAAAAACTGGAAATGTAAATCTTCCTCTACCTTGAAAGAATTTACAAACATAGTTATTGATGTGTGTCAACTTGAATGTGCTACAATCAAGACAAGAACAGATACAGTTTCTTCATATTATAATATTTGGTTAAAATTTAAAGAACTGTTAGAAAAATAGATAATAATAGGTAAATAAGTAATGTTAGAAGTTTAACTATTGAAATTTGTTGTTTAGTAGACACATTTAAAATTTGTTTTTGCTATTTTGTTGTTAAGAATTTTGTTTTTCTATATATTTATTGTTCTTAAAATTTTAATGTCATATATTATTTTTCTGGGTGTTAAAATTTAATAAAAAGAAGTGAAATAGGGTGCTCCCTTCACAGGCTGAAGGTTGGCATCAAGAAACTTTTGGAAGAGGACAATGATACCCCCAATGTGTCCTCACTAGGTCATTGAAAGGTCCTTATAGCTAATAAAGGTAATCTAACATGATCTGACCTTAGATATTTGCTGTGGCTGTGTTGAGAGGCTGCTTTTTGCACACAATGGCCTGGCCAAAAGTATGGTTAATAAGCACTGTGGCTGTTTGTGCACACAATGCAAATAATGTTGGCTTGGCCACAGTTCTGTTCATGGTAATTCTAAATCCCTAGCACTGACTAAATTGATAGTATTTATATGTTCCTTTTCAGTCCTTCAATTAACTTTCATGTATCTTCCTCTGTTTTACTCCAGCCTTTCTTTACTATTAGAATTGTATTTAAAAACAAAAGATTGCTTATCTCCTAGCTTACTACACTCACCTTCAAAATGGGAAAAAATACACCAATTATTTTTTTTTTTCAATTTCCACAATGCTATCTGAGTCAAAAATTAAAACTTACAATAATAGATTTTTCTAAAATATTTGTGTTATTCATTGTTTTAAAATTTCTTAACTTAAAACAGGGGCGTAATTTTTTTGTTTTTACCTTTAATAATCTAATTCTTAATTTACAATAATAAATATAACAGATCTCACAGCTGGATAAACATTTTCACTAAAATATCCAGTCATTATCTAATTTATCTGCAAAACTGGAGTAGATGACATACATTTATTCCCAGTACCCCATTATCAGATCACATACATAGAGGTACATGCTACCCCTATGACCAAAACATTTTTTTATTTCCCAACCATTTTATTCTGAGTTTCATTGTTTTTAAGCTTATTGGTTTAGCTAGGGTATTTAACTATTTTATACTGTATTTTCAGTTTATGAGGAAGAAGCAATAAATTCACCCTCATGATCAAACCATGCCATCTGTGGGAAAATCCTGATATACTCACATCCATTTGTGGGTTATTGCTTAATAATACACCCTTACTGTTAGCTATGCAAGCAAGGGTACTATTTCTACTGTAACCATGGTTTTCATGTGCCTACATGGTGTGAATACCATAAAAGATCCTGTTTATGTAGTACTATTTTAAAAACCATGATAACTATCTGGATCAGATTGATTTTCAGTAGATATCTGGGAAGAATATTCCATACAGACAAATTGATAAGTACTATTTGTAGTATGGGATACAGATATTATATTAGTATAATGTTTTGATGTAACAAGTTACAACAAAATGTAGAAACACCAGACAGTGGTATTGATGGTCAATGAAGACTGGAAAGCAGGTAGCTTAGCATATAAAAACTTTATTCCATGCTTTCGTCTCAACAGGACTTCTTTAGAACAAACAATACAAACAAGTCAAAGCAACCGCAATAATATACCTAGTTTAAAACTGTATTAGCCAATAAAAAATCCAAAGCAATTAATCAATTAAAAGCACACTTGAAAATTTTAAAGCAGCCTGCACTGGGAAATAAAACTGTCAGGGAAACACAGAAAATAAATTAAAACTTTCTAATAGTAAGTTTCCTATATTTAAGAAAACATTTGATGTTAATTGCATCATTTAGACCAGGCTTTTTATCAGCCCCTAATCTAATCTGCCAAGCAGTTTCTTTTTGTTCCACAATATTCTTATAATCACCACCTCTAGGATCAACAGGCACTTCCTCTAAAATAGAAAATACAATTTTTTTTATATTTTATACACTCTATAGTGTGTTTGTATAAAGCATTATTTAAATCTTTGCTTTTAATACTATATACGTGTTCTCTAATACACTCTTTTTAAAGTACGAGTTGTCATCCCCACGTAATATGAATTACAACCACTACATAACCCAATGTGCACTACTCCCCTACTTAAACAAGAAAAATAACCAGGTACTTGTATAGTGTGTTCCAGGTTTGGTAGGTAAATGTACGGTCCTTCTGAAATAAACCTACAAAAATTACAATGACCACATTTAAACATCCCCATTCTGACATTCCCAATGCACTTGTTTGCCTTGCTATTACTACTTTCAAGAACATTTTTAAGACAGTTTGTATTTCTATACATGAAATTGGGTCTAGAGCCTAAGACGTTATGTAAGTCATGGTTACCCTCCACAATTTTCCGTTTTTTCTGAACAATTTCTCTTTACCTTTACAATCCACTGTCATATCCAAATTACAGACAGTGCTATTAATTTTAACATTAACTTACAAATGTGGCAGTTAGCTGCACAGGTAAGATGATAAAAGACATTATTTCCTCATTGACTTTGTTAAGGTTATGCAGAATTTTCTGTACCTGCTGAAACTCTATTCCTGTATTAAAGGTTC
The DNA here is from genome assembly GCF_019279795.1 of Protopterus annectens. Lineage (NCBI taxonomy): Eukaryota > Metazoa > Chordata > Ceratodontiformes > Protopteridae > Protopterus > Protopterus annectens. The sequence continues at coordinate 1,622,580,959 of NC_056735.1, read as the reverse complement.
AATGATTTGGACAGAGATATTTTTTATATCAGCTTGATGATCTAAAAGTTATTTGCTTGACTGCAACCACTTGAATATATTACTGGTTTAAGAAGTATGTTATTGCTTTTATCTGTCAAGTAATCATAACTGGAATGGAGCAACAGATTTTTTTTTTGGTATCAACAAGAGTGGATTTTACCCAGTCACTTCTTTACTATAGCAAGATATATCCACCTGCATTTGTTACTCTTTATTTCTGAGTGACATGGTAGATTCCAGATTTACCATAGAAATAACATACTGTGTCTGAACAAGAAAACTATGACAAGCTGGTCAACTTACTAATTCTGCTGAATTGTGAGTTGGGTGCACTCAACCTTACATGGGGTAATCCATCTGAAGTTTTCTGCTTAGCTAATGAGCGCTGCAACTTGCTATGAAAATGCTAACAGTGTTGTATATAACCAAATAAATCTATTTCCAAGATCCTGTGGTGAAAAACATTTTATTACATCCCTGTGATCTTCATCTAAAAGCATACTTTAGGAATCTTTGGCTAGCAAGGGATAGTAGTGATAAATTGTTTTACATATTACCAGTAATTCTGTTCTCTTATTTTTTGATTAATGCTTCCCACTTACCTGCTGTGGTCATTGTAGCTCTTCTGCTCTGTGTTTTCCATGTGCTTTCATTCTCCTTCATGTGTTTGGGGTAGTCCTATCACATATTGAAGTGTGTTTATACTTATTTCAGGTTCCCCTATGGAAGGCCCACTCACATGATGTCAAGGAACCATATCTCTGAACACAATTGTCCAAATTTTCAAGAGGGTGAACACTCAATCAGTAAGTGTTTTTGTAGGAGGGAAGCCCTGCTCTCACCACCCAAACTTTTGCATAATAATTCCACAGATGTACAAACATGAAGAAGAGAGAACTCTCACAAAACAAAGGAATGACTGCTGATACACCTGTACAAACTGCATTGCCAGTGATTTTTTTTTTTTGGGAAAGCCATCTGTATTCTGTTCCTTGGTTTCTTGTGATTCAAGCACTTGCTGCTCGGGGAATTTGATTTTGACCACGACTAGAAGTACACTTATTCCCAGTTACTTTACTGCTTCTTCATTCAAGCACGTCATACACCCACCACAGCTCTAACAACATTATTGGCTCTTGCTGAAAAGCTCTAACACCTCTTTGAAAATGGGAAAAATGTCTTTTCAACATCCTCATAGGTATATATTAATGCATAACATCCAAAAACCTATCCAAATACTTAAGCCGTGTACCCCCTCTGCTGACCAAGCACCATCTGAATACCTGCAAAAAGCAGCTAAAGCAGTTGCCTATCCTGTATCCATCCTTATAAACAGAACCATAAAGGAAGGAATCATTCCTGATATCTGGAAAATCTCCCACATTATCTTTTTACATAAAGGTGGTAGCTCCAATGATTATTCTAACTACAGGCCTATAGCTCTCTTATTACCCTTAGCAAAAGTTATGGAAAAATGCATTCACCATCAACTAATAAACCACTTAACTCAACATAATATTATAGCTAACTGTCAGCATGGCTTTAGGCCATTTCATAGTACCACCAGAGCTCTCCCCACTTTCACTGAATCCATCAATAGAAACCGTAATAACAACGTCCTATCATCAGCACTCTTTATTTATCTGTCAAAAGCCTTTGACATGGTAAACCACCCCCTGCTCATAAATACTCTTGAATCCCTTTCTCTAGATACCAAAACTGTTCTCAGGTTCAAGTCCTACCTTACTAATAGACAATAAGCAGTCCTCTTGGAGAATAAACTATCTTCCCACCTGCCAGTTTCCCTTGGAGTCCCACAGGGCTCCATTCTAAGTCCACTTATTTTCTCTTTATTCATCAATGACCTTCATTTAGCAATCTCTCAAGCCACCTGCATACAATATGCAGACAATTCCATGCTCATATGTTCTGCCAACTCCACATCTGAATTATAATCTCTAACCCAGAAAGTATTTAACATAGTTGAGGCATGGTTCTTGAAACATTGCCTCCTTTTGAACAGCAAAAAAAACAAGCTCTTACTCTTTGCACCTAACAGTCAGTCCCCCCCTATAAATTTCTCCATCAAATCAAATAACGGCACCCTTATAACCCTCGACACTACCACCAAACTGTTAGGAATCACAATTAATAATAACCGTACCTTTGATAACCATATAAATAACACTATTAAAACCGTTACTAGAAAATTGGGCTCCCTATGTAGAATAAAACCCTTCTTAACACCAACAGCCAGAACTACAATTGCCCACTCCCATTTAATCTCAACTCTTCTTTATGCTTCCCCCGTATATACTAACCTAAAGAAAAATAATTTCACTAAGCTAGCTAACTCCTATAACAATATTGTCAGATTTGCCACTGGGAACCCATTTAGAACTCACCACTGTCAGAACCTACAGCAGCTCGACTGGCTTGAACTAACAAACATTTTGATACTTTCCTAACTTACCATTGTCCATAGGATATTTTACCAACCTACCAACACACCAATACTTTCTAACATTATTTCCCCCTATACAAACCTCAATTCCTTATGCTCTTCTAGTAAACTACTGGCTAGCATTAGCAAGTCTAATAACTTGGAAGGTGACTCCTTGTTCTCTAATACCTCTGGAAAATATTGAAACCTGTTGCCATCAGTTCTAACTTTACTTCCCCCCTTTCCACTCTTTAAACAAATGCTCAAAACACATCCAAAACACACTGGTTATGCCCCTGTTGCTACCCTGACTAATCTTCTGCTTTCGTTATTTCCTATCTCTATACTGCCTCTTTTCACCAGTCAGTACTGCTTACCCCTCGGGAAGTAGTAACTGTCTTAAATTTTTGATACAACTAGGTGATGAACTAAACTTTTATGTATTGTAAACTACCTCAGATATCTTGCTAAGAGTGTCCTGTCCTATTTGCATACTTGCGTTTCACAAATAGTATAATGTTTTTCTTTTACACTATTGCTCTCTGATTACTTTTAACATAATTTCTCTCTATATTTGTGCATGATAATTTTTGTTTGTTTTTGTTTGTATTGTACTGTGTGGAGCTTTTCTCCCCGGGCCTCTGCTGAAAATGGAAATATATCCAGTTGGACTAGCCCGGTTAACAAATGTAAAATAAAATAAAATAAATAAATAAATAACTACGTACTTAAGGTAGCAAATTCATATGCTGCAAGGAAAGTTATCAAAGAAAAAGTAGCAGTAGTTATACCAAACAAATCAAAATAATTAATTATTGCTGCTGTTTCAGATCATTGCACATTTTAAATAATTTACTTGCAAGATATTATTTTGGAATATTCAGAAACACAGTGCATTTTAGCTAATGTCATTCAGTTGCATTCAAGTTAATACCTTTCACTTGAACTTCAATGCTACTTAAAATTCTATAAAGACATATTTGAAGTAAAACACCTTAGTATATGAAGTTGTATAAGTTTGCCTATTTTTGATAATAACAATAAAATTGCTTGATATTTAACTTGTTGAGCTTAAGCTTATTAATGTATTTATTCAGTGTGCTGAAGGAAATTGCTCCTACCACTTGCTAGATGCCACTTTCATGTGATGCTATTAATAATAAATTGCACTGATAGGGAAGGACTTCCTGAAAAGGCCTCAACAACAGTAGTCTTAAGTTTCACTGCAACATTGACACAAAGGACGCTATTAAAGAAATGAAAGATAGCACAGTTTAGAAGAATAAATACAACTAAAAGGAAAGCAAACAGTAGTTATGATACCCTGTCACTGTTAAATACACAAAGAAGCTGCTGATTTTGTGAGTCTGTTTGTGTCTATCCTTGTATGGGCTTACGTCTGTCTATGTGTGTTTCTGAGTCCCTCTTACCTAAAGAAGTTTATATTGTCTTACTGCTCCATCCAAGTCTTGTACTCAGCCTCTGAAAGGCTGTTGTCAGTTCCACAAGGGTATCTTGCAACATCTGGGTATGTTCATTTTATTATTAGACCACTCTCTTGTGGAATGTGTTACCTCAATGGCTTCAGAAGTGTTCATCTTTGGCCATCTTCAGGATGACACTTAAAGCATATCTTTCTGATATGGCATACGATATGGTGTGGCAAGCAGGTTGAATGAATAAATCTGATTATTTAATCTACTATTACATCATTATTTGTTGTTGGGAATATTACATCTGCTCGAGCCCCAACTGTTGAATTCCCAGGCTTAAACACCACGTTCTCAATTAACAGCATCCTCAACATGAGGATGACCAGAACCTGTACTACTGATATACCTTGGAACCGTCTTTTTATATCGATAATCATATCATCTATTCACATGACCCTTCAACCATAAGCCAGAAGTCCCAGTACATCCTATGATGTACCTTCTTCAGGCCAAGGATTTCAAATTAAAAGATGCAACAAGCTGGACCATTTAACATGTACCAAAATGGGACTCTCTCTTTAAATACCCTCAGACACAAGAAACACTCCAGTGATATACAGTCATTTACTATCCAGGGAGCAAATACCAAACTCAAGTACCAGACTAGCCTTTTCCCACTTGGAACAGACCCCAGGAATAGACCTCATCAAAAGTACCTGCCACTCCAGAATCATGCCTTCCACAGAGTCATCAAGCACAACAACCTTCTGACCAAAGAGATGTTAAAAACACAGAAAAAAGAACTTAGTGCTCCCCCAGCTGACCACCCGCCCCACTGTTAGAACCAACAGAGATTCACAGTAAAAAGTATCCACAGCACCTATCAACCAACTCCACTACCCCAATGAAAGAGTCACTGCAGTCTCACTGTAAAACTTGAAACATGTTCAAAGGAAACAAGCTAACAAATTATGAACAGTATACATGGATTCAGGTAACAACTACAGTTTAAGGTAACCCAGAGACACATGGTCTAAGGGGAACTTCATTTTGTTTTTTTATGTTTGTTTATTTTTATACTCTGTTAAACGCAGACAAAATTAACCTTGACATAGGCATTTCCAGACCTCAAGACCTGCTAGAATAGTTCTATCATTTTGGCCTCACCACTTTCAGGCTCTTGCTAATTGGGACCTTTTAATTTAATAGTTAGCTGGTGAATACATACATGTGTTCGATTTCTATTTATGGGAACATTTTTGATTGTTTATTGGTGCTTAACCAGCAGTAAGATGAAAATTAAGGAAAAATCATATCCCTCTAATCTTTTTTCCACCTATTTTAAGTCCAGTATAAAATGGGAATGCACAACAGCAGTGCAGGAACTGAAAAAATTCTTCTATTAGCCCAGTAGCATGATCGGCAGGTGACAAAACGTTTACAATTTGGTAGGAAAAACTACAAAAACAAACTTAGCCAAGCCAGTTTTCACTGTGTGATAGCTTAAACCTCCTGTAATAGAGACCCATGGGATATATGCAAATGGCCTCTTAAGGACATAAACTGTTTCAGCTATATGGCTTCTGAATATCCATGACTTTTTACTTTTTTATTTTAAGTCTTTGTGGATACATTCAGGCCAATAAATTGGGAAATCTTTTTCTCTATAGCTCAGTAAAGGCCAGCTACATAATTGGTAACCAGTTAGAAACGAGACTCAGTATATGTTCTGTGACACCATACCAAAAGTATGGTTTACAAAAGGATCCAAGGATCCATAATCTTATACCACCATAGACAAAGTCACATCATTTGAAGAACCATTTAAACTGTCATGAGCAACAGCACAACAAAGCTACTTGGGTTCCCTAAAAATGGTTCTTACCAAGATAGCTCTGATCAACACACTAGAGGTTGTTGGATAGTCTATGGATGGTCCTGGGGCATATTTCCAAGTTTTTTCACTGTACTGGTATTTGTTTTTTCCATTATGCATTTATCATCGGTTTATAGGTTCATAGGTAGGTACTAGGCTATCAACCCAAGGGCCTAAGTAAGCCTAGCTAACAAGTTTCCCTGGCTTATGCCACCCAAGAAAGTTAATTTCCTGTGCACCTGTCGAGCAGAGCCACAGAAGTGATCCCCAGGGTGTATTTCCTATTTCCCATCCACTCATCAAGATTTTTCTTGAAGAGTGCTAAAGAGGAACTTTGCTTGACATAGATGGGTAGCTTGTTCCATAGTATAGGAAGTCTCTGGGACAGGAATCTAACCCTCCAGCATGTCCTGTTTATTGTGGTGACAGTGTTTTAGGTCCCTAGAGCATGTAGCTTGGAGGGATTGGGATTTCTTTAGGTGTAGCATGTCCAACAGCTCTGGGTTTAACATAGCTTTATATGTAAAGCTGGAGTATTTTGAGATGGTCAGTGTAGGGCATCTGTTTAAGGCCAGTAATCCTCTATTTGAGGTACTTCTGTGGCTTTTACAGCTGCTGCAGATGTCTTGTGAGGTACATTCCAAAAGGGGCATTGTACTCTATAATGGGTCTAATGAGTGCCGAGTAGAGGGGAACAATCACCTCTTTTTTCCTGGATGAGAAACCATTTGTGATGAGGTGTGTCACATAGAAGGATTTCCTGACTACTGTGGTGATGTGATTATCAAAGGAGAGACTACTGTCCACCTGGGTCCCAAGGTCTCTTATCACACATTTGGCATTAAGTAGACTGCAGTTTATGTGGTAGTTCATGGGTATAGAGTTTTTACTAAAGGGGATGGCAATGCACTTTTTGGCATTGAGCTTGAGGCCATGCCTCTGACACCAGGCATCTGTCTCAGTGAGGCCCTTCTGTAGGATGTCCACATCATTTGGGGACTCGACTATGACTCCAAGTTTGCTGTCATATGCGAACTTTGTTAGCCAAATGCCTTCTGTATTAGCCTGTACTTCAGAGAAGTAGATACCGAACAGGAGTGGTCCCAGGACTGAACCCTGGGGTACTCCACTTGTCACTGGATTGAAGTCAGATTTGGAGTCTGCAACTTTTACATTGTGGGTTCTGTCAGTGAGCCGGTTGGCAACCCATCTTATGACATAGGGATTTATACCTAGTTTAGTGAGTTTAGCTATAATTCCAGAATGGGGGATGGTGTTGAAAGCCTTGGCGAGGTCAAGATAGGCTGTGTGAACCACCTTACCCTCGTCTACAGCTTTGGTGACTACCTCAAAGAAGTCAATCAGGTTCAGGAGGCATGATCTGCCTTTCAAAAATCTGAACTGGGAGGGGCCCAGAGTTTGGAGGTTACCAATGTCTTTGTTTATGAGTTCCATGATGATACATTCTATGGCCTTGCAGATCAGGCTCGTCAGACTAAAAGGGCGATAGTTCCCAGGATCAGTGGTGGCTCCCCTTTTGTGGAGTGGGATAACTGTTGCTGTGTGCCATTCAGTGGGCACTAAGCTTGACATCAGACTATGACTGAACATGGTGCTTAGAAGGGGAGCCAGTTCATTCTGAAGTTCATGTAAAAAACAGCCTGGGATGTTGTCCGGTCCCATGAATGCTGTGTTTTTGGTTTTAGAGAGTGCAGCTTTTACCTGCATAGATGTGATTACAGGGACTCTGCATTCTTCCTGTATAGATATGGGCCCTTTAGGGGGTGAGAGGGGGGTAAAGTTAGCATGGAACCTATCTGCCAGGATGTTGGCAATATCAGTTGGTTCTGTAATTTTCGTGCCATTGTGCTGTAACTCAGAGCAGATCTGGGTGTTGCCATTGAGATTCTTGACATAGCTATAGAATGCTTTGCTGTTACCCTTAGAATCAGTGGTGATTTTGTTTTCGTAGCTGGTTTTTGCCTCATGTACACAGACAAACCTCTCCTCCTACCACCCAACACCACAACCTGTGAGAGATGCACTTATCTAGCCAAACTGGAGGTAAAGCGCTCTCCAACCAAGACTGAACTTGATAGTCAAGAGGAGAAGGTAAACACATGCACCACACCACACTCATCACATAGTCCCACTAAACCTACACCACCAAAATCCGCACATAGAAACACAAAAACATTTGCAGAGACTCTCAATAATAATCTGCTCAAGCAACAGAGACCTCCAAAGCATTAACGCAAGCAACCTCCACCCCTCAATACAATCCAAATGACACATAGCCCACAGACTCAGTGTGCCAATAAACCACAGTCCATAAGGCAAACCAGCGTACCCAACACACTAGTCATAGGTGACTCTATAGTCAGGCACACTGATGTCCCACTCACTAGGCTAAACAAGGAAAAGGTTACTGTCAGCTGCCTGTCGGGTGCCAGGATCCACCACATAATGCATGCACTCAAGTCACTCCACAACAAGTACAAATATGACTCTGTCATTGTCCATGTTGGAGTGAATGACTTGAGACGTACCTCCCTGGACTACATGAAAAGAGACATGGAAGAGCTCTCCAATCTTGTAGCCCAGGCAGGTATGACCCTAGCCCTGAGCAGCATTCTGCCTTTGCCCAAAATGATACCACAGTATAAGGACAAAATGATTGACTTCAACAATTGGCTAGGTGTCTGGTTTCATTCAAAGGGGATCCAGTATCTGTCTGCCTGGGATGACATGATTGACAAACAAAGATGCTTTGCCAGAGATGGTCTGCACCTGTTTCCCCTGGGATTCAGGTTAATGGCTAAAGCTCTTGCCACCCCTATAGTGCCTTTTTTAGGCAAGGTTCAAAGGACAAAACCACCACCATAACAGATACAAGCATGCAAAATCTGAAGGTAATGCTACTCAATGCTAGAAGTCTAAACCTCAGAATGCACTCACTTGAGGCATTCCTTAAAATGGAGAACATCGATATCTGTGCAGTGACTGAGACCTGGTTCAAGGCTCCAGAGAGCACCCCTGCAATACCAGGCTACAAATCTTACCACACTTTTCCGCCACTAAACCAAGACCGAAACACTAAAGGTGGAGGAGTGTCCATATTCACCAAGGATATTCACACCTTCAGGCTAGTTGCCCAACACAATGCATCTGAAATTCTCCAGGTGCAACTAACACTAGGTAAAGCTGCAATCTAAGTTGTAGCTTGTAACAGATCCCCCGCCATGCCCCAAGATTCTCACTACACCTTTCTAAACATGCTGGAAAATATTAAGATACAACCAAACACCCTAATACTAGGTTATTTCAACTACCCTGCCATTAACTGGGAAAACTACTCAGGTACCAACACCTTTTCCCAATGGTTCTTGGAATTCATACATCCCAATGCCCTGGATCAGATAATCCATAGTCCCACCAGGGGCTCCAATATCCTAGACCTGGTCATTACCAACATGGGACATAGATACTCCAAACCAGTGGGCACCCCCTCATTGTCAGGTCTGACCATAAGCAATTCACCCTTGACATCCACATCCCACCCCCACCCTCCAATAAGGAAACCTCCATAAAAAACTTCTCCAAAGCCAACTTCATGCTACTCAAGTCAGAAGTGACAAACTTCATGACACCCATGCAGATGGGAGATGAAAGTTCGACTGCTGAATCCTACACTAAGGTACAGTATGAGCACATACACTCATGCATGAATCATGCCATCCCAAATAGAACCAAGACACTCTCGTCCAAAAAAAGGAAGCTAGTCTGGTGGTCCTCTGCCGTAAGCAAACTATACAACAGAAGGAAGAAACTGTTGTGGAAAAGAGGAAAATCCCAGGATGCAAAACTCCCTTACCAGCTTCAGTAAGAAGCTGAGATCCCTCATAAAATCCTCCAAAGCTAGTTATGAAAATAAAATTGCCAAAGATTCCAAAGACAACCACAAGGCATTCTATACTTATGTCAGTAATCTAAATGGCAATACTCAGATCTGCTCTGAGCTACAACAGAATGGCATTAGATATACTGATCCCAAGGATATTGCCAATATCCTGGCAGATCGATTCAGTGCCAGCTTCACTCCCCTCTCACCCCCTAAAGGGCCCATCTCAAAACCAAAAGATTGCAAAATTCCAGTAATCACAGCCACACAATTAGAAACCACACTCTCCAAAGCTAAGAACAGCTTCCATGGGACCAGATGACATCATGGGCTGTGTACTACATGAAATACAAAATGGCACCTCATGTAAGTGTCATGTTTAATCATAGCCTCACCTCAGGCTTTGTGCCCACTGAGTGGTGCACAGCTACAGTTATCCCACTCCACAAGGGGGGATCCACCTTGGATCTTGGGAACTACCATCCCATCAGTCTGACGAGCCTGATCTGCAAGGGCATGGAATGCATTATCATGGAACTTATAAACAAAGACATTGGCAATCTTCAAACACTGGACCCCACACAGTTTGGGTTTGTGAAGGGCCAATCTTGTCTCCCGAACCTGATTGATTTATTTTAATCAGTCTCCAGAGCTGTGGACGAGGGTAAGGCAGTCCACACAGCCTATCTGGACCTTGCCAAGGCCTTTGACACCATCCCCCACTCTGGAATCATAGATAAACTTACTAAGCTAGGCATAAATCTCTATGTCACTCGATGGGTTGCCAACTGGCTTACTGACAGAATCCAGACTGTAAAAGTAGCCGACTCCAAATCCAGCTCCAGACAAATGACAAGTGGAGTACCTCAGGGTTCAGTCCTGGGACCACTCTTGTTTGGCATCTACTTCTCTGAAGGACAGGCCAACAATAAGGGACTCTGGCAAACAAAGTTTGCAGATGACTGCAAACTGGGACCCATTACTGAATCCCCAAATGATGTCGATATTCTACAAAAGGGCCTTACAGAAACAGATGCTTAGTGCCAGAGCCATGGGCTCAAGCTTAATGCCAAGAAATGTATAGTTATCTCCTTTGGGAAAAAACATGTACCCATGAATTACCAGATAGGTGGCAGTACACTAAACACAGAAAGTGTGATGAGAGACTTAGGGACACAGGTGGACAGTGGTCTCACCTTTGATAACCACATCATCACAACAGTCAGGAAATCCTTCTGTGTGGCACACCTCATCACTAAGGGCTTTTTATCCAGAAAAAAGGTCATTGTCCCACTGTACTCATCCCTCATTAGACCCATTATAGAGTACAATGCCCCATTTGGTATGTACCTCACAAGACATCTGCAACAGCTGGAAAAGCCACAGAAATACCTCACTAAAAGAATCACAGGCCTAAAGCAGATGCCCTATGCTGACCGTCTAAAAAACTCCAGCTATACTCTGTGGCATATCATCTACTCAGAGGCAATATCTGCTTAACATACAAGGCCATGTCAAACCCTGAGCTGTTGGACATGTTCCACTTAAAGAAATCCCAATCCCTCAGAGACACATGCTCCAGGGATCTATACCTTATCATCACAATAAACAAAGCATGCTGTAGGGATAGGTTCTTGACCCAGAGACTCCCCATACTCTGGAATAGACTGCCCATATATGTCAAGCAGAGCATCTCCTTGGCCATCTTCAAAAGGAACCTTGACGATTAGATGGGAGATAGGAAATTCACCCTGGAGATCACGGCAGTCACTGTGCTAGACAGGGGTCCAGGGAGGTAAATATTGTGGGAAGAAATATCCAGGGAATTGCTATGGCTAGGTTTTTATAGGCCCTAGGGCCAATAGCCTAGTATCACCTTATGAACCTATGAACCTATACATTCATTGTTGTGCCTCAGTAGCTCATTGTTAACAACATCATATCAACAAGAACCTTTCCTGGACCAGTTGCACTACTCTTACCACTTGCCAACATTTTTGGAAAGGCACAGCTCTGCCATTAAAAGCCCATTCTGATGCATACAATTTGCTTAGATACTGCAGTATGAATATTGTTACTGCCATAATACAACAGCTGCACTGTTAACATTTACAGATACCCACTATAGATCAACGGATAATGATATGCTTTCTGGGGCTATATCCATGAATTTCACCAAAGCTTTTGTTTTGCGTAACTATGTAAAGCTTCTAAGCGAGCTATCACATTTTATGTTTGAACCTTACATCATTATGTTTTTTTTTTTTTTTGTAACAATAGATATTTTTAAGATGCTTTAAACAATGCTTTGGTCAGCTTTAAACAGGATAGTCAGGAGTTCCCCAAAGATGTGTTGTTGGATCTCTTCTAATAATGCTAAATAACAGATATGTGGATGCTTTTATCTAAGTAATTAATAAAGTACTTGCATCCACTGATTTTTAGACCACAGGAACAAACATGTTTTCTTCTGTTTAGCAGTATTACAAACTGTCTGTAAGCAGCTGTTCATCATAACCACATTCTGCTAGTCTCTCCCTGAGGTATTACACAAAACAAGTAATACTAATCTATCACAGCTTTCACTAGTTCCGCTCCAGATCTATTTTAAAATCAAGTTAATCAAGAACATGTCAATGCAATTGGGTGCAGAGAAATGCCTCAGCATTTACCATCATAACTGACACAACTCGGCAAGACCGCAAATGTCCAAACACAAGGAAGCCTGAACTGATCTATCTAACGCTTCCTGCTCATATACATAACTCTGAACAACAAAACTACAACTGCTGTCTATATGTTACAGTGTTACAAACTTTTTAACTATCAAAGTAAAGAAGGCCCTTGATAAAGGCAAGTTACTTCCATTTCTTGGGTAGGTACTTATTGTAGCTGCAGCTTCAAACTGCAAAATTATAGACTGCAAATGGTTAAAATCAACATCTGCATATGGACAACCAGTGCACAAAAAGGAAGCATCATTTCATTCTCCACAGCAATGCAGGCTGGGAAACCGTTAGCCTTTGACCTCTTCATACCATAGTTACCGTAATCTCCACACTGCTTAAACTTGGACAATCTGGATTTCTCATCACGTCCAATCAATGTACAAGATGACAGATCAAAAAAAAAAAAACTTTTGCTACTGTCCAGATGAACCCAAATCATTCCAGAGTCTGAACATCGTATGATTTTTATTTAGAGATGCAGTGGCATGAGATTTTTGTCTTTGTAGCAACAGGGCAATTATCCAGAGAAGACTGACACACTATGCCGCTAAATGCACTGCTGCATGAGGAAGGAGAATGCAAATAGGGCAGGGTGATTACCTAAGTCACACACTCCAGATCTGAAAATGTATGTATTATGCTATGCACCTGTAGGGAATCTCTTTGATGTATTAAGCAAAATGACAGCATTCTGTTATTTTGTTGGCTTTTGTTGTTATTACGTTTGTTATTACTTTTGTTATTTCATTTTTTAAACATAATGCTGTTATTTATGTATTTGTTTTTTCCCTGTTATGGTCTCTCACAACATTTCAAACATTTTTGTTATAATGATTTAATGGCATCCCAAGTTAAACAGGATATACGACAAAAGTAAAACAAAACATGGCTAAAATCAGGAAGTGTAACTCAAAGATAGGAACTCTCTCATCAAACTAAACAGGCAACTAAGAGGGCTAATTAAGTCCAATAAAGCTAATTTTGCTGTTAAAATAACTTCCCAGGCAAAAGCCAGTCATAAGGCCTTCTTCAGCTATATTAGAAACCTCAAGGCAGCACACATAAGTTTGCTGAACTGGTGGTTAATGGTGCAACATTCACAAAGCCAGGCAGTATAGCCCCCCATCCAAACATACCCCTCCAGCTATAAATAGAGAGCATGTCCTGGCTGTGCTCATTAAGGCCCATAACACAGCCTCAATAGGCCCTGAAAATATCCTGAGACCTGAACAAGACTGAAGCAGCAGTAAGCAGCATGGAATGAAAAAATTGGCATCTGACAAGAGATGGATGAGCACCTGTCATCTCTGACAGGGTCACCCACACTGGGCCCCAGTGCTGACACATGTACAATGACCTACAGATGGGGAGGCCTGATCTGCTGGCTAAGTGAGTAGACTAGGTAACAGTGAGAAGTTCAAATTTCTGTAGTACGTACTTTTTTAAAAAATCTTATCAAAAATAGGTTTAACACCATACTAGATAAATAATGTTTACATGCAGATATATGCAAGAATAAATATTTTGCCATGCAGATATATAGCTATATTAAAGCCAAATGTGTGGCATGCAATAAACATAACTGTAAACAAAAATGCTTCTGGATACAAATATGACATGCTTATGTGTACACATGCTTTTGTATATAAATATGAACGCATAAGCTTAAGTAATGCTACATATAAATCTAGATTTATAGAAGTGATATAATAGTGCAGAAAAATACATATACATATAAATCTCTCTCTGTGTGTGTGTGTGTGTGTGTGTGTTTACATAAACAGAAAATAACATATTCACAGTGCCACATACTTTCATATACTGAAGTTATTTCCTTAGCAATTAGTTGTACTACAGTGAGGCAGCTTTAAGAAAAATAGATTTGGTTTATGTAGATCACAACTATTTAGTAATATGTTATTTATGTAAGACATTAATTTCTTCCAAAATATTAACTGCACTCAAGACACCAAATGCTGTGAAGAGGAGAGGCAGGTGGGGTAAAGTAGCAAGGAAATGACCAACATATAGGATATTGAAAAAAATACTGTATTTATTCTTAGTCTCCTTATATGCTTATATTTATAAAGCAGCAAATTATGAAAAGAAAAAAAACATGCCATGAACTATTTATAAAAACAAAAAACAGCACAAAAGCAGAACCAAGTACCACTAAAACACAAAACATTGCCTTCAGAACACCAGTAGCAAGATTAAGTAGTCCATAGGTTTAATCCCAAATTCTTTAATAAATCACAGCAAGTAAAACACAACAGTTTAGTGCTTTCATTCAAACACCCTTAACTTCATCAAACGTCTAGTGTAATATATATACTCAAGTTAAATGATCATTTAAAATCCACCAATAAAAAAGCCTTTTCAGTAAAACAGTCAAGGTTTATTTAAAGATACAGTACTATTAAAAGCAACATGTTAAATGTAAACATAAATACGAAAATGTAAGTGCATACATAACTTGAAAAATAATTTTTTTTGTAAAAACAAAGTCCTAAAAACATGTAAATAATATTTTTAAGTAATGTATAAAAATGTACATATTATAATTGTTGCTGCTCTGAATATTAAAACTGGAATAATAGAAATGACTTCTTTTAAGCCTGGATATCTGTTGGCTTGTAAAGTCAGTTGCCGAAACAGCTCTCTATATTCCAAGAGGTTCTCCCACTTTCCTCCTCTTGGATTTTTTGCACTTGCTCTAAACCAAAAAACTTTAACATTCTCACAACTTTGTGCATGCTTAGCCAAAGCATTAGTCTCTACATTATGTGTTATATCATAAACATGTTCATATATATGCTTTTTTTAGTGCCCTCTCAGTTTTTCCTATATAGAAGGCAGCATACGTACAAGTGCAAATGTATAATAAACCAACAGAGTTTCAGTTAGAATATGACTGGGACCTCAACTCTTTACCACTGCTTTCCAAATAAATAAATTCAGCATTACTGATATAGGTGCACAGTTTACAGCAGACACATTTAAATGTACCAGATTTATTTTGATTGTTGAGCAGAGAACTACATACACTATCTTCATACATATCTTTTAAACAAACGTCCTTCCTGTATATGAACTTAGGATTTTTTTTAACAATATCTAAAGTCCCAGGTAGTTGGCTAAATAACTTCCAATATTTTAAAATAATATCTTTAATAACACAAAATCCCTTATTATATTCCAAACAGACAGCGTTACAAAAACCTTCATTAGACACACCCTGACTTACTTCAATATATTGCGTTTCATCTAAGTCGTTGTTGAGTATGGGGGTATACCTACTACCCCTTCCCAGAGTTACTTCCTTAATTAAATCCTTAAGAAATTTATCAGGGTAATCTTTCCGGATGAACATCATCCTTAAATGTTGATCATCATCTTCTTTTAGCTATTCCCGTTAGGGGTCGACACAGCGGATCATCTGTTTCCATTTCTTCCTGTCCTCTGCATCTTGTCCTCTCTCACCACATCCATAAACCTTATCTTAGGCCTTCCTCTTTTCCTGTTACCTGGTAGCTTCATCCTTAGCATCTTTTTCCCAATATACTCAGCATCCCTCCTCAGCACATGTCCAAACTAACGTAATCTTGCCTCTCTGGCTTTGTCTCCAAGCCTTCTAACCTGGGCTGACCCTCTAATATACTTATTCCTAATCCTGTCCACCCTCGTCACACCCAGTGCAAATCTTAACAACTTTAACTCTGCCACATCCAACTCTAACTCCTGCCTTTTTGTCAGTGCCACTGTCTCCAACCCATATAACATAGCTGGTCTTACTATCCTCTTGTAGACCTTCCTTTTCACTCTTACTGGTACTCATCTGTCACAAATCACTCCTGACACTCTTCTCCACCCACTCCATCCTGCCTGTACTCTCTTCTTCACTTCTCTTCCACACTCACCATTACTCTGAACTATTGATCCCAAGTATTTAAACTCATCCACCTTCACCACCTCTACTCCTTGCATCCTCACCATTCCTCTACCCTCCCTCTCATTCACACACATATATTCTGTCTTAGTCCTGCTGACCTTCATTCCTCTTCTCTCTAGAGCATATCTCCACATTGCCAGGGTCTCCTCCACCTGTTCCCTACTCTCACTACAGATCACAATGTCATCTGCAAACATCATAGTCCATGGGGACCCCTGTCTGAACTCGTCTGTCAACCTGTCCATTACCATTGCAAATAAGAAAGGGATCAGAGCTGATCCTTGATGTAATCCCACCTCCACCTTAAACGTATCTGTCACTCCCACCGCAGACCTCGCGGCTGTCACACTACCCTCATACATATCCTGTACCACTCTTACATACATCTCTGACACTCTCGACTTCCTCATACAATACCACAACTCCTCTCTAGGCACCCTGTCATATGCTTTCTCTAAGTCTGCAAAAACACAATGCAACTCCTTCTGACCTTCTCTGTACTTATCCATCAACACTCTCAGAGCAAACATCGCATCTGTAGTGCTCTTTCCTGGCATGAAACCATACTACTGATCACTAATCATCACATCCCTTCTTAACCTAGCTTCCACTACTCTGTCCCATAACTTCATGCAGTGATTGATCAATTTAATCACTCTGTAGTTACTACCGCTCTGCATATCACTCTTATTCTTAAAACTAGGTACCAAAACACTTTTTCTCCATTCCTCAGGCATCCTCTCACTTTCCAAATCTTCATTAAACAATCTGGTTAAAAACTCCACTGCCATTTCACCTAAACACCTCCATGCTTCCACAGGTATGTCATCTGGACCAATAGCCTTTCCATTTTTCATCCTCTTCGTAGCTATCCTTACTTCCTCCTTACTTATCAACTGCACTTCATGATTCACTATCCGCACATCATCCAACCTTCTCTCCCTCTCATTGTCTTCATTCATTAACCCCTCAAAGTACTATTTCCATCTGCTCAACACACTCTCCGCACTTGTAAGTAAATTTCCCTCATTATCCTTTATCTCCCTTACCTGCTGCACATCTTTACTAGCTCGGTCCCTCTGTCTAGCCAATCGGTACAGGTCCTTTTCTCCAGGACCTATACGTTCACAGGATATCAACAAATTAGATAGACTCAGTCTTCCAGATATAACTCCATGCTGCCTTAGTGTCCAACCTTTCATACAACTCTTCATACGCCTTATCCTTAGCCTTCACCACCTCTCTCTCTTTGCCATGCACCTCATCTCCTTATACTCCTGTCCACTTTCTTCATCTCTCTGACAATCCCACTTCTTCTTTGTCAACCTCTTTCTCTGTATACTCTCCTGTACTTCCTCATTCCACCACCATGTCTCCTTGTCGCCCTTCTTCTGTCCTCATCCTTAAATGTTGATGCCATTAAATATTTCTAGTACATTCATCTGTAACAGTGAATATGTTTTGAATACTGCAAATTGAAATAGAAGGGCATCATCACTTCCTTTTAATCATCACAGTTTTTATGTGTGTGTGCAATGTATTCTTAGAGCAACTTCCTACGATATTACTTAAAACAGCAAGTAAAGTATGTAAGACATAGTGGAAAGCAGAAACTTCATTGGAAATGTATGCAAAGATTGCAGAAAGAACCCATATCCCAAAGAGTTAGCCTGTGCACAGATATAAAAATTTAACAACTTGAATGAAGCCATTATGTCCTACTAATCCAACTTGTAGTGAAGAAGAAGAATTACTTATTAGTACAGATTATGCACAATGAATTTATGAAAATGTGTAATTTCCTTCTTTCTTGCTTAATAAATGAAAGTGTATAACAAGACTCAGTAGAAAAGTGTACAGAAATAAGCACACATATTAAGTGCAAGGATTACTCAGTACGCTGCTGATTAGTAAACGTAATCATGTAAGAAAAATTTAAGCACACATCTGTGACAGGTAAGCAACCATCCAATGCATGCTGCAGGAGAGATCACCTACAACAACCCTCATGAGGAAAGACAACTGAAGAGGCTGACTGAGGGTACTGATAAGTAAACAAAGAAAACAATATTTCCAAAAAAAATGTTTAGTAATCAAGTTTTTTTCTATATTTTCTTAGTTTGTGCGTATAAATGCTAGTCATGCATAAAGATAATGAAATAAGTAATTGTTTTCAGTACAAAATTGCAGCACAATTCATATCAGCTGGAAATTTCAAATAAAGTATCATTTCTTATGTCATACCAGCTTATCTCAGTAGTATCAGTAGAGGGCAAATGCAAATATCACCACCACTTGATATAATTATACTGAATGTACACATTTCCAGCACCATTTCCCAGATTTTTTTGAATAAAGATGTAATAAATATAAGAAATCACTGTTAATAAAATAATGCACTGATGTATGACATTACAAGTTCATTTATTGTCTCCTTGGTCTTTTCATTATTTTAATTATGCACTATTTTGTCTTTTGTTTTTTCTTTCTCTCCCATTGCTGTACATTTTTCTACAGATTCAGAATCCCTAGAGGCAGATTAACCATATTCTTCCTGAAGCATTCACCCTCTGTCCATCCAGGGATGTTTTCACAGGGTCAGAGTGGTGGCAGCAGTCCGGTAGGAGACCAGAATGAGTTAGTCTGGAAAGTCTCACAGACTGTGGGCTTTAGAACTTGTTTGAGGATGTGGTGAAGCAGGTAGTGGTGATACATCTTCAGCCAGTCCAGGATGCTCTTCAATGGGTTCAAGACACACTGCTCCCATTGGCAGAGATTGCCAACCCACCACAGGTACAGTAGTCTGTACTGACCAGGGCAGCAGCACAGACCACTGTCATGCCACCACAGGCTTCCACCTCTCAACCTCAATGTCTTCCAAAGCAACCTGATCAGGCAGTGGAAACTTTTGAGGTCCTGTGGACTAGGTGACCTCTTGTGCCCAACTTCTCTTCATCTCCCTAATCCTCTTTCCTACAACCTCTAACCTACTGCCTACTCAAACTACCCTCTTACATAAAAAATATATATATATATATATATATATATATATATATATATATATTGAAAAAAAATAGGGGAATCTATACCCCAGTTAAAATCCAGTACCCCTCCTTTACCACTTCTTCCAGCAAAACCCTCTTGATGTGCTCTACCTCTGTTTCTCTCTTTGCTATATCTCCCCTTTTTCAATATTTCCTATATTTCCCTTTCCATTTTTTTAAACAAACAAACAAGGTCTCCACATAAGGATGCCCCTACATGTAAAACCCCTTTTTATTTTTTAAAAGTTAATAAAAATACCTCTGCTGTGCACCAGTTGCCTTACATAATATCTCTCAATACCTCTAATGTTTTTGAGCATATATATATATATATATATATATATATATATATATATATATATATATATATATATCCATAACACACAAACAGTTCCTAAATTACAAGAGCACCTATGTTTTTAGATAGTAGTTGGCATACACTTAATTCACCAGCTTTATTCAAAACATGTGTGTGTGTGTGTGTGTGTGTGTGTGTGTGTGTGTGTGTGTGTGTGTGTGTGTGTGTGTGTGTGTGTGTGAGAGAGACTGAGCTTCCATATATATGTAACACTTGATTTGGTTGCACTAGGAATTTATTGTTTTGTGCTCTTTTTGGAAATTTTCATTGCTGGTGAAAGTGGTCACATTACATTATAGTTTAAATGTTGAAGTTCAGCTGTAATATACTTAAGAACCTCATGTTGTGCTACTGTGGAATTAGCATGTTCAATTTCTGGTGGCACGTGAGTATCCATATGCACTACTCATATGCCAATTCTAGCAGGTGTGGAGGGTTGTATTCCCATTTCCTCACCATTAGCACCGCCCTTCCTTTCACACATTAACACAGCTTTCTCTTTCTGTC
Source organism: Protopterus annectens (assembly GCF_019279795.1). Classification (NCBI taxonomy): domain Eukaryota; kingdom Metazoa; phylum Chordata; order Ceratodontiformes; family Protopteridae; genus Protopterus; species Protopterus annectens. Next base: position 1,622,560,695 of record NC_056735.1, on the reverse strand, counting down.
TGCATACAGCTAGTCTAGCATAATTGCACAGCAGCTGAAGTGTTCTGAAAATGTTGGTTTATGGTTTGTAAAGCACTAAATATCTATACAAGTTATTTGGTGGCTAAACAATATGTTATTTTTTTCTGGTCTTGGTTTTATGCATGTTCACTAGATGTTCATCAGCATTCAGCTACATTGCTGTCATCAGGTTTCCAGGCGATCTGGTAACCATATTCCATAAGTTATATCTAAAATAGCTGTGGCCCTAGCTTGGCTGCCTTCTTTGTGGATCCTGCATGCCCTCCCTTTGTCCACATGAAGTTTCTCTGGCTGCTCTCAATTCCTCCCCCATTCTGAAGACATATGATAGGCTTACTGTCAATTTGTAAATTGTCAGTAGGTGTATGTTTGTGCATGTGTGCAGTAGAAGAAAGACCTGCCAATCTACTTGCTTCTCCTTCCTTGCTTAGGAAACTCCTAGGGTGGAGGCAGATATACATGGGGCCATTATAAAGGCTATAAAAATCTAACCAAAGTCTTTAAAGCCAGCTTGTAAGTCCCCACAACAAAAAAGTTAGGAAGTCGACTGAGAACCTTAACAAAATAAGCGACAAAGTCTCTCCATCTCAGAGGAGGAGGATAATCCCCTTAAGGGTTTATACAGGCTGTCTTGCATTTTGCCCATATTATCTTTTACCTGAACTACTTTTTGGAAAAATGCCCTATTCCATCCCAAACCTAATTCCAAAAAAAAAAAATGAACACGCACACTCCAAGACCACATATTTATTCTGCCTCCACTTCTCTGTACAAATAAAAACTCTTTACATACTGCATTGATCTTAGTTACTTATTATGAATATGTGAAAACAAAGTGATTTTTTAATATAAGTTATTTAATATTTTAAACCTAACCAGAAAACTACCATTTTTAGCACCTCGTCTTCCACCATACCTCTCAATCTCTTAGCACAAGAACTTGTCTGATGAAGCTACTTTCTTGGATTTTAAATGAATTAAAGCATCTACAAATATTCGTGGTGTTTGGTCTAACTTCTACATTTTATTATAGAAATCTGGACAGAGTCTGACATAATGAAGGTACAAAGGCCCAAACATAGGAACAGATTTTAAATATTGCTTTCATAAACTTAGAAAGTTACTAAAATAACAGGGCATGCATTAAAATACGTTTTCTAAAAGATATGAGGTCTGAAACTCAAATTAATTATATTATGTACTAATTTAATTACTTATATCATCCCAGTGATTTGCCAGAAAACCCAAAAATGTATGAGGCAAAAATCCGGACATTCTGCAAAAACCTGGACATCTGAGAGTTATGACTTCCACTGGGTTCTAGTATGGAACCCTACATGTCAGCATGCTAAGACGCCAAAAACTAATTATCAAAACTCAAGGAGCAACAAAATGAAACTGCAAACATTTTTTTGTGAGCGGGGAAGCCAACCTCTGCCACCTGTTGTGTGGGGTAAGCCTCTGCACCTGTGAATATATATATATATATATATATATATATATATATATATATATATATATAAACAGCATTCCACAGTCACACCAACTGAAAGAACAGAGAAATCAACCAAAACAATGGAATCACTGCAGCATATGTGTATAAATTGAACTAGCAGGGATTTCCTATGGAAAACAACATTTGTTGTGTTCCTTGGTATCTTGTGTTCCGAGCAACTGACACTCGAAGAATTTCACCTTGACCACCTGTAGAAATGCCAGGCACTGCTAAGACCGTCATTACACCATTCCAAAATGATACAAGTGTAGCTGTATTTTTTTAAGTCCGATCAACTTAAATTGTACATTCCTGCTGAAAATGTCATTTCACACATATTGACTGCAAAATAATTTTACATGGCAAATATCTGAAAATTTTACCCTTGCATATTAATAAATTTGTTTATTTTTGCAGGTAAATGAACTGGGTACCACTGTTGTCTTTCTGCATTAGTTCATAGCTGCATACTAGGCTATTGACCACTAGGGCCTTTATAGGCCTCACTGGTCCACAAGTTTTATGTTTTAGACATTTATATAGGTGACAATTTTTGGTTATAACATGATTTACAGGCTGCCTCTGTCAGACAGAATAACCAGACCAGGCGTGAATTTCCGATTTCCCATCCAATGGTCCAAGTTGAAGTTAAATATGGTTAGAGAGGGACTTTGTTTCACATGGGTGGGGAGCCTATCCCAGAAAGTGGGAATTCTTTGAGATGCATATCTATATGTCCAACAATCCTATTTATGTTGCAAGCAAAATTTTAGGTCTTTTTATTGAATAGTTCTGATGCTGTTTGTTTAGGGTCCAGGGATGACTTAAATGCCAGGCAAAGATCATCTCTCTCAATTCTCTATTATACAAAATAAAAAGGCAGGGCTTTGAGGTGATCAGCTTAGTACATTGTGTTTATTCCCTGTATTCTTTTTGTAAGGAACCTTTTTTTTAAAACAGCTGTATTGAGATAAATATTGTCAAATAAACATAAACTAGAGATATGTACATTTTTCAAAATGAATGACATAACAAAATGAGAAAATTAAACAAAGATTTTAAACTATATACAATGAGATTCTCCACAAGAATCAAATATTAATAAACAAGTGCATTAAAATAAGAAGATTATAAAAGAATTTGCATTACTTGTTCAGTAAATCATATACTTTTTTCCACATATTAGGTGAATTAGTATTCCTAGAAGATCTTGCAGTATAGGCCATAATTTCTAAGTTACAGACTTCAAGAAGTAAATTTTTGAATTCAATTATTAAGGGTGAAGTATGATGCTTACAATTTCTTGTAATGATTTATCTGGCAATGGATAGAATTGATCAAATTAGAGGATGATTAGATTATCTGATACAGTTAGGAACAGGTGTGTTAAATATAACTAGTGATTTAGAAAGATAAAAATTATCTGCAAAAATAGTTTGCAAAATGAAATTAACATCTGTCCAAAATGTATTTAATTCTATACAATCAAACATTATGTGTGCCCAGTCTGCATTAATAACTTTGTTACACCTCCAACAATTGGTATCTTTTTTACTAAATTTACTTAAAGAAAATGGAGTAATAAAATACCTATGCAAATACCTCCATGTAAAAAGTTTTCAATTAAATGATGAAATGGTTACACCTGCTGACTGTAAGATATTTATTTTGTCAGAATCTATAGGGGATAATTATTAATTAAAGTAAAATAGTTCCAATAACTTTCTGAATGGTCATCTAAATCAAATTTGATTGCTTTATATAAATGAGATAAAATATTTTTAGATGTAGAATTATGTTGTAAAGCTATTATCATAAACTGAAATAATTTAGGTATTGTATTTTTTGTTGCTAAAGACATATAATCCATTTTGTTTAGAACATATTTCCTAGCTTCCTGTAAATCCAACCAAGAGAAAGAATCGTATTCATATTGATTTTTTAATATGTTTATAGTTTTCAGATAATTTTTAGTCATCAATTGAAACCAGAATATTAGTTTTTTCGGTTGAAAAGAAAGCAGTTTATTATAATCAGATGAAAAGATGACACCTTGTGTGAAAGGTATAGGAAAATAATATATATCCACTCTTTATAAATATTGAATTTATAAATGTAATTTCTAAAGGATTTCAGAAGAAGAATTATATAACTGGTGTTAAATTTTTGAGAGGAGTAAGATAAGAAATATTCTTTTAGAACCCAAATAAAGGAGTTACTTAGTATAGTTAATTTCTGAAGTTTGTTGTTATTTATAGAATTACTAAGTAAGATTTCTAGGGTATTTTTCCAGTTTGCCATATAATTCTTATCTATAAGTTGGTAAATAATTTTGGCCATTTTGGAAACAGAATAGATTTCCAAATTAGGCAATGCTATACCACCTTTTTCACAGTTTTTCATATGATTAGATAGAGCTATCCTGGGTTTAATCGGGGACCATAAAATTTTGTGTATCAAGGAATTAATTTTTTTAATAATCTGATTAGGAGGAGATAATGAAATGGATTGTATAATATACAAGATTTTAAGTAATAAAATCATATTTAGTAGTAAAAGTTTTTCATCCATGGAGAAATTAATTTTGTTCCATTTTTAATAAGATTTTCTATTGCCAATAAACTCTTATTATAGTTTATTTTAATTATATATTTTATGTTTTTTGTAATTATAATACCTAAATAAAATAGTTCAAAAGATTTTGCCAGATATTTACTATAAGCTTCTTGTATTTTAAATTTTTTATGACCAATTAATAAGATTTGAGTTTTATCATCGTTGAATAATAAACCAGATTTCTTTTGAAAAAGTTCAATATTACTAAAGAGATCATGAATAGATGAATCATTATCACCAAGGCTAATAAGAATGTCATCTGTGAACATTTGCATTTTGGAAGATTTATTGGAATTTAATATAAATCCTTGAATATTTTCATTATCTCATCAAATTGGCCCATTGTTCCATAATAAGTGTAAATAATAAGGGAGATAAGGGGCAACCCTGCTTTGTTCCTCCCATATAAAAAAGCTTTTAGGACATCCCACACAAAAATTTCTGAGGAGTTATTATTATTATTATTATTTAGTTCTATAAAAGTTTGTGTCTCCAAAGTATATAATTCTTTAAAATATTTCAGTTTTTTTATATAAGCAGGTATTCTTCTTATCTGTGTATTGTAATTTGAATTAACTGGAATTTCAAATATTATTGAATTATGGTCTGATATTGGGCAAGAAATAACCTTTGTGTTGACCAGAGAACCTAATAAGTCATTAAAAAATAAGACTCTATCTAATTTTGAATAGGTGGTATGTCTATGAGAGAAAAAAAAGTATAGTTTTAAAGAATCAGAATCTGCAAAGGAATGAATATATTTCAGATGATATGATTCTAGAAAATCTTTTAATGATTTGACTAAGCTGTAATCCTCCTTTTATTTAAAGATGTTGATCCTTTATTATCCAAAATGCAATTAAAGTCCCCTACTATTATTAGGGACCCCTTGAATGTTGTACTATGAGATCCAGATATTGTTTTACTGTATTGATACCTATTCCTGGTATCCAATATAAAATCACTAAAGTATAAATGTTCTTATTAAATTCAACCGTGACAAGACAAAACACTCCTTTATTATCTTTATATGTATTGGTAATCTTTGGGCAAGGTAAAGTATTATTCCACAGAATTGCTACCCCTCTTTTCTTCTGAAGATGTTCTGAACTAATTAATGCTGAATATGATTTAGTATCTCATCTAAATGGTTCCCTATTACACCTTCGAAGACGCACTTACCCAAATACATAAATGCCGACATGTCTCCATCGAACCACATAAACATCGATCGTCCTGAAGCGCGGAATCCAAAACGTCGAATCATCATGGTTGACCCTTCCGTGGTATAGCTCCATAAGGTAAGTGTGCTATAGTTATAGACCTTAGGGTTAGGGTGCAGGTTAAGGTAAGTGCATAGATGGTGGTATATGCAAGATGTAGTGTAGGGTTAGAAGTAGGGTTTAGTTTAGGGTTAGAAGTCAGGTTTTGGTTGGTGTATGTATGCATTTGTTTAGTTTGTTTGGGTAGGTAGCATGTAGCGGGCAGTGGGGTGGGACAAGTATGATGGTTCGAGCCTTTGAATTTCATGGTTTAGGGCATTCAGTCTATTCGCGGTTTGCAGAATATGTGTCAGCATTTTTGTATTCGTTTATTAGGGCTTTCGAGCTTGCAATATAGACCCATCTAAACATATCTTCTGATTTCAAATGAGTTTCTTGTACAAAAATTAATTGGGATTTGTGTAATTTAAGATATTTGAATAAACTTCCCCTCTTATTTCAGTTATTTAATCCATTAACATTAATAGAAATACTCTTTAATGAAGTCATAAGTAAAATTTGTGAAAAGAGTGTATTTTGACCAAAAACATATCAAATAGTTAAATATTAAAGGAATACGAAGAAAAAGTTTAGATTGATTACATAGTAATAGATATGGAAAATATTAGTGCATTACTATATTATTACTTTGTGTTGTGAAGAATGTAAAAAAAACTGTAACAAACTTTTATAACATAACCTAGTAACATCAAAACCCTCCATAAGTTTCCTGGAGTATAATACTCCTACTCCAAGTGACATATAATCACTCAATTAACCCCTTGTCAAGTAACAACCTCTGATCAGCATCTGTCTAAGAGAAAATTTCCCGATCATGGTAAATCAGTCTTAGCTTCTATAGAAAATCAAAATATCTAATAATTTTAAATTAATAACAAAAACATTATGCAAAAGGCAAATATGATACAGTATTTAAAGAGAATCAATTTGTAATATAGTGTTAATTCCTATTAACATAAATTAATCCTCCTGTTTCAATAATCTTTAAGTGAAGAAAACTTCTAACTCCAAAAAGATTTTATACATATATCAGTCTTCATCATTCTATTACGTAGTTACTATTTATCCATGAAAAAAATGACATTGACTATTCTAGAAGTGGATTTAAGTTCTATTAGTCTCACTATGAATCTAGATATTGAAGACAAATAACCATAACATATAGTTGATATGATTGCAAATAAAAATAGTAAAGCAATTTATAAATAATATATTTTCATATATAAGTAAGGAATTGATACATTATATATAACTAAATCATAAAAACAAGTAAATTAATATTCTAAAACTCTCATATTTTCTTAATATGATACTCTAAAGAAATAAAAGAGGAAGTTATAATAAATAATATACTAGTGAAGATATGTATTATTCTCATTTGTAATAACTTAAAACACATTTATTTACTTTAATTGTATTTATGCATTAATAAAGATTTTGCAATGATAAGTGAGGTGTTAATAAAAATTATTTCTAATTGATTGCTCAAAATATAAGGAATACATTAGTTTTCATCTATAACATAACTATTTTATTGACAGTGTTGCATAGACCATTTCAAACCACCAATTCAATCTGCGTATTCTTTTCTTTATTTATTTTAGTCACAGAATATCGTCTAGATTTTGAATTTATAATCATCATTCTATTTAACTATGCTCATCCAGACCCTAGTAATGCTATCAAACCTATTAAGTTGCTGTAAGAAAGTATTATTTTGCTGCTTATTAAAATAATTAAACAGACAATGAAATATGTATGCAAACCAGTCGCAATAATTGGCACTTACATTTCATTGCAACCACAATTCCTACTTGAGAAGTATCTAATTTCAGATCCATTCATTTGTCAACAAAAATACTGAAACTATCTAGGCAAGAGTGTTTCATTAAACTGATATTTTTCTAAGACCATGAAAATTTCTGCACATATTATATTTGCAATTGTCTTCAAAATAGTTGTGTGCTTTAATGTTAGTGTCTAATTACAAATTTTCCCATGTGAATTTCTTTCCATCACTACTGCAAAGAACCTTAGTCTGAACTACTTTGAGAATAAACAAATTGCAGATATCTTCAGAGTAGTAATGGCATGACCACTAAGCTGTATTTTTACTGGAAATTGTATTGAAATTGGCACAGAATTGCAGCTCCTATTTATAATTACTTACTCTTCACCTGTGTTTGCATATATAAAAATCACTTCAATATGCCTCCTAAAAACTGTGCCTTTTCAAATGATCAGAATGTAACATTATTTGTGACATTTTCAAAGTAAGAACTACCACCAAATTATGTAGAGAAGTCTGAATGATACAATACCTTTTCGGTACCCCTCCATTAAACCTCCATCACTCAGCGGCTCAGTCTGTGTAAGCAACAAAATGTCTGCCAGATGGCAGGGAGTCAAAACTGAGAGGCAGCACAAGAACTGAGAAAAGCATCTTGACATTTCCAGCTGAAAAGCACTGTGAACAGTTTGAAGCATACTATTATCTAGACTTTCCTGTGAGTCAGTCAAGAAACCCACGCAACCCCATCGAAATGATTGATGACATACCACGGGTAAGCAATTTAGAATGTTGCAGAAAGGAGAACAGGATGTTGCAATCCATTAAACTGTAGAGCCACTGAGATAATCGTCACTATTCTTCAATAATAAAGTCCATTATAATGGAAAACACCAAGCTGGAAAGCAGGGGAGCACAGTCCTTAAAACAGAACTGTGCTAGTACAAAAGGTCCCTCTGCACATGGGCTCTACAGCCCCTCCGTTGATCAGAAAAGGAGTAAAAGAGTCAGTGCGCTGTCCAAACCTGCCGCCATCACATTTAAGGCTATCATACTTGTAAGGAACTTTTGTGGACATCCCACTTGCTGCATGTATCTGGTCAGGTGCATACTGAAGAGGGCATTATACTCTATGATTGTTCTGATGAGGGCTGAGTACAGTGCTGTGATGACTGGACCTAGCTGCCATGCTCTTACTTATAAGTTGAGCAACACAGAAGGAGCTTCTTACTACCCTGGACATACGTTGGTCGAGGGCTAGGTTGCTATCTACTGGAGTGCCCAGATCCCTGACTACTGAGTCAATTCTTAGGGGTGTTTTATCAATGACCTAGTTTCTTGAGGTGACCAACTACCCAAAAGGTGCTATAATGCATTTCTTGGCATTGAGTTTTAAGCTTTGGCTTTGGCACCAGTCATTTGCCTGTGTTAGACCTTACTGTAAGGTGTTTGTGTCTTGGGGTGATTCTATGACTACTACCAGTTTGTAATCATCTGTGAACTCAGTCAGCTAGAGGCTTTTGACACTAGTTTTGACTTCCAAGATGTCAATATCAAAGAGGAATGGGCTCAGCTCAGTGCCTTGAGGGACTCCTCTGATGAGTGGCTTCTTCATGGCAATGGTTTCATTGATCCTAACCTCCAGGGCCCTGTCAGTGAGCCAGCTGGCTAACCAGCATGTTATATATGGGTTTATGTCTAATTCTGTAAGTTTGTTGGATGTTTTAAGACTATAATTAAATAGTGATTCTAGGGGTCCTGATAAGTTGTAGTTTAGACTGTTTAGGAAGAAGACTGAGGTGTTACTGGGGTCAAATGAGGCTGTGATCTTGGCTTTAGTAAGCACAGACAGTGCATTTTTCCTAGTTATAGTTGGAGGAGTTATGTTTGAGGGTATTTCTTGTGAAAATGTTGGGGATGGGGGGATAGAGCTGAAAATGAATTTGTCTGCTAACAGCTTGTCTATATTGCCAGGCTCACTGAATGTGTAAACATTAACCACCAGTTCAGAACACTGCTGTGTGCTGATGTTCAGGTTTCTGACATAGCTGAAGAAGGCCTTATGGATATCTTTCATCTTGGAGGCTATCTTAATTTCAACGTTGGCTTTGTTTGATCTAATTAGCTCTCTTAGTAGCCTATTTAGTTTCATGAGAGAGTTTTAGCTTTAAAATTACCCTTCATGATTTTTGCCATATTTTTTTCTTTTGTTGCATATCCTGTTTAATTTGGGATGCCACCAAGAGAGTTTGTTTCTGTGGCAAGTTCTGGGTTTACTGCAGCCATTGAAATGGTTGTACAGAATTTCTGAGAGCAATTCAGCATATGCTGCTGTGTTCTCTGGACTTGGAGGGGCCTAGAATTTTCACAAACTGTCACTTAATAAAAGGTAGTTTTCTTTGGAATACTTCCCAACTGTTACTGGTTTTACTGGGATTAATCATAGTAGGACTGGGAGTGGGAGCTGTAGTGACAGAATGGATCACTTCACCAACAGACTGTCACATGATCATGTTGTACAGAATGCAACATGCAGTAAAAATCTTGCATGAAGTTCATGGGTCATTGTGAAGGGCATCCCAAGATTCATCCAATCATCTGAAATAGGTTTCTACCATGTCAGATACTCTGTCAATGACAATACAAGTTTAGCACAGGGCTGTAGTAAAATTATCTGCTGCAGCTTCGCTTGGGTTTCTCATGAGCAATTGTTACAGTGGATATCCTGCATTACCTAAAAGAAGAAGAAAAGAAAGAAAATGTGGGAAACAGAAGACAAATGAAAGGAAAAAGTGTTTTTTTTAGCATTAATCAATACAGTTTACTATGAATATCTACTTAAATGATAAAATAAAAATATTTCTCCACTTACCATCAAAACGTCCACTTGGCATCCTACCATGCAAGAACAGGCTGTAAAATGAGATAGTATACCAGATATGGGAATCATGTACATTGCCAGGATGCTGGGCTGACATGTTGGTGGTGCACCCCCATGCATCACACACTGCCGGGAAGTTGATGGAATGGCAGCCCTTCTTAGTGTGGTAATGTTCCCTATAGGGAATATATGTGGCCCTAATTGCAACATGGGTGCAGTCTATCACACCAAGCACATTAGTAAAACATGCTACCCTGTAGAAGGCACACATAGTTTGGGCCCAGTCCTAAGGCAAGACTGGGATATAGCGTTATTAAGCCACAAGTGCCAAGAGAATATCCAGGACCTGTTGAAGTATCCTCAAGGCAGAAGTCTGCAAAATACCTAATGTGCCCCTGGTCTGTCTCTGGAAGGTCCCTGTGATAAATATATTAAGGGATATGCATACCTTAATATCTACAGGAATAAGATGCTATGCATCACATTTATTACCACGAGGGGACCATGTATATTCACTAAGACCCTTACATTATCCCTGTCCACTCTTAATCTATCAAGAATTTCCTGATTATCAAAATTACAACGTGTAATTCTCTGTCTACATCTCTGTCTTGTTTATCAGCAAGCACCACTGTGCACAACTGGTTTTAGCTCAGCCAAGACAAGCAGATCACACTGAGAAATAGCATAGCTAAGCTAGCAGCAAGAGAAAGCAACTTCATTGATTGCAAAATAGATAGAAAAGGCATGATTTCATCTTTTATAATGTATCTGTGTATGCAGTGAAAACAGATCCATTACTAATGATGAATCGCAAACAGTTGGGAAGGCAACTTATTAGCATACATAGATTCATAGATTCATAGATTCATAGATTAGTACTAGGCTAACTGCCCTTGCGAGCCATTTTAAGCCTAGACAATTATCCCCTGTGAGATTCAAACCCTGCACCTTGTGTCTGTAAGGCAAACACCTTAACCATTAGGCCATCCTCCCAAACCCATCATTTTACATCATGTCTTATTATTACTTCCTTTGCGTAAGTGTGTTTGCAGCCATCAAGCATAGGCAAAAGTCTCCCCTATGAATCGCTCCTTTCCTGCATTTACCCTTGAACAGCATCAACTGCCTTAATGCATTCATGTAACAGCTATGAATACCACATCAAATCTTGCTGGAAATGAAAAGAATTGAAGTATTACTGCTCATGGTGTAAAGCCTCAGTCCTGCATGCTGTTGGAATAACACACACAGCCAGTCTTATTTTACTTTCTATTGGATCTGCTACAATTGTAGTCACTAACTAATTAAAAGTGGTCTGAAGTGGCTTGTTCTGATCTCCCGCTTCAGTGACATACCTATAATTTATGAATTATACTGTATTTCCTTGATTTTAACTGCATATTGCTTGTTATGCTTGAGGAATTTATTTTCTTGCTGTAATCTCTTAACTTTTGCTTTTAATTCTGTATATGGGCATCTTCTGTAAATTCCTATTGTTCCTCATTTTTATCTGTTGAATCAACTCTTGAAATTCTTTATTCGGTCTTTGATTTTTATTAATTCCATAATATAATTTGTTGTCATCAAAAATATTTTTACCTGTTTGATTATTTCTTCTAGTGTACCTAATGTTACTTTATACCAAGGTGAATCTATAAATGAATCCCCTACCCTCCACTCCTCTCCTCTCCTATTCTATTCTTTTCTGATTGCAAACTTGGACATATTAAGTTTGAACATGTACTGAACATTGTATTTTATTTTATTTTATCCAATTTGTTAGTACACTTTTCTGAGATGTTACCTTCATTAGATATATTACCTTCAACTATTAGAAAAAAATATAAGCATCTCTTTTTTCTGTTAAGCTAAACCTCTAGTCATGCTTATATTGCCCTGAAACCTTAACTTCTGTTCATCACAATATCTCCAATCTCCATTTTTAACCAAATATAACATTTTAAGTGATTGGCTAGTCACCCAGCAGTGCAAACATTGTCTGTAGATGATTGTTACTCTTTATATGACACCCAGACCCCATGTACAAAAATCAGAAAAAGGGGCTGTCACTTGACTGATGAATATATTGATGCTAAAAAGAGAAAATTAAGTCCAGTGCCAGATATAGCACACCTTTTATCTTCTTTATAGTCCATTCCCAAACCTGCATCTTATTAAAACAAATCTGAGTACTAAAAATTCTCATATGAAGTTATATGCACTGAAAAACTATTATTCCAGTCATAGTGCAAACTACTTCTTTGTTTTGTACTTCCTCTCTCACTGACGAAACTGCATATACCTTAATTCAAAGGCAACTGAAGCAGAGTGTCTCTCATACTTATATATGAAGACAACAAACACCGTGACTATTGGTAGTTTTTATTTGTTAGACCTAAATATGAAAATCTATAATCTCACAGCACAAGGCCAGTTGCTAAATATCTTAATGAAACCTGTTTTTATAAGCTTTGCATAACCTAAGCTAAGATAGCACATTTATGTATTCTTGTTTTCCTTCTGTATTAATGCAAAATAGTCATGGCTGGTATTCATAGTCATTTGCTCAAATACCACAGGGGTATCACTGATGTTTACAAATGAACATACCAAAGGTGAGATTCATAGAGACCATTTACAATAATGTGAAATGTCTTGAGTATAATGAGACGCAAAGAAGAAAATTTGTAAAGCAGTGTATGCTAATGAGGTGTTCTTTCTTTTCATAGTGCAGTATCTACATGGAATACACATCGGTTGTTGAAAGTGATGATTCCCCTTTGATATCTGAGTTGCAATCCACCAACTTGCCCCTAGTCATCCCTTCGGTAGTTTGTCCAAGTATGCACAAGCACCAAGCAATTCACTGACACACAAATAAATTATTTCCCCCAGCAAACCCTTCAGTAGCTTGTCTAAGTATGCACAACCACCCAATAATACAAAATAAATTATTTTGCCGAGAGATCCCTTCACTAGTTTCACCAAGTATGCACAAGCAGCAAAATGAAAAACAATTTCCCCGGTGATTCCTTCAGTAATTTGATCAAGTATGCACAAGCACCAAAATGAAACTTTTCCACTACTGATACCTTCAGTAGTATGTCCAAGAATGCACAGGCACCAAAATAAAGCATTTTCCTCAGCAATCCTTTCAGACGTTTGTCCATGTCTGCACAAGCACTTCACTGACACTGTTAAACATTTCCCCCAGTGATCCCTTTGGTAGTTTTACAATAAAAAATGTTGCCAAGTCAATAATTGTATCTCCTTTTAAAATTTATAGCAGCACTTATTCTTTTTTTCTCCTTTCCCTATCAATTCCATATTCTTGTGCTAAATCACTGCTTACTGGCATAAGTTTAAGGTCATTTACATGTTTAGTATGCATATGAGGTCCTTTTAAATTCATCTCTATGAATCCTACTGATATGCAAATGTGCAATGCCCCTTATCTGTGTATTAACTGTTTCCCAATTATTTATGCCTTAAGCATGCTAGACTTTTGTGATAGGGGGCATTGTATAAGAAAATGCCTGAAAAGACATAATTTGCATAATCACATAGCACAGCTCTTCAAAAGTATTTTGTAAATCTTAGTTTTAGTACTCCTCCTGTCAATTTGTACAAACAAATGCACACACATACACACACACACACACACACACACACACACACACACACACACACACACACACACACACACACACACACACACACACACACACACACACACACACACACACACACACACACACACACACACACACACACACACACACACACACACACACACACACACACACACACACACACACACACACACACACACACACACACACACACACACACACACACACACACACACACACACACACACACACACACACACACACACACACACACACACACACACACACACACACACACACACACACACACACACACACACACACACACACACACACACACACACACACACACATATATATGACTATGCCCTAGCTCCATTATATCTTGCACAATATTATGGCTTATAGCAGTACTTGAAGACTATATCCAAGTTAAGATACTTAAAGCATTCTCTATATAATTCCATCACTTTTACAGTAATTTTTAGCATGAACAAAATGATTCATTCACTTTATGCAGGCCTTCACTTTGTTTTTCATAGAAAATGTTTCATAGTCTAAAACAGTGAGCTGCTCGCTCTTAGTTCTTCCTAAATTATATTACACCTGTCTGTTGCATTCCGAAATAAGCACTTATGCAATGACTGCATGATGTTTATCATGGTGCTGTAGGACCGACTTTATTCTATTTCCCACAGAGGTTATGATGCTACTTTATTTACAATGGTTAGTGTAGTCTTGCCGTTAATGCTAGAACTATTCTTATGAAGGCTATGTGGCTCACTTACTTCACCGAATATTACTGGTTTGATATTCCATTAATGACCAGGTCAGAATTATAATTCTCAGCATACTATACTGTCCTTGCATCCTCCTTTCTTACTGTTTTGTAATTATTTTCATTTTCTTTCTGTTACACACACACACACACACACACACACACACACACACACACACACACACACACACACACACACACACACACACACACACACACACACACACACACACACACACACACACACACACACACACACACACACACACACACACACACACACACACACACACACACACACACACACACACACACACACACACACACACACACACACACACACACACACACACACACACACACACACACACACACACACACACACACACACACACACACACACACACACATATATGACTATGCCCTGGCTCCATTATATCTTGCACAATATTATGGCTTATAGCAGTACTTGAAGACTATATCCAAGTTAAGATACTTAAAGCATTCTCTATATAATTCCATCACTTTTACAGTAATTTTTAGAATGAACAAAATGATTCATTCACTTTATGCAGGCCTTCACTTTGTTTTTCATAGAAAATGTTTCATAGTCTAAAACAGTGAGCTGCTCGCTCTTAGTTCTTCCTAAATTATATTACACCTGTCTGTTGCATTCCGAAATAAGCACTTATGCAATGACTGCATGATGTTTATCATGGTGCTGTAGGACTGACTTTATTCTATTTCCCACAGAGGTTATGATGCTACTTTATTTATAATGGTTAGTGTAGTCTTGCCGTTAATGCTAGAACTATTCTTATGAAGGCTATGTGGCTCACTTACTTCACCGAATATTACTGGTTTGATATTCCATTAATGACCAGGTCAGAATTATAATTCTCAGCATACAATACTGTCCTTGCATCCTCCTTTCTTACTGTTTTGTAATTATTTTCATTTTCTTTCTGTTACCACAGACATTTAATATGTGGAAAGAAAGGCCTCAGAACACAAACACACTTGCGATGTCCTACTGCAGCTCTTGGCTATACCTTAATACAAAACCATGCACTACTGCAAAACGTGACTTCGCAACAGAAACTAATTCTAGCTGACAACATAAATCCATGTCTCATCTTTAATACATGAATACACCTTTTGACCTCTTTTTAGAATAAAAATACATCCATGTATTCACTGTGCCAGAGGAGAACACAATAAATTGTGTATCAATTTATTTGCTTTTCCTCTCAGTATGAGAGCAAAAAGAGCTTCTTAAATCATTTTCAATATTAAACTGAAGTTGCAGCAGGTGAGTCAGCAAACATACAATTGAGTTTAGGTTCATGTGAGAAAATAAATGAGTATGCTGGCATTTTACAATGTGTACTGTATTAACCTTGTGGGGCTCATAGAGTCTGCTTTAAACACATGCTTTTTATCCTTACACAAATATGGCTGTTGTGTGTTCTTTAGACGTTTATACCATTTTCAATAAAAACATGTGAAATCTAACACTTCTGTCATTAGATGTTCTCAGTTCTCAGCAGCACTACTCTTTATATTTAAATGAGAAGCCCATAATTTTCCATGTGATACAAGCATGGATAAAAAACATTTTGCAGCAAACTGCGGCATCTTAATTCCTTCCATCTGAACATTTCCCAGCATTTTGGTTTGGCAGTTCTTCCTTGGACAGTAACAGTCCACACCTCTGCCATACCTGAGAAACTCACCTGTCTAATCATTCCAGTTCAGAATTACTCTACTATTTGTGAGCCAGCCATAACAGATGCAAAACTGCTCCAGATTTAAGTTGCTCATTTCTCATTGCAAGAAAAAATGCATTTTATGTTTATCCCTGAGATTACTGAGTCCTAAATCTATATAATCAACTCCATGAAAATATTTTATTTTGAAATATATTGCAATCTGTGAATTTATTTTTTGTGATATATGAACATCACTAACAGAGTCAAATATTCTTTCCTAACAATGATACTCTTGAAGCATGAGCCACAAAACCAAATAAACTCTAGCCCCCAAAAATGTTGAAGATGTCTTTGTAGAGCGCAGTCATATCTAACAATGAGTTAAGCACTTTCACCCTCTTTTACTTGGACTTTCTTATTTTGTTTCTGTTGAATATTTGAAAAAGGCATCATATATGTATTCCTCCAATCAATTATTTCCCAGCATTCTAAACTTATCACTGTAAAGAACATCTGTCTGTGTTACTTCATCACTCCTTACTTCATCAAGAATATATTGCTACAACTAACATACAAGTTTACTTTATCCACCATGAGTTTTACCAGAGGGTTCAGCTTATTTAATCCTGTTCTCAGACTTGTAGCAATCCACTGTCCAGAGCACCATTGTTTATTAAGGTAATGATGAAGATGTGTATTTTTAAGTTCTGTTTTGTCACAGCACTTATACCATTCGATTTCAATAGTGCTTTCTCTTCTGTTTTCTGTAAATGTTGTGCTGGAGTGTTAATGTACTACCACAGATTTTTCACTGTTATAGTCTGACCTTGCCTACACTGGCGTCATACATTTCAAACACTCCAACTTATGCTAATAATTCTAAAAAAAAAAATGTGTTAAAACTAATTGCACACCCTGCACTTTTTCACAGGGACATAGAGAAAAGCATGCAGACTGGGACCAAACAAAGTGCACTGCATATGTTTAAGGATCTGTGCCAATGTTTCAATGTTTTCAACTTTTAAGTAAGAATCATTAGACAGCCTCTGCTATGTGTTGGTACTCTCAGTTAAGATGCACATTTGCTTGAACGCTTACAGTTCTAGGGTTACTCTGTGTGTGTGTGTGTGTGTGTGTGTGTGTGTGTGTGTGTGTGTGTGTGTGTGTGTGTGTGTGTGTGTGTGTGTGTGTGTGTGTGTGTGTGTGTGTGTGTGTGTGTGTGTGTGTGTGTGTGTGTGTGTGTGTGTGTGTGTGTGTGTGTGTATGTGTGTTGATACATTTGTATTTATTTATAAACATCAGAATATTTGTCAAGACACTAGTAATCTTTTGCAATGCCATTTGTATGATATCCTGCCTAAAGAGGCAAATGTACTGCTGCCCACATAAGTAAATGCACTCAGTTCATTTAGTAGAGTATCTTTTTACTGTGTGCCATGCTGTCTTCTGAAACATGGATCCTTAGTACTTATGAAACAGCTAATTAAGTTTTTGCAGTGTCTGCCTCCATCCAATTTACATCTCCATATTTTAAGTATCTCTGCCTCTCTCTCTCTCTCTCACACACACAGACACACACACACACACACACACACACACACACACACACACACACACACACACACACACACACACACACACACACACAAAGAATACTTTCCAAAGTGTGATCATAAATGCATATTTGATTTGCTATCCTGAACCAACCTATGACTGTAGGCCAGTCTAAACGTTTTAAATATATTTTGCAAGCAATTTCATTCAACAGCAACTAATAAACAAATGAAGGCAATTTTTCCTTTGACATTTTTTTTATGTTATGTACTATAACAGAAAAGTGCATTTCACATATGGATTCAGCTCTTGCATTTATTTTCAGCATTTTGTTTCATTTGGTAAACTAAAGTAGCTGCATGGATTTGCTGTTCAACAAACTGGGCACTTTTACATTCTGCTTTATCACACCTCTTGCCACCATCTTAGCTTTATTCAGTAAGTTAAAAAACAAATGAACATTTGGGTAGCAGAAGTATAAATGTAAAAGTTTATATCAGTTACTCCAGGAATAAAAACACGTATTTGTGTAATTAATACAGTGGATTGTTTCAAGTGATTAAAATTATATTTACATTGTTGCTAGTAATAAAAAACTTAAAATCTAAAAAGGGTATATTTTATAAATAAAAATGTTTCAGACTGATATGATCACTATTTAAATATTCTATTGGGACAGTGGTGCCATACAAAAAATGTTTGTCTGGTTCTAAGATAGGCATTTTGATGATTATTAAGCCTGAAAAAATAACAGGATAAAGCCTTCTGTGCACACAGTTTACTGTTAATTTCAGAGTTTGAATATCTGATAGCTGAAATTAGTAAGCGATGTAAGACTAGGGTCGGAATGCATCAATGCTTCATTCATCACATAGTGCTGGCTACAAGATGTAATGTAAATCTGCCATGGAGCTTATCAGATAGTACTGCTTTCTATGGGATGAATAAGTCATTGGGTCTTATTGCTGGCAGAGAGGTTGCCTAAGCTGAACATTCCAAGTGGTTCAGCTGACTGCAATATATATAACAGCATCATCATTGCATAGTAGTACATAAGCAGTAAATAGCATCTATGTAGTCTTCTCTTCCTTCTCCCAAGTATATAATGAAGTGATTGCTGCTTATTCTCTCGGATTGCCCCTTCACGATCCCATAATCATATAAAAAGTCTCATTTGATAAAGTCTGACTCATTCACCCCATAGTAGTACAATAAATGTTTGTTGTCCAGAGTTATCTCACTTCCACCTCCTGGTAAAACATACCAATGTAAAGAACTTTTGCACTGTTCTTGAATATGATATCGACATATTCTATCTTCATAGGGAATAACAGTATACAAACCCACTACATCTGTTTGTCTTTTCAGCTTTTTCCCGGTTAGAGGTCGCCACAGTGGAACTCCGGTCCGCTAATGATTGGCAGTAGATTTTTTATGGTGCCGAGTTGCCAGTCCTTCAGCGAAGGAACACCCATTCACGCATGTCTTTTGGAGGCCACTCAACTGCGGGGAGGACATGCGGACTCCACACAGAAGGCACTCCAGCCGAACAGGAGAACCTCTTGCTGTGAGGCAACAACGCTACATCTAATGGAACAAAAAAAATGTACATAATTTACATTTTTCATCTTATTTTAAGAGTCAAGAGTCCATTAAATAATATAGAATCAATGAAACCAGACAATTCAAAGTTACATCAACAAACACGGCCAGGGACTTCGTCTTGGATCCCTTTGTTAAAATTATGATTCTAAATGGAAGCTCGGTCAGATTTTTATGACTTTTTGGAAATCATAACATGATAGGAATTTCTGCGAAAATTAAGCAGTTCTGCCTTCAGCTCATTACTGATGACTAAATCTAACAAAGTATTATCATTTCTCTTATAGGTTCATAGTTTATAGGATGACACTAGGTTATTGGCCCGGAGGCCCTTATAAGCCTAGCCATGAATTTCGCCCATGTTCCCACAAAGTCAGTACCTGTTTCTCCTGTCCAGCAGGGACATAGGTGGGATCCCAAGGGTGTATTTTCTGTTTCCCATCCAGTTGTTTAGGATCATCTTAAAGGGGGCTGGAGAGCTATTCTGCTTTTTCATGGAGAGGGAGTCTATTCCACAAATGGGGGAGTCTTTGAGACACAAATCTATCCCACCAACAAGTTCTATTAATGTCACATACCAGGATGAGGCCTTTTGTGTGGGTTGCATGAGTAGAGTCTGACTTATAGATATGCAGAAACTCCATCAAGACTGGGTCTGAGATAGCCTTGTATGCTAGACACAGGTCACCTCTGAGCAGTCTGTACCAGGCTTAGTAGAGAGACAGGGCTTTTCACCTATCTGTATAGGATAGGTGTTTGAGACCCTAGATTTTCCTGGTCAGGAACATTTGTGGTCTCTCCAGCTGCTGTATGTGCTTGGCAAGGTACATGCCGAAGGTGGCATTTTACTCAATAATGCATCTGAAAAGGGAGGAGTACAGGGATGTTATGACCTCCTAGTTCATGGATGAAATACCCTTACTTATGAGGTAGACCATGTAGAAAGCCTTCCATACAATAGAGACAACGTGGTGGTCAAAAGTCAGGTTGCTATCAATCTGTGTGCCCAAGTTCCTCATAACTGATTGTGTGCTAAGTACATTGTTATTAATGTGATAATTAGTGGAGCTGCCATTTTCCCCAAAGGGGATAATGATGCATTTCTTGGTATTTGGTTTGAGGTCATGCTTCTGGCACCAGTCATTAGTTTGGGTAAGGCCCTCTTGGAGAATATTCACATCACTAGGGGAATTTAAGACAGTGCCCAGGTTGCAGTCTTCTGCAAACTTGGTCACCCACAAACCACTGGTTTTGGCTTGCACCTCAGAAAAGTATATCCCAAACAGTAGAGGCCCCAAGATTGATTCTTGGGGTACACCACTTATTACTGGTCTACTACTAGAGGTGGCTTCCCCTATTTTAACTGAGTGGGTTCTATCAGTGAGACAGTTAGTTTATTTATTATGCCCAAGTGGGGAATAGTGTTGAAGGCTTTGACAAGGTCAAGGTAGGTGGTGTGCACTGTCTTCCCCTCCTCCACAGCTTTGGTGACCATTTTGATAAGTCAGCCAACTTTAACAGGCATGATCTCCCTTTGACAAAAAACAAACTGTGTAGGGTCAAATGTGTGGAAGCTGCCAATGTCCTTGTTTATAAGGTCCTTGATAATGCATTCCATAGCCTTGTAGATCAGGCTATTTAGACTGATGGGCCTATAATTGCCTGGGTCAGTGGATGCTCTACCTTTGTGTAGAGGGTTGACAGTGGCTGTCCTCCATTCAGCTGGGACAAAGCCAGTGCTCAGGCTTTGGTTGAATAGGGTGCCTAGTGGAGCCGAGGGCTCATGCTTGAGTTCATGTAGGATACAGCCAAGGAAGTTGTTGGGTCCCATGGAGACTGTATTTTTTGTCTTTGAGAGGGAATTAAAGACAAGACCTTCTCCCTGGTGATGAGGGTAAGGGGGCAGGTGCTGGCGATGTCCTGGTTTACAGATGGGGGGGCAGGGGGGTGAAGTTTTCACTGAACCTGTCTGCCAGCAGGTTGGCTATGTCTACCACATTTGTGTATGTGGTGTTATTGACCACCAGTTCAGAGCAGATTTGGGCGTTACCTTTGAGATTGTGGATGTATGTGAAGAAGGCCTTGTGATTGTCCATAGTGGATGTGGCCAATTTGGACTCACAGTTAGCCTTAAAGAATTTCATCAGTGACCTTATTTGCTTTTTTGGACAGTAGCTTTTTCCTTTTATTATCCAGTTTGTTTATTGCTGCTGTCCACCAAACAGATTTACTCTTCCTTGAGAAACATGATTTTGTCCTGTCAGGTATTGCTGAATCCATACGGATATGTAGGTGCTCATATTTTTTTTTTTGGTGTAGGTTTGGACATGCTAAAACTTAGAATTTTTGTAGAAATTATTATCTGCTAATCACATATTCATGCTGTCAGTATAAACAGTATTTGCTGTCCATAATTGCTACCCCTCAACCCTTATCAAGTTTATAATATCATTTTAGATTTGGCCTTCCTTAGACCAACTAATGCTTTGAATTTCATTCTGTGATAAACGATAATGCTTATTAGAAATCGACTTCCCAAACAGATGCTTAAGTCTGTTTTACATGTTTTACTAAGATGCTTAAAGTTTGATTGATGTTGGTTTAAAAATTATTTATATAGCTACTCCTACAGTACAAAATAATGATATCAAGGAAGCCATTACAACCAGTATATTCCAAGCTCCAGAGAGTTATGAAACATACAGCATTACTTGGTGAAACATTAACTAAATATACCTAGCATACTTTCCTGAACACCATAACATTAATAACATGCAGAGACACTTTATGGGCAGTGTTGAACTGCTCACCACTGCTTTAAACAGCAGCATCAAACAACCTCTCACAGTAGCAACCCCTGTCAGACTAAATAGCATTCCACCATCCACATCAATTATATAATAATCTGGCCCACAAAAAAAGGGAAATAGAGGAGTACCCCCCTGCAGAGCCTTCTAAAGAGCACCAGCCTGCCTTCACAGGTTGTTCCTCCTTTCTTCCCCTGACTGCTAGGTTTCCAAACCTCAGAGTCTATCCTTAACAAAATGGAGATGATGATATTAAACAGGTCAAGACCTACATCACTCATATGGACCCTGTCTAACAGGAAGTAAGAAGGGTCCCTGTTTGCAAACTCCCAGTGAGGCAGTCTTCAAACCAAAAGCACAAGTCAACTGCAAAATGATTTATGAAATGCCCCAGCCACTTCAAGACTTTTAAAACTTGTAGCCTGCCTCCAAACTAGCCTAGGGATGATCTCAGATCAAGCAAACAGAACTTTGGAAAACCTTTACTTTAATGATTCCAAATCTCAAATAATTTGTACTAGTAAGTTTCTTTTTAGAACAAACTGCAAGTCATCCCCTCTTAAAAGAATTAGCACTAATTTAACCTTGTTGTCATGCACACGAACAGGCATCAAATTCTGAACCAGGTGTTGCCACCTCATGCTTCTATAACATTTCTAAATCACTTCCCATTTTACCGGGTCAAGGCCTAAGATATTGCCATGAATTTGAATCATCACTCAATTTGCTGCCCAGTAAATAACAGAATGCTCAAAAATGCAACAATGACAATCTTACTGCATCCTGGAAAACAATCAAACTACATATTACACACTCAGGGGGAAATTTAATAAGGCTTACATGGACTTATTTGCCATGTAGACATAGTGGCATGGTGCTTACACTGAAGTAAGCAGAAGGGGGATGCAGTAAACAGAGGTGAGGGGTGTGCACAAGTGTGCGAACACGAAAGTGTCCATGACATGCAAAGCACCTCATAAGCATGCATGCAAATGAGGCATGTAGAGTGATCCAGCAAGCAGATAAGCAGTTGTGAAGACCCCGTGTTGGTGTTCATAATGTACACGGAAAACTTCCTTGTACAGGATATAAAAATAATGCCAGGGGCTGTAAAAGTGCAGTTACAGTGGCAGAAATAGTATAGAGGACACAAATATGTGCAAAAGTAACCACAGTGTGTCCAAAACCTTATGGAAAATAATGTAAAATATTTTTTAATACCCTGGGTATGTTTATGAGGTGTGCCTCAATGTGCAAACATGCCATTATGGAAAAAATATATAAAAATATTGTAAAAAACAGAATTTTTGAGTACGTAGCAGTAATGCATTACAGGACCCTGTGTGAAGTATGTACAATGTAGGATTGCTGTGGTTGCTAATGAGGCAGGGCCTGAAACAATGTAGTTAACAGGTACTTTTCATGGATCTCTATGCAAATGAGCTGGGGTTGCTGAACAGCACAAATTGGTATCCGTGGCTGCAGATCCCATCCATGTAGTCACAGAACCATGTTGGTGTCCACAGAAGAGGTAGCTGACATCAAAAGGGGGTTTATCTGCAAACTTTTAAGCTCATTGGATCTCAGCAGTGCTTGTTGACTTGGCACACCACTCTGCTCAGTGGGGCGGGGGGTTTGGGACTACTAAGCTTTTTTTTTACCTTAGGGGGCACTTGTTTCAGTGGATTTGAGTGTGTTTGCACTGTGCACAGTCATGCTGAGCATGAATTTCTATGGGTGTGTGTCTACTGACTACAAAGCTTTGTTTATTTTTACGGTGCAGGTTTGTGCAGCACGCCGCAGTTCTCAGCAAGGAGGGCTGTCAAAAAAAAAATTGGCTGAGAAAACCAATGATATATTAGTTACTGATGAGCCTGTTTCACTTAAACTAGGGCCATTAAACCCCTTAATGACTTGGGAGGTATAATGCATCATAGCTAGCCAATCAGACAGAGTACACCTACAGCAGAGCACTATAAGGTATGCATAAACCCTACAATCTGATTTCCTCCATACTCTGCATCATTGGAGTGCAGACTTGGGAATTTTAACCGAGAGAATGCTAGGGGCTGCTACATATGTATGTGCTAGATGCTGAAGTTAATGCAGCTGCTGCTGATGCTAGCCATAGGTCTAGACTGAGAAGGAGAAGAATGTTCAGACCCCGGGTAACCTATTAGGAGCTACATGAGCTGGAGATTGTAGAGCGCTACAGTGTGGCCAGGGACATACTATAACAACTCAGTGCGCTCTGTCACTCTCAACTCAGACCCAGAGCCAACACAGGGGATCCCATCCCAGTGGAAACAAAGGTATGTGTAGCCCTTAGGATACTAGCTACAGGTACTTTCCAAAGACCAACTGGGGACATGATGGGGGTCTCACAGGCATCTTCTTCTAGGGTACTCCACCAGTTGCTAGATGCCATGCTACCACATGCCAGTGAGCACATTTATTTTTCCAACACCCATCAGTATGTGACTCTTCTAATATGTAGCACACTACCTTGAGGCACTGGGTGCCACAGATTGCACTCATGTTCACATGAAGGCACCACCTGGTGAAGCGGGTAGAATCTAGGTCAACCGCAAGGGGTACCACTCCAACTGCCAGGTCATGTGGAATGACCAGGGCATTATTATGAATCTGTATGCTGGCAGCCCTGGCAGTTATTGCTGCTCCCATATCTGGCACTCATCATAGCTGTACCAGATGTTTGCTAGGGGGGACAGCCCACATTGCCATTTACTTGGGGATACTGGCTATACTGGAACCGTGGATGATGACACCCATCAGAAATGCACACACACCCATCAAAGAATACCAAAATGAGGCACACACACAAACCAGAAGCATTGTAGAGCATGTGTTTAGGCTGTTGAAATCATAGTTCCAGTGCCTTGATATATCTGGTAAAGCCTTGCAGTACTCTCCAGTCAAATTTGCACAGATGTTCATAGTATGTGTCATGTTACACAATATGATCCTGCAGAAACAGCTACAGCAGGATCAGCAAAGGGAAGGGATACACAGCACCCCATCAGTGCCTAGGCTAACACAGCCGCACCCACAGGGGGACTTGGAGGAGGAACCCCCTGTACCTGTCCCTTTAGGCAAATGTAGGAGTGCCCAGTATGCCTTGGCCTTGGCCAAGAGATAATGCATAGCACATGCACTGACAACCTAGGGTCCTAGGGACTAACATTGTACTCCAACTTGCATACATATCAGTAAAAATGATGCCACCCAGGCCACACAACCTGTACCTCACCATGTATTGGTTGTGGACTGCATGCATCAGACTGAGTCAGCCCTGAAATACAGGTTTGTCAACTGCTGCTTTTGCAAGGTAAGTCATTCTCCTGTACAGCAATTGTAAGTGGTATTAAAATATGGTAGCATATGTATGGACCTGCTGCATGTATGCAAGGGAATATAGTGGGCTATATATAGTGTGTTACTGGGTTACTTGCAGAGAGCTATAGTGGGCTACTGGGCTACTTATACAGATCTAACAGCCACTTGGGAAAACAGTACTCTCTTCACTAGTTTGTGCCCCATAATAGCCACTACACCCCATAGCTGGGAACTCCATGATAGTTTTCCAGGGAGATGCCAAACAGTGGGGTAATGGGGCAGTCATATGACTGTCTATGCCAACAGAGCATAAGCTAGTCATCCCCCACCCCAAACACATCAGTGTTGCCATACAACTGCTGTAACAGTAAGTCTGCAATGATATACCAGCAGACCAGATACTTCATCTATCTTGTTGATAGTGTGAGAAAGGAAACCTCTTTGTCTAGCAGCTTGTGTGGCTCAGTGGGCCAGGGACAGTAGCATGTGTGATCATCCTGATGGTTCAAATCTGGCAGCATCCAACATCTTTTGCATGTGAGGTACTCATATGGTGGTAGCCCCACATACTGTCATAACCATTTAATCTGCTACTGCAAGAAAGCTGGACAAAGACAGAGTGAAAGGGGACACAAACAGCCATACCTACAGACAGACATTGTACACAGTCTGAGTAACCTAGCAGGTGGCTAGTATAATAGCAGGCTGCAACAGGTCAGATTAGCTGCAGGATGTAAAGACCATCAGTTAAATGTTTCAGTAGGTACAGCAAGTTGGTGACTGATGTACAGTATAGCACCAGGAAACCACAAATGTATGAGGAGCACAGCAGACATATGGGGCGAAATGCTGGACATTCTGTAAAGATATGTACAGGGAGAGGTATGCAGACTGTCCCCTTGTGTGTAGTGTTTCACCATGTACCCCAGTCACATCATACCACTCAACTTCTTACAGCAGGAAATCTGGGCAAATAAAGTAAATAAAAGTGGGACCAAGGCCCACAACTTGGGACAAGGTTTTAAATATTTGCTCCTACAAATGTAGAATGTCAATAGAATAGCAGGTCCTACATTAACATGACTCTTCTGATGTGCATGAAGTCTAAAACTCAAATTTCTGTCATAATTTATTTATTTCAATCTTCACTGATTTGCCACTAATTTTCCAAAAAACCACAATGTTATGTGAAATGGGAAAAAAATATGCGGCAAAAGTCTGAAGAGTGTGTGAAGCTCTCTAAAGTTCTGAAGTTTGAGTCACATATTAAGGTAAGCAAACAGCCGGGGAATGCCTTGGACAATATCAGGCAACTGCAGTACTGTCGTAACAGGTACAACAGTCAATGGCCTGCAACCCACAATAATCCCGGACTGGAGTACAGGTAGCTCTGGCCTGGAGTCACCTTGTAAGTACTGACAATCACACTGGGCATGCTCTTACACTTAGCTAACTTGAGCCCAAGTCTGTTGCCTCTACCACCCAAAGACCTGCTATGTGAAAATATGTCTGTACATACATACAGCTATGTATACATATCTGTCGCTCCCTATCCCCAATGCTTGATTAGTGTCTCTATCAGAATGTGGCACATATGTATATATATATATATATATATATATATATATATATATATATATATATATATATATATATATATATATATATATATATATATATATATATATATATATATATATATATATGATAACAAGATGTATATATAGCTAGGTTTACTATCAAAATGTTGAGCATTCCAACATTGAACACTTCCGTGAATGCCAAACCCTGACTACTGCAAAACTTGAGCACAGACATTTTGAACTACATAATCATGCCCTCTTTTTGACCCATGGTAGCACTTGTTTTCTGGTGTGGAGCAGTCAGAAATGTTGCCATTCAGTTTTATTTTGGCAGTTTGACCTTTCAGCAGGTTGGATTTCACGGACATGGTTTGACGAAGTGCACATCTGACTATGTGAATTCAACATTATGATAGTAAACCATATAGCTATGTAAAGTACAATGATGCATAGGCTCCCCACATACTTCTACATAACACACTTACATTACTGACACACACAAGTACATTTAAGGAGAAAACCCTGTTATACACATTGATACAGATATGGATGGGGATGTACAAATGTTCCCACATACCCCTGAATCCTGGGGTTATCTGCACATACATATCACAACAGCTGTCCGATGGCACCAGACCAAGGCCACAACAGTACATAATCCACTCACCCACAGACCCCTGAGCCTGTGGGCTGTCACCCTGCGAACAGACATAGGTCCGCCGGTGGTGTAATGTACAATGGGTGCAACACATTTCTTTGACAGGCCATATTGTCCCTGGCCACATGTCTGCCTATCAAACTGCAAACAGCCACATATGGCCAGACTGGTAAGTGTACATACATAGCAGGGATATTAAAGCAATAACTGGTGATGTGGTGTGGTATATTGAAGATTTCCCACAGTTGGTGTGGTTTAATCATGAGGGCGAAGCCTGAGTGATTAAATAAAGCCAACCATGGGTAAATTTCAATATACCACAACCAAGGAGTTGGTTATTGCTATTATACAATGACATTATTTAAGAAACAAAATACTTACTTTTCTTAAATAATGTCTTTTCATAATGGCACATTACTGTTCTTCCACTGGTTGCGGTACACTGCTTCCTTGTTTTGATGTAATGAACATGCGTATGGGACTTGCGTCCCATGCATACCCAGTACATCAATGCTTTGAAACGGAAGCAATGGAGAAAAGAAAGTCTCCATTGCTCCATTTTTTTTCTTTTTTTTTATTTGTTTAAAAAAAATGTTTTGAGGACTTTATACCAACAGAAAAAAGTCCGGCCGACCGGACCTTTTTACATTGATATATTGAGAGATTTACAACGGGCACACTGGCCAATCAGAGTGCATGTTTTGGAATATTAGTGGGGGGGTCATTGTATAATACCAGGTATCCCACCCCTAGGACACCAGATACAATAACAGTACCAAGCAGTATCACTCTACAGACCACACATGCTGTATAACACAAGGCCACTTTGCATATTCCACAAGTACTGTGCCCACATCAACATATACACCAGACATAACCTGTGATACATGTGATAGGTACGGTGAGCTGTAGTGTGTAATACTAAATAGGTAGAGGTTCTAATCTCACAGCATCTGACTTATGTGTGTGTGTGACTATATCCCCATGAAGCACTTCAGATAAGTCTGTATGAGCTATCTTTCTGCAATGGTTATGCTTTTTATGCCCACTGACTAGCTGCTGGCCTCAACATTGGCCTCCATTACAAGGCCTGCTGATGTCATGCACCTTAAGAGTACTGGCTGACAGTGTGATATTAGATAAACAGCATGGTGCATGCGGTAAGTACTGTGAGCTATAGTGTATCATACTAGTTAGGGGTTCTAATCTCATATCATCCAACTTGTGTGTGTGTGTGTGTGTGTGTGTGTGTGTGTGTGTGTGTGTATGTGTATAAATATTTCCCCTTACAGCACTAGAGACATGCCCATGTGGCCTACCCCATGTGCATTGGTTATGCATTTTATGGCCCTGTGACTAGCCACTGGACCTAAATTGCCCTCCTCTACATAAGTATACTTGATGTCTGACACCATCTAGAGTTGTATGCACAGAATACACAGATGACATGTATCAAGGGTAGTATAGTGTGTCACAGGGTATGAAAGCATGATGACACTGGCTGTCCCCATTGTCCCTGACACACTGTTCTACACATATGCACCTAGGGAGCATTGCACATATACTGGCACACCTTGCTGATGTCATATCTCTGCTGTGCTGCCTTGCCATCCTGTGCCACTGTATTACTGCCATGTGTCCATAGTTGAACCGCTCAGACTTGAGGGGCAAAAACATACACAGGTCTGTGACACACCTGTCATTCTACAACACTATAGCCAGTTTACCATCATACCATCAGGCAACAAAGATACACTACATTTGATGTGTAGTCCTGACACGTGCCACCATACAGTATCTGTCATTGCCCACAGCAACTGCCATGGCATGACACTACTGCACTACACAAACACATGTAAAGTTATATAGTCACCCTGTGCATCAGACACATATATGCAGATCCATGCATAGATGGCATGGATGGCAGGGATGTGGCACAGGTATGATCACATGCACAGGGTGTGGTGTAGGGGTGCCAGAGGCCTAGGCTGTGCCAAACAGTTGACAGCATGTGTGTGAGTCAGGAAGGGGTGCTGCTTACATGGGCCATGGAAAGGTGACGTTTGTGTCTCTGGGTGACTTACATGTGACAGTGGTGTTGGAGTGTGTGTGTGTACATAGTCAAGCCCAGTTCTAGCCCTACATGCATGTATGGTGGACAACTGTGGACCATACATGGCAGAGTGGACAGT
This sequence comes from Protopterus annectens, assembly GCF_019279795.1. Classification (NCBI taxonomy): domain Eukaryota; kingdom Metazoa; phylum Chordata; order Ceratodontiformes; family Protopteridae; genus Protopterus; species Protopterus annectens. Next base: position 1,622,530,732 of record NC_056735.1, on the reverse strand, counting down.
TTACTGTACCTGGCAATGAACATAGGAACTGGCATCACCAGGAGTAACACGGGCAGCACCATGTCTAAGGTCAGATGTGGAGCTAGTACCTGATGATGACTGCTGTCTGCTGGACCTGTGTCCCCCCACACGACCACCCAGGACCACATGCCCATAGCCTGTCACGTGATGGCATGGATAGCACACTTCCATCTGTAGCACTGAAGGTACTGCCACTACAGGAGCGTGAGTGTGCACAGCCACATGGACTCCCGGCAGCTGGTGTTGCTGGCCTATATCCATTTGTCCAATGCCTAACTCCAACCACATGCTCCAGCACAGATAATGTGTGCTCAAAGGCAGACAGTGTCTCAGCCCATCTTCTGTCCACTACATCAGTGAAATGTTCCATGGATTCACCAATGCGGTGGAGGCAGTCAGTTATGTCAGACTGTGCTGCATTCATAACCCTAAGCATCTATCTGATGTTGCATTCAGATCATGCCTGTGCCTCCATGACAGCCTGAAACATGCAGCGAGTGACCTGCAATGAAAAACCTGCAACAGGAGGTGGATGGGCAGCAGTCCTCCTTTGAGAACCCCTATAAATCTTCCTGTGTGGGACCTTGCCAGCTCCCTGGCTATGGCCAGTGTCTACACTCATTGACACCATAGTTCTCGTACTGTCCTGTACTATGTTGCCACATCTGACTGTCCAATATCTGTGGCCTCTGGTGACTAGGTATGTGTGGGCATACTGACTGTGTGCAGGGACAAGGGGGGCAGAAGAGGGATGTCAACCTCTGGGACAGATTCAGCCAATGACAGCCCCACATGTACCTCACTATGACCACCATCATCACCAGAGTCCAATGAGACACTGATATCAGGTTGTGAGGGGGACAGACTCCAACCCCCCTGTTCACCTGTGAGAAGCAAGTCAAAAGCAGTACATTACCACCTGCAGTATTATGTATAGTAATCCACACAGACTCATACAGATGAAGATCCACAAGTGCATTACATGTCCCACATCTTCTCATCTATGATCTTATGCACAACACACAAACTCACAGCAACATACACATACAATCCAGGTCCTGTATAACATGCATGTTACCTACATCTGGGTAATGTTGCCAGTAGAATACACCTGTGAGGTGTGCAATATGACAGTGTATGTGATAGAACTATACATAAAACCCAGTACACCTATCTTAAAAATGATATGCCAGTTGTAGTAGCACTGCCTCAGGTATGTACCTTTTCCCTGTTGTGTTTGAAAGTGCATCTTAGAGGAATTGCTTCATGTATAGCAGGCTACATAATTGCTCATAACTATAAGTGCAAACATGTTAATGTTTGTACAAATACACACCTGTCATTCCCTAGGCTATGCACTGTAGTTAACTGCTCCAAAATGGAACATACAGCTATTCTACTCTGGCTAAGCACAACAGTTCTGCATAAGGCAAAATGGCAGCCCTTAAAATTCATAGGATATATATGATCTGTAAAACAACAGTATCACACTTACCAAGTACAGGACCATGAACTCCAGCCATACCTGACGGACCCATGAAAAGGTGAGATAGAGGTATCATCAGCCACTCGAAATGTTGCAGTGTTACAAGGTAATATGCATGCCTGTAGGTGTTGGACAGCAGAGTATCACTGACATGTCATTATCACAGATCTAATGCAAGCCTACTGTTTTAATCCCTATTCCCCATACCTCCATCTTCCCATCTGCAACCCATTTTATGAGGAAATGTAGTATATACCTGGTAGAGTGATGTATTCCTTTTTTTGAAGCATTCCTCTGCAAATGCTTTGCACATGCGCTGTCTGTGTGAGTAAAACCACATAAGGCCTGTTCCCCAAAACCAGTTGCTTGCATTTGGTAGTTAATGTTCATTAACAGGTAATTGCCTTTGCATCAATCTGCGGCTCAGAATTGCTAATTGTATCCAAAACAGCTAAACTGCACTATTATTAGCCAATGGCATGGCATCACAGTGCACTATACAAGGCCTTCATGTAGGCCTTGGCCTTTTTTTTAGTTTTTGAGATGGACATTACTGAGGTGTGGAGACTACAGCATTGTAGAGGGTAAGTACAAATACTGCCCACTGTAGAGATGTATGAAGTATGTCCACAGTTTTGCCTCATATGTTTGGTCAGTGTCCCATGACAGTGTGGTCATTTGGCAGCTCCCTGTTAAACATTGTGGGTAGCAATATGCATGCTAATGCAGTAGCTGCTATTCTATCAACTTACTATATTTGTAGGGGCAAATTGTGAAATATGTACCTATCTCCAGGCCTTCGACCCCCCCCCCCATGTATGGATGTGTCCAGATCCCTTGTTATAGGGGGTTGGGAGGTATGGTTAGTCTGTAGCAGCTACCTTAACAGTATGCTCCAGGATGCAGTTGCTGCTGCTGCAGTCTAGGAAACATATGGGGGGAGTGTGAACACTATGGAGGCCTGCAAGCTGTATATATAACTGTGGCAGCTGTGGCAGCCCTGTCATTACAGCGGAGCCAGGGTAATGGTACCCATTACAGTTCACTCAAGGCATGTGCTTAAGGTACATCTGTTATGCAACAGTGCCAATAGCAGAGTAGTCGATGATATATAGTTAGGCTATACAAATATGTGCAGTGTGTCCCTACCTGCAGGCCTGTCACTTGCAAAAACTGGGTAGCTGATAATTCAGTAGTAGTAACATATGAGGATTAAAATTGCATAAGTCAGTCATTACTTGCTGTGTTTACAACAATGTAATTTAAGTGCAACACACTGGATTTAAACCCAAGACTGTGTGGAGCAAAATCTTCTGTATGCAAGGCATTTAACAGACTGAACTAAGGAGTCAGTGCAGGAACAGGTGTATTTGCCAGATATAAATTAAAATCTCTTGTAGTCCAACAAATAACACAATGCAACAACCAAAAGGAATAGCCATCAGTCTTCACACAAAGGAAAAAAAATATTCACTCTCTCTAGTCCCTCCGCCAAATAGACTTTAAGGATTACAAGACACAATGAGACAACCTCCTTCCCTTATATACATTTTCTTAATTAAACAATTAACATAAAATTAGTTAATTAATTAAATACTTCCAGTTAAGTTCAGAATTGAGTCCCCTAGGAGTCAAGGTATTTGCCAGATATATTTGGTGACATACAGGCTGTGAAACATGTTGCCTGCATCCATCAGTATGTGCATGGCTTTCAAAGGCAGCTGTTCTGCACCATCATTCCATTTGAACATATGTACTGTGCCACTGACACCTTAGCAGGTGTGTTTGAAGATTTTGCAGGTAAAAGGGAACATTTACCTGCTATGCCAGGCCTCACATACTGCCATTATTATTTATTTGGCTGTCTACTGGTGTATTTTTGTATCAGAGTCCCAAGTACATTCTCATTTGTCACATTAGGTTTTATTTAAAGCTGTCAGTGGCAATCAGTATGTATTGCTGGAAACACCTGCTTTAATTAAGATCTGTGTGGGTTAGTGCAGTAGGTTGCAGTTGACAGGGGCACAGGTTTGAAATTTGGCAAGAGTGAATATTTTATACATGTGCCTAACACTGTGAGAAACACATAGGATCATTAAGGCACATTAAAGCTCATTTAAACAGGTTTGCACGGTGCTGTGCAATGCTTAGCTCCACGCAAACCTGTGCTAAAAATTAAAAAGAAAAGAAAAAGGGGGTGATAGGGCAGTGGTGAAATGGGGGCAAGCATGGGGTAAAACATAGAGAAAGGCAGTTAGGGATGTGTAGGATGGGTGTAGGGAAGCTTTCCATTTCTTGTACAGCAACAGCTATGCAGTTTGACAGATTTTGTGGATGAATTTGGACTCTCAAACCCCAGAGAGAGTGATGAGGACAACATAAATGTGTTGCCAAGCCAATTGGACCAAATTAGTTGTGTCCAGTGGATACATGTGCAAAATGGAGAGCTAGGTATGGGGCAATATTTTTTTGTGGGACAGGTGCCCATTTTTTTTTTTTGTATAAGGAGAGAGTGGAATGTTGGGGAAGGGATATAGGTATGTGTGGGGAGGTAAGTTGGGTAGGAGAGGATGCAATTGCAGAAAGAAGAGACAGAAGACAGGGGCAGTCTGTGACACATGAGGGGGTAAACACCTTGGATGAGGAGGGTGTTGTGGAGTCCAAAATGCATGTGGTTCCAGATGGCAGCAGCACTCATGGGCAGTCAACACTGCTCTTTCACTGCCCTGAAGCTGCTGCAGGCTGGGCTCCAGGGTCAGCTGGCCCCACCAGGTTGACTAGTCTGCCCTCAATCTGGCGCAGGCGATTTTCATAGCTCCTATGAACAATTCTGCACACCATGGTTGGTAGTCAATGCTAAGTGACTACTGCTCCTCCACCACCGCTCCCGAGGGAGACAGGCCCCATCCCCTGAGGCAGTTCTATCTGAAGGTGGTGCAGGGCCAGCACAGGGGGCAAAACTGGCTTGTATCCCAGATATGCTGGGATCTGGTGCCACAGTTAGCTGAGGTAGGGTAGGCAGAACAGCAGGAACCGGCCTACCCTGACATGCTGTGGTTATGGAGGTAAAGCAATACATTTAGGTTAGTTATGAATAAAACCATTGTTAGTAATAACAGCATGCCAGAACATTGGAAATAACTCCATTACGTTTCAATGCATATTATGTGAAACACAACAATAAATAACTGAACAGTCAGTATATTAACAGCATGCCAGTAACAGTTACAGTATATGGCCAACAGAATAAGTAATTCAACAAGATATGTTAATATGCAACCACTGTAGTACATAATAACAAAACACATGCCCCCAAATAAATTTTATGGAACAACATATGTTAATAGTAAACCATAACCAATGCATAATAATAAATATGGGTGTAGAGAGAGAGAACTACAGTTCATTAATGCCATTATGGGCAATATAGTTGACAACAGTATTGCTATATACTCTACAGGTCTGTCCTTTATTTATGTGTAAAAGTACCCTATAGCTGCTGTAGCATGCATATACTTCTCAAGCTATCCACATGGGACAGTATGGGCCAAGTAGCGATGGTAAGCAAGCTCAAACAAAGCCAAAACCAAAAAGTTGCCTGCCCTGGAAATCCAAATGAAGGGTAAAAACCAAGATGTATAAAAATACTCCTTTATTCAAAGCGAGTGCAAAGCGAATACAGTTGGTATAGTCCCAAGCACAAAATAACGCCACAATAATGCGTACGTTTTCGACTCAATACATACAAGTCTTCTTCAGAAAACAAAACACAGATCATTATTCGTGTAATGCCTTATACACCACCACCACTAAGTTAATTAACCAATAAAATCCTCTCCAATATTAATTAACCTAATTGAACAGTGAATTGTATTTGAAAATACGTTCCTTAATAAACCAGCACAGTTCATGTATTTATTTAACTTATTTGTAGTAAATAACGAAGTAGAAAAATATTAAAATATGTAAATAGATACAGAAAAATATACTTTAAATGCCATTTATACTTTAAATAAAACATATTTTAGTTCATGCTGAAAAAAGTATATTAAATGTTATCCAATGGTGCCCTCTTGTGGTAAATTTACAAAATTTACAAAATTTCAAAGCTTAGCAGCTCTAAGTTTCAACACTGAAGTAATAGAAAGCATGTCATTAAGTCCTGGAAATTTAGTGGAGTCCAAAATTATTTGCCACAATAATTCCTTATATTGTAATTTTGCCTCCCACATACCACCCCTAATTTCTTTGGGGACAATTTCCAGGACAAAAAAACTGAAAGTAGCTTGTGGGCATTTTAAAGAGTGCCTATATAATGCATTTTTATTGTTTTGTCTCGTTATTTCATATGTATGTTCATAAATACGATTTCTCAACTTCCTTTCAGTCTTTCCAACATAAAATGCACCACAAACATTACAAGTAGCGATGTAAACGACACCCTGGGTGTTACAATTAGAAAAGGTGTCACTAACAAAATTTTTGTCCCTTGAAGGGATGACAATGTGTGTTTGGTTAACAACATAAGGACATTGTGCACAAAATCCACATTTAAAGGTTCCAAACCTTTTTAATGAAACATTTGATTTATTAGGTCCGTTAAACTCAAATAGTTGTTTAAAGTTGTTGTCTTTCCAAAAAATAAATTTTAGTGGTTGTTTCTTCTTGAGAATCTCTAAATCAGAGAATTCAATACATTTATTCCATTCCCTTGTAACAACCTCCCTAATAACACCTGAATCGCCAGAATAATCAAAGACAAATGCTTCATTAAAGTTATTAGTACCATTATCAGATGAACCTGGCTGAGTACAATAGGTCATAACTTGTCCTAAAATAGGGGAAAATCGGTCACATCTCCGTTCAACTACTGCATTTAACATCTGTTGTAATAGACTTTCCGGATATCCTCTTTCCCTAACCATGTCCAAATGGGCCTAGCAGTAGCAACTGCAGTTACACAACTATACAGAACACTTGCATAGCAGGTGTACCTATATAACTATGTAGCATTATTTTGCTGTTACATAATCATGTTGATAATACATCTGAGACAGAAAGATTACACAACAGTAATTACATTCTATGTCAGCGTGACACTTGAGAGACATGTATGTGTACAGTACAGACAGTAAACAACTATCATGCCTTGTTTGGCAGGCATGGGTTAGAATCCAATAGCAGTGACTGCAGAGGACATCTGCATCAAATGCATTAATTGACTGCAGCAACCTGTAACACACACTCCAGGCATGCAGCCATGCCAAAGTTTAAAAGTTTTATTCCTTTTATTTTATTATTATTACACTTATTTCCTGTATTTTATACTGTATTTTCACATTCCTGGTAATGATTGTAACAGTCTGTGACATGTAAACACACAATAATGTACTCATAATATGGGATACCAAACCCATTTACCTATAGTTCCTGTGGAGAGAATATCTATAAAAATGATGTGAGTGCTACTGTAATATTTAGATCTACATAGCACTGGATTTGAACCATGATCTGTGTGGCAAAATGTACTTAATACACAACATTTAGCAAACTGGGCTACTGAGTCACTGCTGACTACTGACTGACTGATATATTCGTAGAGCTCACCTGGCACCAAAATATGACCTGATAATAGTGGTACAGATTTATACTTGACTGCAGTGACAGTTGAACACACATGCATAACATTCAAGCATGACAGAGATATTAGGTAAAGTATGCATTACTACAAAGAACACAGGTGTACACAATACATTGTCAGTGTGGTGAAATATCTGTGAAGTCAACAAACAATATCCAGTTATAGGTTGTTATTTGCAGTCTACAACTAGTACACTGTTATACCTGACTGCAGCACCATACCTCACAGCCTGAGTGCTTGTAGCTGACATGCAATGGTGAAAACAAGACAATCCTGATATACACAATTTACCTTGGTGTTATTGCTATTGGTTCATGTGTCTTTGCAGACCAGTTGTCATTAGTCATTTCTTACAAAACAACTCTGAGCCTACACTTATTGCACAACAGACTTTATTAGATATACCTTCATGCAGGTACTGATATTGTGTTGTGTTTTTTATTGCAGAGTAGTTGTAATAATTGATTTCTTGCAAAGCAGCCCTATTGCACAACAGACTTTATTAGATATAACTTCATGCAGGTACTGATAATATTGTGTGTTTTATTGCAGAACAGTTGTAATAATTGATGTCTTGCAAAATAACCCAATTGCACAACAGACTTTATTAGATATACCTGCATGCAGATACCAACACTATTTTGTGTTTTTATTACAAAACAGTTTTAATAATTGATTTCTTGCAAAACAGCCTTAATTCCACAGTCATTGCACAACAGACTTTATTACAGAAAACTTTGATCAGTTACTGGTATAGTTTCATGTTTTTATTGCACAACAGTTGTCATTATGCAGGTGTTGCAACACAGCTGTAATTCCACAGTTATTGCACTACAAACTTTATTGCATATACTCTATTACATTTAATGCTTTAGTCTTTCCTGCTTATGCCACTATAGTTGGCAGTATGCATGTCTTGCAGTGCAGGTGTAAGTCCACATTCATTGCAATACAGTCTATCTAATCACAGTTAATGCCTTACTCTTTCTCGCTCATTTGACTATAGATAGCAAAATGCATCTGTACTCACCACACTCACGTGCAACCTGGCCAAGCACCTGGCATGGACCTTGATGTTGCAAGCCCTCTCCTCTGCATCTGTTTGGAGAGAAGCACATCATTATGCATACCAGTTTAGCAGACATTCAGGATTAGATACTGGTGAAACACAGGTAATGGTACTTACATACATGTGGGACATTCCAAGCCCAGAATTCTTGGATCCAGGTGTCCAAGAGAGCCCCTATCTTTTTAGGTCATCATGGTGGTGACAACACTGCTCAACTATGCAGGGGATACCAGTTACAATGGTGAGGTCTCTTGCCAGCCAGTCTCAGGCCTCTGCCTTGCACTCTGAGCCCTGGTAACCTCCCTGCATCAGCCGGCCCTCATGGTTTTTGACAAGGGATCCAACCATGACCCTAGACTCCTGATTGCCCCACCACTGCACCTGAAAATGTAAACTCTCTCCAACTCCTGCCATTGAATCCTTCAGAGACAGAACGTCAATGGATTGTGCTGTATTCCTGCCTATTGGGCTTAATATAGCCTGTTTTCCCACCCTTACACACCATTAGGCAATATTTAAAAATATGGCATATCACATAGCAGCAAGCAAACCAGTGCAACTGAGCTGAGCAGTGCTAAAACCTGTATGCTTAGCAGTATTTAGCCAAGTGATGCCAAGCAGTGCATAAACATTAGCCACTGTTATTTGTTTATGCAGTGTATATCTGGTCTTAGCAGGTCTTAGTAGAGCTTAGCTGAGCGCAGCAGGCCAGTATTTAAAAATAATTTGCATAATTTGTATTTCAAACAAAAATGCTAACTTGGTCTTCCATGCATTCATACCCTGCACCTACTGCACATGAGGCCATAACTCTAACCATTCAGCTTCTTGGATAAGTGACATTTTGCTATATCTTTATATATACCTCTGAGCTACCTTTAAGCAGTGCTGAGCTTAAACTTGACCTTTACAGACAAATTAAATATATCCAGTTTATATTTTTAGATGTCTGGCAGGTGTCTCAGCACCACTTAGCACTGCTGCCCTCAGTGCCACACCATACAAACTTGCTTTTTAAAAATAAATAAAAAAAATAAATTACATTGCTATACTACAATTGGAAAGTGCAGGGAGTGTGTTACTCACCTGTGGACACAGTTAGCACCACACTCCCTACATTAATTAAATAACTATGTTCCATGGCTCTCCATCGACAACATGCCATGATTAATGGGCATGGAGTGCTGCCGAGGTGGAACCATGTACACGGACAGGGTATCATTCAATGTAGGCTCTACACTATAGAAAAATAACATCATAAACTAATAAAGTTTAACAAATCTGTGACTTAATAAGAACAACAGTTTTTATTAACTATAACTCACTGACTTGGCACTTTCACCCATGAGTCATTATGGGTGAAAACCCTAAGTCAGTGAGTTATAGTTAACAAAAGATGTTGTTCTTATTGAGTCGTGGATCTGTTAAGTTTTATTAGGCTCTACACTATGCTACATGGATTTTATTAAATCTAGGGGTCAGTCTAGAACTTATCTAGCATAAGCTAATCTCCATCAAATGCCCATCTTCCTGCCCTTATAATGACTTCATTTAATGATCGCTCCAATGCCAAGTCAGAAACCCTCCCAGTACAAAACAAATGGGTAGAAAAATGATATGCCCTCAACCCCTGAAACGCTAGAGCTCTTTGAACAATATAAATAAACTGCTCAACTGCAACTGCCTTACCAGCACTGTTCTGATAAAACATGCACTCCCCTCACAAGTCTCCCCATAGCACTGCTCATCTCACTGGGCATAACTTCTCTCACTGGCCTTGCACTCTCTGATCCATCTTAGACTTATGTAACCAAGCTATAACTGTCATGTCAACACAACAACATCATAACTTCACTAATCCTAAAAGCCCCCACATACATAGAGACAGCCAATGGCAACCACAAACCACAATCTCTCCAAGTAGGTACCACTAAATGAAAATCAGCCAAAACATCTCTTAACAACAATTTAGCTAGTGGTAATTTTTTATCAGACCTAGTAACTTTCACTTTCACCCAACCTTTGAAAACTCAGAACATTCCCCAATGCTTGGGAACATTCTGCAAAGCCTGAAGCCTAGCCATCACACTAAGAGCTGCCATATGCACCCTAGTATTGTGCACTGCTTCCCCCAAATTCCACCTATACACCATATACTGACAAACTAACTTCAAATCTCAGCCCCAGTGCTGTATGGGAAGCTGCTGCCTAAAGGCCATAAACAACAAGTTTGTTGAACTGTAAGCCTTTCTTGGAACTCTAGACCATGACTGTGAAAGTTGCCATTCCACTACAGACTGCCAGTCTTCCACATTTCATCTGGGACTGTCAGTGACTGAAACACCTGGTCGGGAGCCATGCAATGAAAGCTGCCAAAGTGAAAGTGAGACAAATTATCAGCTTTAAAGTCTAGATTGCCTGGCACATGCTTAGTAGAAAATGACAGGTTACTCATCAATGAGAACACAACAGACTTTCATAACAAGAATTGCACTAAAACAAATCTAGCTGATTTCCTGGCCAGAATTTACACCACTGTCTCATTGTCTGCATAAAAAACTAGTTGTTGTCCACCCAACAATCCTGTCATTTTACCAGTGCTGCCCAAATGAACATCAACACTAAGAATGCCATACCCTTCTTCCACTCATCTGGCCAGAACTATGGTTATTCTGCAGCAAAATACTGATATTTAAAAAGTGCTGCCATTCCTATACTCCCAGACACATTGGTCCATAAATGTAACTCATCTGTTGACACTCAGTCATCCTGCCAAAATTATATACCATTAAAACCCCCCAGAAAACTTAAACATTAAACAGGAATTGATATATCATGTCCAAAGTGAATGAGGTATGTAACTCTAATTACTGACATTATTACAAATTGAAAATCACCACCTTTACACAAAAAAAAAAAAAAAAAATCAGCAGCATAGGAGGGATTAAGCAGCACTAACAATTGAGTCAATGATACCCCTGAAAATCAAGGGTGTCCCTGAAAAACAAGGACAGTTGAGAGTTGTAGTGTGCACTTACTCAGCAGTGGAGGCTGGTGACTTCAAATCCGAGGAAGGGGGGGGGGTGCAGGAAGCACTGAATGAGTTATTTGGAGAGGAATAAGGCAGTATTATGGCAGGCCAGTTACCTTAAACATTGCCTGTATCAAACAACTGATAGGATAATTCACTTTTATACAATATACTGCTTCAGCATCCACTCTTTATGGACATTTTATTGACTGTATATACCTCAGATGTCTGATTGCAATCAAAATGCCAGCCTTGGGGAAATACAGCCCACAGGCAAAGGTGTCTATGGTCCTCCGTTGCACATTGGTCTCTTCTGCAATGCCCCAGTTCCTCTCCCCTGTCCTTCCTCCCAACCTGGCTCCACACCACCCACACCATCCAACTAGATTACTTATTTCTTTCTCTTCCATCCTTTTAACACATCTTGACTGGCCAAGACTCTATTGTAATAACTTTGGAGGAAGTAACTGAATTATGTCAGGGTCCTGGAGCACTAAGGTCTCAGACATCATATAATTCTAGATGCTCAGAAGTGAATCTTAGATTTTTAGCAACCTTTTAATCCAGTGATGGTGTAAACAAAAATGATAAAGAAGAAAAGGACAACTAAGTTTCCCCTAAAGCTTAAAGTTCAACTCTAACAAAAGAGCAGGTCCAAATAAACTGAGGTGACAAACTCTTTCAATATATCATATCTGGGATGCAGGTAGCATCCTCACTCTCCAAATAAGATAGTTACATTCTGAGTCTACCTTTAGTGATAGATGGATAGAAAGTAAAAGCACAGATAGCCTCAGGCATGCATTATACATTTTAAAGCACCTGGATAAATACTACATACAGACAGATTGTACATGCAGACACCACACAGAAGGAATCACAGTGTAAAACTCAACCAAAGAACCAAGCACTGTGAAACAGCTATTCTACTTGCTTTTTCAGTAATCAGTTACTGTCACACAAATCCTGCCCAGACCACCACATACAACCATTTATTGTGGACAATTGCTGATATTTGTGCTGAAAAGTAAAAAAAAAAAACTATAGTCAGCTTGCTACTTTTAGATACATTGCAATTCCCCATAACAAAGTAATTTCACCACAGACAAACCCAGAGAAACATCAGTCAGAGCCACTTTATTTACTGCGTCCATTTCATATGTCTGATTTTATTAAAAAATAGCCACATTAATGTATGCCAGCTGGCTTCACACACATACACACTAATTCTGTAACACTGGAATAATGACTGCTTAACTTGAACAAATAACAGCAGTGTCATGCAAACAGTTAGGAGAAAGCTAAAAAAATAGTGGAGGACAGAAGATCAAAACTAAGGAATGCTATTGCCCTATTATGCTTTAAAAGTTTGTAAAATAACAGGCTTTGCATTAACATGCATTTTCTGAAGACTATAATGTCTAAAATTCAAATGTCAGTCATTTTTAATGACTGTACTCCTAATTTACTTGCCAAAAAAAACTGCTTCATATAGCAGCCTAGAGAGCCTATTATTAATCAAGCGCCCTGATTTTCACCTCAGTTTACATGAACAAAATGTTATCTTATCATAGATTATTGGATGATATCCTTATTCTGTGGGCAGGGGGTTCTGAAGTGCTGTTAGAATTTATAAATTATTTGAACACAACAACTGATTTTTTAAGATTTACATATAAGACCAACAGCAAAAATATTGATTTCTTAGATATTTTTGGGGGTAAAAACAGTTTAAGTAGAGAACTCTCTTCCAGCATTTTTAGGAAAAGAACTTATACAAACACACTCCTAGAATATCATAGTTGCCAAACTTTTCATCAAAGACGGAGTATCATTAAAGGCCAAATGGTCAGACTCTCCAAGTTGGTCAACAATGATGACGAATTTTTACGTGCGATGTATATTTTTTGATTGGAATGTTCAAAGAAAGGGGCTATACAATTAAGCTTCTGACATTAGTTACAAAGAAGTTATAAAAAAATTGTTCTACGAGATGTACCCCCATTTTAAGAGGTGGGATAAGTATTATAATGATGGTGAATGTAGAAATACCTAAGAATGATGTTATGGTCTTGCAGTACAATCATTTAGCACCAGATTTGGCAAAATGTTTATGTAGGATATGGGACAGCGTGGTTAACGCTGAACTGAAAAACAAATTAGGTGCAAAACCTAAAGTTGTATACAGCAGGGGCAGAAATATCAAGGAAATACTTGAACGTGACAATGAAAAGTTTAAAAAGACATACATTTCTAGGATGAGCAAATGCAGGGCATGCAGTAATTGTAGATTTATTAAGGATAGTCCTTGTGTGACTATTGAAACATACAACAGGACACTGCAGTGTCCTGGACGTTGCAACTGCAATACAAAATATATTGCTATGTGTGTCATGCCCTGTGTTCTACATAGGTAAGACCATCAGGAAGTTACATGACAGAATTCTGAGGCACAATAAGGATATAAGAAAAAGAAAAGAGACCAATGCTTTATATATGCACACTAGAAAATGCAATGAGTATAAAAATTTATATTTTTTGTGTTAGACAAAACAAAAGTAGGAATGAGAGGGGGTGACCCTGAATTATAACTTTTAAACAAAAAGTTAGAATGGCAACTTAGATTAAATGCCAAAGAAAAGCCAGGCATTAATGACAATACATCTCTGTTGTGTGTTCTAAAAAGGAGAACAAAAGATGTTTGAATTTTTTTTTTATTTGAAGTTTATGCCTGATGGATATGTTTTATCTGGGTCAAAGTGCTTATGATCTACCTTTCGCAAAGATTTGTTTCATTTACCATTTTAACAACAGGTTAAAGTTGCATTCCAGATATCTTATTTTTAACTTTTAACTGTTTTAACATGTTTACTATTTACTAATTAGAGATGTTATTCGTCATATTACATAATTTAACATGGCAGGAAATTATGTAATGATTGACTTTAAGATCTGGTGTTATTTAAATAGAGCTTAAAGATGTTTTCACTGACTCTGATGATGCCTTAATATTTTAGCAGGTGAAAGTGCTTAGTCTGTGAATTTTGCATGTTAATTTATTTTATGTTTTAATAGTGTGGAACCATTAAAGTGAGTGCTTTTTTCTTTACCACGGACAGTGGTTTTCATATTTTCCATTATTTGTGTTTTAAGTCATCTGTGTGGTGGTTTGGAGCAGCATTATTTCCTGTTTCTAAAGCACTCCAGCTTGTAGAGTTAGCTGATTTCTGTTTCCTTATTTTTTTTTTTTACAAACTCTTAGAAGTGTTTAGAACTCCATGCATTTACAGTAGCATGCAAGCCAGGAAAGAAAACAATAAACAATGCTAGAATTTTAAAAAAGTAGACTAACAATTTTGTTTTCATGGGGACTGCAGCCCAGCAGCCATTACCACAAGCTGCCACTGCTACTCATTGACTAGAAAATGGCCCGATGCTTGTACAGCCAGTCCTGTATAGCAAGCAGGTTTTTTTAAACATATCATAGCTCACAGCTTGTACAGGAGAATGCATCACACTCCCAAAAGGTACCAGTAGTAAAATGGAAGCTGGAAGCCCTCACACTGCCAGTTGAGGCATAGCATTTACCTGCATTCAAGTATCAACTGTTAAAGTTCGCACAAGCAGGACTATCATGGGGGGGGGGGAATAACAGGTGCACTGTTTTAAACAAAACTAACTGACCATAAAACATTCATCTCACCAGCGACCCACCAACAGCTGCAGCAGCATTCTGCCACATGACCACCACCTAAACCCCACACCAGTGAAACCACCATCAGGTAATAGAAAATCAAAGAGGTAAATATTGATAAAAATAACAGATTAACACCTGCTGTTAATTATCTTCTGAGAGAACTGAAACTGATACTGTAAACTGATGCTGGGATGTGCTGCATCAGATAGGGAATTTCAACACTGTGCTAAGTTGAATAGAAACTCTGCACTTTTACCAGCCAGCATATCAAGCATGCTAATAACTGCAAGGGCCTCAGGGGGAAAAAAACACTAAGTATTGTCAGCCAAAGGACCTCCCACATGCCATGTGCAGTCATCCACAGCATGGATGTAAGGCCAAGGGGATAAGGTGCACTATCTCAACTTGCGAATTCTCTCAGCCCATATGATGACAAGGAAATTAAAGATACCTAACCTGCCACCCAAGAGCCCTGCTTACATACCTGGAGGATGCCTAAAGCTACCTGAGCTGTTTATTTTTTTGATTGCTAGGGCATAGGTCAAAGTAGCAGATGTCTTGCCATCTCAACTAAAAGAGATCCTATGTCTTCCTCTTCAGCCTTATATAATCCCCCACTCCATACCTAATCAAGCTACCTCACTTCCTCATATGTTATTACCACTTTCCTAGTTCAAACCAGTCCTAACTTCCTAACTCTCAAAATGTACGACAGGAGCCACCGTACAAATTGGTCTGCTAAACGCAAACTTCATTTATAATTTTCTTTATTATTTATTTATTTGCATTTGTTTACCAGAAAGTCTACTGGGCCAGGTTGAGCCCATTTTCAGTAGAGGTCCGGGGAGAAAAGCTTCAAAAACAAACAAGATAAAGCTACAGAATCAAAATACAGAAATCAAGCAGCGATGATACCGAACACTACATTACAGAATAGGTGATCCAATAAAATAGATAATACTAGTTATACAGGTGTTAGATTTTAAGTATGCAAGTGAAACAAGAATACAATTGATGACATGGGATAATAGCGAATGTGTGAACAATACAGTATTGCAGTTGTGCAGTAGAGAGGGGAAGACAGACACCAGCAGATTAAACTTTAGCTCACTACATAAATTAGCATTGGTAAGTGATGCAGTAAAACTTTCATATCTAACCTACTGGTAAACAATTTCAGTTCCATTAGGGCACAGGTAATTCTACCCCTTGATCACAGTACAGATGTGCAATGTTTACTAAGAACAGTCTTCTGCACTTCATATAGCAATACAAATGAAGTAACTCAGCTTCTTTTCAATACCTGCGTACACTCAAACTGCCTTTGTTTCACACATACATGAAAGTTCAGAGTTCAGCCCACACCTGTCTTCCTCTTCTCTTAATACCCTTCCTTTTATCTCTCTCCTTCTTCCTTCACTTTGACCCTATCTACTGACACTATCTACTGACATTCTCCTTTTTAACATTCTTAGTCGCTGCACTTTCTTATTTTTATTCTAGGCAGATTAACCCGCATTGCATATATGTGAATATATCATAAGGTTTGTAATACTATAGTTGGCTTGTAACCCCACTTGTTTCAAAACAAAAATACTTTGGTTTTCTGCATATTTTGCACTGCATCACTGTATTGTACCCTGTCTCTGTACATTATTATGTTTCCAAAATGTAAAGGTACCTACCTCGACATACATTACTGCTTCAATATTTTATTCACTGTCTCTGGCATTGACCATGCTGAAAATGGTCCCACCAACTGACTAACAATTTTTTTTTTGTAGTTTAGGGTTTTTAGAGGTGCACACAATCTGTGGGCAGCCATGTCATTCCTCCCTCTTCTGGCCTTGGCTGTTAGACCCAAGTTCTCTTGATATTTTTCATTGAGTGAGGGTACACAGAGATGTTAGGAGCCTCTTAGGCTCTACTGGCTATTTTCAGGATTGGTTACCTGTTCTCTTGGCATAACATAACCATTACAATCCTGTTTTTTTTTTTTTTTTTTGAAGTGCTCTATTATTTCCAATGCCACAATTTGTAATCAGAGCAGCTTGTTCTCTCCTTTGTCCATATAAGTCAGTCTGATATTGCCTCAGTGTGGTTGAAAGTTTGCATGTTGGCCAGTAGACTTTGATCTTTGGTAATTGGGCTCTTTCCACTGGGAGTTAGCATATAGGTGCAATGTACAGGGGTGTTAATACAGCTTTGTAATTATGTTCATTTTAAAAACTGAAACATATTCTTCCTAGTAATTGTTTAACATCCTCCACTGAACAAAACCCCTCAATTATCTCCCTCACCAATACTAGACTGAACTTACAAAAAATGCTTCCCTAAACTATTCAAACTCCTAAAACCCTCACCAAATCAGTGGGTTACCAAATAACTCAAAGGTCTGTATAAGTTAAAACATAAGGAGTGGACAGTTTTCAGCAAGTCTCCCCTGTCAAACAACAGAAAAAGATTCATACTGTTCAGCCATAGCCATAGCTATTGATGTGTTACTCCGTATGCTAGAATACTCCCTGCCACTCACAACCATGCACTGCACACATCTAGGAAAACACAACTTCATCAAGAAAATAGAAGAGGATGACTGTAGTAATTTCCATGAAACCTGCATCCCCTTAAAACTGTGGAGACAAAGGTTCCCTTCAGCAATAGTGGTGAGGTCAATAGCCATCTCAATCTTGTCTTGTCCCATTCAAGATTCATGAAGGGAGAGTTGTTGAAAATAAAATGTGATTTGCCTCACAGACGAATAGCTGAACCCCATTTTCCTGGCCAGCCAAGGGTTTTGGAAGCAGCCTAAGGACTAAGGGATTTAACTGCCATTTTGTCTGTTACTGACACCTTGTTTGCCAACATGGACAATGACTGGCTCATTTGAGCTCACTTTTATGACTTAAAAGGGCATTTGACATGGCAAAGCACTCCCACTACTTACTTAGATTAGGAAGAAACCCTGTGTTGATAATCCACATTCCTGGTTATTTTAATATTTCAGAGACATACTTGCTCAGGTCCATTGAAGCCAACTCATTTTTTTGCTGTTCTAGTAAGTGTACATCCTCTTCCTATACCCCATGGTTTAGTTGTGAGCCTCTATTCCCGATGGTTTAATCCTGGGTCCCTACCAGTTTTTCATTATTCATCAATACTTTTTTATCTATTTATGTTTATGTCTATTGCATGAAGTAATTCCTTACAGTGGGCTTCTGATATAGTTAAAGTTAGCTCAGATAGGCTTCCTTGGTCATCCATACAAATAATGGTGGCTCACTTCAAGGGATTTTGTTGTAAAAAAACAAATAAATAAATAAAAATAACAAAAACCCAGTCTGTATTGTTTGGCATAGTCACAAAGCTAGTTCCCCTCCTTTAAGTTATTTAATTCTTGTAATTTTGGTATGTTAGAGATTCACGTCTTTCTCATCTTTAAGTGTCTGTGGATTTAACACACGTTTCCTTTGTTTTGGCTTCCACATTAAATTAATTATAAAGTCTTGTTTCAGCTAAAAGCTGCTAATCAAACCTTTATGCATTACTCAAAGTTAAGGAAGCAGTTGCCAACAATTAATTATCCCATAACTGCAATATATTCTTCTGCCTATTTCTTGAAGCCTTCAGTCAAATATTGTATAGCTCCTAGTCATTCTAAATAAAACTTGCCAAATTGGTTTTCTTTTTAGTCAGAGGAAGATCCTCTATTTTTTTTTCTTTTCTTTTCTTGCCTTGTTGAGAGTACAGACAACAGATATATCTACATTTCAGTGGTGCCCTCATTCTGTAACTGGAGCTTCATTTCCTGTTATACTCTCTGGTTTAATAAGTTGGTCCTTAACTCATCTTGCTTTTTAAAGTCTCTAAGGAGTGGTGCTATTACCACAGTATCACCAATATTTCCAGTCTAATGAAGTGATAAAGCCCTTTCTATGCTTGGCTCAGAAATGTGGAACTCAATGTCTACTAATAGATGAAGCTCATGTGATCATGTGTATCTCAGACCCAGACTACATTCATATATTTCTGATCAGCCTGTGTGCACATTGCATCAATGATGCAACATAATGTATTACCTCTATATGTCAATTTCTTGCCTCCTTAGACTTTACAGATTATACCTCACCCATTAAATATCAGCCTTTGTAATGGTCTAATGATTTTATCTTCAGTCTCTCCTCATCATCTACAAAGTTCCTTCCCAGTGCACGTTTTCAATATCCAGCTATATGGATGAACAATATTTGGCTGCATTGCAGTTTTATCCACTTCAGTGAGAAAATAGGAGTGCCACTGTAGGCCATGTCATGAGGTGTCTGCATCGTGCCAGAAATGCTCATATTTGTGGACTGAACACCTCAGCATTGGATTAGGGATAACTTTGTGTCAGAGAAACAGTGGGTATATTCATTTTATTTCAATTAAACTACTTTCTGTATCCTTTTCAAAGTCTGTTCTCTTTATTATACATAAGTAATAGAGAGTTAGAGTTGTAAAAAACATATCTAAGATTGGTTGCATTTTAAATATTTCCTTGGTGGTTAAGGATTCTTGATCAATTATGTTAGGGCTTATAACTACTGTACAACTCTGTCTCGAGTACAGGTACTTCCGTAGAAAACATTGTGAGTAGAGTGATAGTGAAAAGATTTTTTTCCTTAGTCTAAGATGCGTCAGCTCTGGAGCTGGTAAATATAAGTTGTAGAGGATCTGGGGGTAAAGCTATCTGTATCTAACCTGAGTAGCACTTTGTCCACCCCTGAAAAAAATATATAATCGGTGCTCATTTGTGTGATGATCATAACTACTGGGTTTCTCATTAATGATCAGGATCATTGCACATCAATGCACAGGAGTACAACACTGTACTACAGCTCACATCATAGATCAAATGTGCACAACATGTTGAGGGAATGGGATCATGAAGTATGTGTCTCAGAGTTAACGTATTTGTGCAGAGCTTTTAGCAGGTACCATGCAAAGGACATCAGTATACAGTGTAGATCACTATGACTGGCTAGTATTCAGGAATGAGCAATACTGTTTTAAAACTAATGAACCACGTTGTGTTCCTTCCTTCATATGAGTATCTGTGTGCATCTCATTAGTGCTTTAGCATCCATTCACATTAGGGGCATGTACTGAACCATACTGATGTTACTACAGCCTGTCCATATACCTCAGCACATTGACACTCACACTGTGTTAGGACTGCAAAGAAGATATAATGACACACAAATGTGTGTGTGTATGCGTGTGTGTGTGTGTGTGTGTGTCTGTGTGTGTGTGTGTGTGTGTGTGTGTGTGTGTGTGTGTGTGTGTGTGTGTGTGTGTGTGTGTCTGTGTGAGTAAAAGTGTTTGTGTATATGTGCATCACTATGTGTTTTTGACAGTTAACTAATGTACACAATTGCAACACTATACTATAAGAACAAAGTAGGCTTTCCTGATAAGACTCGTGTCTCAATGATTTACAGAAATTTCATTCAGTAGAGGTTTAATTCAGCAAATCTGTTTCTGAATTGTCACACCAAGATCATGTATGCTATGTAGATGATTTACATTAGCAAGGTGCACCAACTAGCTTTTTGGTGCACATTAAGTGACTGCATCTAAAGTAATACTGTTGAGTTTTCTTTGAACAAACAGTTGACCTTTTTGCTGGATTTCCAGCACATTGCTGATATACAGTGTGAAGGCTGCCAGCCCAGCCAGCTAGAATTTTGTAAATAATTCTATGTCATTTGTGAATAGCAATATGATTTGTATGCTTGCCTTAGAAATGTAAGAAAACTATATGTTCTGTACTGAGCTTCGAGATTGTAACCATAGTGCACCCTGCTGGAAAAGAGTAGAAATGTGTATAAACTACATGTCTATGCAAATGTATGTATTGATGGTTAAGGCTGGAATATATAGAGTTAACTTACAAACTATAAGAAAATAAGTGGAAATTGTTTACAACTCTGTTATCTCTGTTTCAGCTCAAAGCAGACATAATGTCTAGATTGTAGGCTTTCTTATTGTCTGGAAACAGAGGTAATTGCAGGTTTCAAATGTACAGGTGTTTAAAAGTTTTACGATTTCCAGTTCCAGGGAAGCCTCTAAGAGATAAATGTAAGCTTCTAAGAGATAAGTATTCTTGACACTGAGGTGTTATATTTTAAGTTCCTGTTGGTCTGGAACTAAAAGCAGAGTTGACAAGAATGATGTAATCTTAGATGACCCAGCATAAATGTTGTTAGGAACTTAAGAACTATTTCAGAGAGAGAGGCTGTGCATTTTCTATCTTGTTTTGGACCTGGAAGTATCCTCTCTTCAGTACTTCTCATCTGTATTTGCTTACTCTGTAAGTAAGACTTAGTAAGACTTAGATTGCAGTGATTTCTCTTAGAGATAGAGAGGAATATAGTAAGATTATTTTACATGTTTTCTGTATTGATGTGAGAGTGTCCTGCAACGTTGTTTTAACATATTAACTGTGATTCTGAAATCTGTTGTCACTGTGTTGAGTTAATGAGTATTGTCTTGTGCTTTTATTATTTATTATTAAATATATTTAAACCTTTTAATTGTGGCTGGTTTTGTATAGATATATTTAAGCTCTTAGAGTGCTTGCATGTGTATTTGGTGATACTGTACAGGTCAGTCCAGAATAGCCTTAAAAGTTCTGCTCACACTTACCGTTTGGATAACAGTAACATTGCACAGTAGAATTGGTCACTCTTTGTAAGAGCCTTATGGTAGCTGATAAGTAGTGGTTGGTGGCAAGTGTTACTACCGTATAGTCTGGGCAGAAGGAAGCATAGCTAGTAAACATGTGCCAGCCTTCCCCAAGAGTGATGTGTGTTTGTATATAAATCAAATCTTAAAGTGTGTGTTTGTGTCAGCTACTTGTGCAGGGACATGAAGCACTGGTTGGACAGAGAGGGTGCTGCAGGTTTTGGCTTGACCACTCGGCTGAGATCTTAACCCTATAGCTGTGCCAGTGGGGAGTCTTACTGGGGATCTAGGAAGAGAGGGAGAAACCAGCCCCAGACTGACTGTGATCTCTTTGTGCTCTTAAGGGAAATTGTACTTTACTGTGTGTGTACTTATCATCCTCCCAATGTGCACGCCCCTCACTGGTGTTAGTGGTGAGGATTGAGACTCCTTGATTACTGGGCCAGTGCAGGGGCATCACATATAGTACAGACTGTATTTCTAAATCTCAGTCATAGAAGTTGTGCTTGGTTTACATAGGTTGGAACAGACCATGAGTAAGAAACAGATCTGCAGTTTCTTGAAGAGAGTATTTCATTTCAGATCCCTTTTTATATCTTCTGTAGAGTAAGAAGATGGACTGATTGTATAATAAACTTCCTTAACTGAACTAGGAAACACATTCCTTTGTATTATTCCCAGTATTTGAAAGATTTATAGCTCTATGAATTTTTAATCAAGGTTGGTATATATAATGGAAGCATTCTGAAGAGACTGGGCCAACACTTTCACATATTTTAATTTTAAACAAAGGTACTGAAATATTTTATGATGTCTCTTTCAATACAAATTCACTTAACGCACAAAATGTATGCATTCTGAATTTTTCTGAAAACTCATGGATTTCTATAATGTGATACAATAAGCTGCCAAGGGAATATTTAGAATGAAAGGCATTTGTCAAAATCTGTACCTAGTTTATTACTACGGCATTTGTAACAGTTGCACAGTTTGTAGTCCTGTGATTTTAATCAACAGTACTATGGTGGGAGCAGTTTGCTGACAAATGACTTGATTAGTAAGTACTCTGTTTCTCCTTTTGGGTCTTAATTACGCACAGTCACTCACCCTTGAAGTATAATTTTCCTGACAAAAGAAGCCATCTTAGCCAGTATCTTCTACATATTGATAATCAGACAATATGCTTATAGCTGATGAAACAAGACTAAAATATATTGGTAAGGGCAAGTGAAATGTTACTTTTGCCTTCAAGTCATGTATGTTTTAATCAGTCAAAGAAAAGGCTCCCGTAGGTTGTGTTACACTGAAGTATTGTGTTGTGTTACACTGAAGTAATAAACATGTGTGTTAACATTCACTGAGTGGAAACAATACATGCTTTAATTTTAACAGCATGATTTGGTGCTGTTTGAGTAACTGTAAATTATTCTGGCAGCTATAAATAAGCAAAGACTGTGGCAATAAATCAAAATATGCTCTTACTGCGTTCAGTTCATTTTCTCCTGAGATGACCTCTTAAAGGTATTTATCATCAGTACAATTTATTAAGGGATTACACCTGCAGAATGTTACTAGATTCAGCAAGATATATAAGCAAGAGCATAGACAGGGAAAAAACATAACCTTTTCTCTTCTACAGTATTGTTTTTTACTACATAAAGGAATAATGACACAGTATGCAATACCTTTCAATATAAATGTATAAAACAGCACACTAGGTCTAGAGTTTTCAAAATCACACAGTCAGACCAACAAAGCTGGCAATTATCCAAACTTAAGAGCGAGGCAAGGACAGTATTTCCATTTGAAACATTGTAATGAACAGGAAGTCATTAAATGTTAACCTCTATTCTTGGAAGAATTTGTGAATGTGAAATGAGGATTGCCTTTGTCTGTCATTTTATGAGTTCACATATTTATTTTTCACAGAAGCCATCTTCTGAAACTATGCTGCATATATTGTGCAGTGTTCTGTACTTCAGCAACAAATTAAAAATGTTAAGCTATATTAAAGAAATCTTTTTTACACATCTGCTCCTCTTACCCTTATTTATATACCAGTATGAACTAGCAAAGCAAGTTCTAGAGCTAATGCCATGTTAACAGTAAACACAATAGCATGATCTTTTGTGACCTCCACACAGTGTTGTCATCTTCAAAATGCATGACTCATTCCTGATGTATGCTACTTTAAAAAATATACCAAGTAACGCAACAGTTTATTCTAAAATGTTATTTGTTGGAGTAAAAGTTACACTTCCAACAACAGTATTATTCTGTTTTACAATATATGCCTGTTGAGTAAGAAATGTTATTATCTGAAGGGAAATCCCTGTAGGAAGTAGTTGAAGGTAAAATGTACTTTTGCACTTTAAATCACACATTGAGGTTAGATACAATGCAGAATATTTCATCATTAGATGAAAAAATGACATAGGATCAATAAAATGCTTACTCACAGCTTGAAGTCAGTGATTTACATTTTGCTAGAAAGTGCAGGTCAGTCGGCAAATAGTGAAGGTGCAAAAGTCTTGACCTTTTATTCAATCCATTGTGCATTCAGATTGTTGATTACGGCAAATATTCAGAAAAGCTTAACATTTATGCCAAGCACTAATTGCAGCTAACTTATATTTTTACTTACTTGCATTACATTAGCATGACCAACACATATTTATTATACTTAAGTGCAAAAAACATGAATTTAAGATACATATTTAGCCTTTTCAACCACATTCCTAGAAAGCAGACAAAAAATAAGCTGGCTTGTGGTAATTACTATTTCACTTCAGTGATAGGCTTTCCTGAACACATCTTGATGTCTCATTCTATATGTAAACAGACTGAATTATATGACTTTTAGCAAGGAAACTGCAGCAATATTCTATATCTTTCTTCCTTATGTCAGGGTTGTAGAACAATGATGTGAAAGCACAGTCCGCTGAAATGATTGAAGTATCAGTTTAAATTTGCAACTTACTCTAAGGAGCAGAAATTCCAGGAATGAATAAATAGAAGTATAGCACAAACAATGAATTCTGACAGTTGCATAGTCTACGGTATAATAGGTGATTGTAATTGTGATTTTTTTTCAAGAGTTCAGTGTAAGAGACACTGACTAGTTGTGCTGTCCAGGAGTCAGTCTCCTGTTTTGTGATCGAAAATCAGAAGTGTAATCAGTAAACAATAACATCACTTGAACACGATCAGCATTTACAATGAACATGTAGAAAAAAAGTTGATATAATAAAAGCTCCTGACATTCCCAATGTGGGGAGGCTGCAATGACCCTATCCCTACTATTTACACCTACCAACTTGGAGGTCACTTCATCTGGGAAAACACTGAAATTCCCTCGATGGTATAACTTTAACCTTTAGGGAGAAAATCGGTAGTAATATGTTAGTCATCATACAAATGAGTGCTGATCATTATAGAGAAACCCAATAGTTACACACTGGTCATCAGGCAAATGAGTGCCAATCATTAATGAGAAACTCAGTAGTTATACACTGGTCATCATGCAAATTAATGCTGATCATTAATGAGAAGCCCAATAGTTATATACTAGTCATTATGCAAATGAGTGCTGATCATTAGTGAGAAACTCAATAGTTATGCACCAGTTATCATACAAATGAGCTTGAGCAATGTGTTTAATGCACTGTAAATCATGTTGTATATCTTGTGTACATTTGTAAACATTCGTGTAAGCTGCTAGCCCCCTTTAACAGAGGGATAATCTTATCACCCTGCTATACACCCTCCTACAGTTTTGAATGGTGTGCTAGTATTGTTGTAGTCTTTTCTTGCATAATACACACTGTTGCCCATCTTTCAGTGCATTGTTAAAATGTTGTGCTGTGTGTACCATTCATTCCATTTCCAGCAGTACATTGATTGTGAACTTCCAAACTCACAATGTGTCTGAATTATTCAGCTTGGAGAGTAGGTCACCAGATGCACCTCACATATCCTGTGTTCTTAATTAAGTATTTATAGACAATGATTGTTTTATATTGTAATTAAATAATAAATTAGGCCTCCTAGATGAATACTAGGCTAGCATCCACCTGGGTCTTTATAAAGCTAATACGGAAAAACACAAAACCAAACCAGTGAATAAAACAGTCCACGGCACACAGGATCCGAGACAGATAATCCAAAAGCAAGAAGTAAATGAAATTCCTTTATTTCCGAGATAGCACACTTTAACAGATGTAAACTTAACAGTTTGTTGTAAACTTACAAACTGTTAAGGTGATAAAGGAATTTCATTTACAACTGTTAAGGTGTGCTATTTCGGAAATAAAGAAATTTCATTTACAACTGTTAAGGTGTGCTATTTCGGAAATAAAGGAATTTCATTTACTTCATGCTTTTGGATTATCTGTCTCGGATCCTGTGTGCCGTGGACTGTTTTATTCTTTATAAAGCTACCCAGACAACTCAAATGTAAACCACTAGTTATTGTGCTTTAAAGGTTATTTTAAGGGGGGGGGGGTAACATGTTAATTAGAGCATGATATAATGGCTGCCTTTGACCCTCAGAAACATGGGTGTCATTCCGGAGGTGAATATCCAATTTCCCATCCGCAGGTCTAGGTTGTGCTAGAATAGTATTAAGGAAAGGCTCTGCTTAACATAGATGGGAAGCCTAGTCCAGAGAATGGGGATTCCCCTAAGATACATACCTGTTCCTCCAACATGTCCTACTTAAGTTGCAAGCTAAGTTAAAATCCTTCTTGGTGCACATTAAGTGTGTGCATCTAAAGTAACACTAGTGAGTTTCCTTTGAACAGACAGTTGGGCTTTTTGCTGGATTTTCAGCTGTACATTTTGTGGATATGCCAAAGGTCCATCAGAATGGGATCCAAGGATGACTCATATGCCAGGCATAAATCACCTTTCGGCAGTCTGTATGAAACAGAGTACAGAGATATGGCTTTGAGGCAATCTGCAAAGGATATTGTGTTTATGCCCTGTATTCTTGTTAAGAGGAACTCCTGTTGATGTTTCAGTTGTTGCTTGTGCCTGGTCAGATACATACTGAAGGGGGTGTTATACTCAATGATGGGTCTGGTTATGGCAGAGTACAGTGGCATGATGACTTCTCTGAAGTTAGATGCCATGACCGTACTTATAAGTTGAATGACACAGAATAATTTTCTTATAAACTTGGATACATGTTGGTCAAAAGTCAGGTTACTATCTTCATGAGTTCCCAAATCTCTGACTACCATATTTGCTTTAAGCGTTATTTATCAGTGAGGTAGTTTTCCTAGATAATCAACTACAAAAAAGGTACAATTATGCATTTCTTGGCACTGAATTTTAAGCAATGGCTTTGGCCAGTCATTTGTCTGTGTTAGATCTTCCTGTAATGTGTTAGTGTCTTTGGGGGTTTCTATGATTGATTCTAGCATACAATCTTCTTCAAACTTTGTAAGCCAGAGGTCTTTGGCATTGGCCTTGATTTCAGAAAAATAGATGCTAAAGAGGAGTGAACCCATCACAAAGCCCTGGGGACTCCACTGGTGACCTGCCTCTTTGTGGAGGGGGCTCTAAATCCTAACTTCCAGAGTACTGTCTCTGAGCCAGCTGGCTATCTAGTGAATTACACAGGGTTTTATGCCTAATTCCATGACTTTGTTTACAATGCTTGAGTGAAATGTTATATTAAATGCCTTAGCTAGGTCAAGGTAGGCAGTATGAACTGTTTTGACTTCATCCATTGTCTTGGTGACCTTCTCAAAGAAGTCCACTAGGTTCAGTAGGCATGACCTGCCTTTGACGAAATAAATTGGGTTGGGTCCAGTGTCTGAAGGTTGCATATGAGGTTAGCAGACTAATGGGTCTGTTGATGATCTGCCCTTGCACAGGGATTGCTATTACAGTTTTCCATTTGTGTGACATAAAGCCTGTGCAGAGACTGGTTGAATAGTGATACCAGTGGCCCTAAGAGATCATATTAAAGGCTACTTAGGATTCATCCTGAGATATTTTCAGGGTCCAGCCTAGCTGCGTTCAAGGCCTTAAGACAGTACATCCAAGACCTGCTCAATATGGACATTTGGAGGAATTATGTTAGATGATCTTTTCTGAGGGATGGCTTGGGGTGAGAGGGGATAAAGTCAGAGCTGAACTTTGTCATCCAGAAGATTTTCTATTTCTGTAGATCCAGTGAATTAGCTCCATTTACCAACAGTTCAGCAAACTGTTGTTTGCTGCCTTTCAGGTTTTAGAAATAGCTAAAAAAGGCCTTATGGCTGTCCTAAGCCTGGGATACTATCTTTACCTCAAAATTTGCTTTGTTGGAATTATTTGGTCCTCTTAGTTATCTGTTAAGTTTAATAAGAGATATTTTTTGTGTCCACTTCCTACTTTTAGCTATGACTTTTTTTTCTTTTGTTGTACAACTTGTCTAGTTTTGGATTCTACCAGGGTGGTTTGATTTTTGGGTTAGTTTGATGCTTAGTTCTGGTAGGCAAAGCGGCTTCTATACAATCATTGACAAGGTTGTACAAAGCTTCCTTGAATAATTCTGCATAGGCTGCTGTATCTGGGTTGGAGGAGCTTGAAATTTTGTCAGATGATCACTTAATAAAAATAGTTAGCCTTGGCGTAGTTTCTAACTGCTACAGGGTTTTTTGGGGTTACAAAACTGATTCTTATTATGAAGGAGACCACTTTTGGTCTGACCTTACTAGAGAGGACATGATACTGGGGTGGGGGTGGGGGAGTGCAGCATTTTCCCATATTTGTGAGTACCAGGTTTAAAATGTTTGTACCTGTAGTAGGCATATCTAATACCCATCCAGGGTGCTTGTGTTTGCAAAATCTAGGAATCCCTGCACCTTGCAAATTTGGGTCATGTAGGATTCCCACTTTATAGAGGGATAATAAAAATCCCCCCTGAGTATGATATTTGGTTGAATTGTGTGTGTCTCCAAAAGGTCTATGTATGAGCTATGGATTGCATGGGATAGAGGGTGACCTATAGGTTGCAAGGATATGGTATGGGACCTTATCTATAGTATTTTATATATGGAGGAACTCCAGTGCATCATCCTGTATAACCAACAGGTATGCTTGTTATTGATGTAGATCAGGACACCTCCAGATTTAGTCCCTGTCTGTCCAGTTGATGGTCTAAATGTGTGTAAGGCACTGAGGCCTTGCACTGCCAAGGTACTGTCTGTGTCTTTAAACCATGTCTTGGCAAGTACACTGATATCTACATCGTCCAAGGTGAGGAGAGCTTGCAGGGAGAGGAGCTTCTTGTTTAAACTCCTGGCACTGAGCAGTAAGACCTATAGATTTCCTTGAGTAGATTTTACTAGGATGGAAGGGTTGTCAATTTGGCATTGCCTTAAAAAGACTGTATGGAGGATGACAATGTTTTAGTCAATATTTGAGAGCCTAGAAGGGACAGGTGCAGTCCATCATTGGCAAATCAATGTGGATTGTTAACCATATCCTTCCACACTGACAAATATTATATTCCCCTAGAATGACACTAAAAACTAAGCCAATTATACAAGTGAATCATGTTCTGTTTGTATTGTGGCATCATCACTGGTGAAGCAAGAATGCTGCTCAATGCTAGACACATGCTAATCTGTGATACATAGTCTAAGAGCTCCATAATGTCTCTCTTCATATAGTGTAGGGAGGTACATCTCATGTCATTTACATCTACATAGACTATGGCTGAATCATACTGGTACCTGTATGACTGAATCATACTGGTACCTGTACTGCAATGACTTGAGTGCTTGCATAACTTGGCAGATCCTGGCCCCTGAAAGTCAACTGACCATTTATTTTCTCCTTGTTCAGCCTGGTGAGTGGGGCATCAGTATGTCATACAATGAAGCCCTCTATGATTAGAGTCTTGGGTAGTGCATTGACTTGCTTTATCAGCTTAGTATAACGTAGAATCCAAATAATAAAGCTGAGAGGTAACCAAGGCAGTCATAAAAATCCAGCATGAAACCATTTTTGTCCAGTTAGTAATATATCCTTTTGCATCATTAATACATATCTTATTTGGAAATGAGTTGTCTGAGATTGAGTCAAATGCTTTTGACAGATGAAGGTAAGTGATGTCACCCTTTAGTCCTTGATCTATGCCATCAAATTGAGGAAGAATTGCAGAAAGATCAACAAGCATGTTCTGCCAGCTGAGAATCAATGCTGTGTGATATCATCATTTAAAAGACCTCCAGTAAAGGTTTTCCCAAGACAACTCTTCTGTAAGTTGTACTCGTTATGCATGTCAGGTTAATCACTCGATAATACTCACCTGATGTTGATATAGAATTTTTGGGTAATGGCATACTAAATTTTATGTACATTTTAAAAACATCATACTATAATTAAAATGCTTAATAAACTTCTCAAAATTAGAAACGTCACTTATCCACATCTTAGATAAAGGGATGTGGAAAGAGTGGGAAGGGTTATGAGTTTAGTTTTTAGGTTTAGACTAATCATGATGGAATTTTAGGCTAAGGGAGCAGTAAGGTAGTCTTGTATCAATGAGTGATAAAAAATTAGATTTGGAGAGTGGGAGGAAAGTTTAGTGTTAGCTAGCATTCAATGAATTTAGATTAAAGGAGAAGGAGAGGAATCTCACTTTATTGTATGGGAGAGAAGTTTTAGGTTTAGGGAGTGGGATGGAATTTAAGTTTAGAGATCTATTTGGTAGTGTTAGAGAACAAGCAGAGAATGTAAATGTATGAAGAAGGGAGGAGTTGTAGTAATGATTAGACAACTGAGGTTTAGGCAGCAAGAGTGGAATTTGAGTTTAGGAAGTGATCTGTGAATTTAGCTTTAAGGAACAAGAATGAGTTTAGAGATGAGGATAGAGAAGAAGGATTCAAGTGAGGGTTGTGGTGGAAATTTTATTATTAGACTTAAGGATCTGGCAGGGCTATGCAGTTTACTAAGGCTGACTTGTGGGAGGGCTGTGAAAGCCAGTATGATCAGGCTAGCTGAGGAAGGGCACATGTTTACTGCAAGTGACAGGTTGCAAATGTATTGTGAGGTAATCACACACAAGCACTTGTAGTAGACTGAAAAAATCACTAATGTATCTGTAATAAAAAGCTACAAATGTATATTAATCTAGATTGTGTAGGGATTCTGCTTCCTATTGAGTCAAAAGTAAACCCTAAATAAATCAATAAGATGTTGTTCATAAAAAACTAGTAATTTATATTAATATAGTTTATATAAGACACCTGCAGCCTATTAAGTCAAAACTGCTTTTCTGAAAACAGGTGCAACTGCATCATCATTGCCATCAGTTTTATGCATATATTATTTGATAATATATAATAAGTAAGTCAAACAGGCAAACAACCAGCATGCCATAAAAAGGGATACATGTATTAAACAAACCAAAAAAATTAAAAAAGTGTAATTTATATCGTGTAGTACAACAACACTTCATCAAACAGAACCAAGGCAAATAACCGTTCACTTTTAAAAATGACAGCAGCCAATCCTATTCTAAAAAAATTAAACAGTTATTCATCTCATTAAGAAAATCAAGTGTGTATATGCCACAAACGCTAAATAGTATATATCCAATACAATGCATTTCAGTTTGAAATTATATTGCATCAAATATAACAAAATGATAATAACAACATAATTACCTGTGAATCATAACAAGATTTAAAACTTCAGAAGTTAAAATAATGACTCTTTTAACACCCACCCTTCTCAAAATTAAATCTCACGAGTTTTCACTCACTCAAAGGAATTATTACTCAAGTTGCTATGAGAATGATTGATCTAGGCTAAAAGCTAAATAAAATAAGTAAAAGACTTTGAGTTGCATATAATACACAATGACAAAACATCTACTAAAAGGGCCAGAAGTGCATATTACATTCAGCTTATCAAAGTGATAGTAAACAACATGATTACCTATAAATCATGAAGTTTCAAAAACTAAAATAATGACTCTTTCCACACACAACATTCTCATGATTGAATCTCTCGAGTTTTCGCTCACTCGAAAATTTTAGTATGGCTACCATGACAATATGCGGTCTAAATTAAAACTGAATAAAACAGGTATGACAGAACTCAAAATTATCTGAGATACTTAATAAAAAAAATCAACTAATAAACCAAAAATACATATATATTGGCACTCACCACTATAATCAGAAACTGTTTTATCAAAAATGTTAAATAGCATGTGAGTATTCTTAGTGAATAATAACATGAATAAAGTAATAATATAATCACAATTACTTAAATGAAAAACTCCCAAGCTTTTAACTAAGAATAAAAATCAATGAATCCATAGCACAAATCCAAAACCAATGACCAGATTTCGCGAGACTCTACTTGCTCAAATATATTACTAGAGCTACCAAAGCTAAATACATGGTGAGCTGATCTAGACGGAAGTGTGTGACAACATAACTAAACTTAACATATCTAAACACACAAAAATATAAAATTAGGAATAATCATCAAAAAAATTATCTAAATAAATAAATACTAACAACCTAATAAAAGGTGGCATACATCTTCCAAACATACAATAATTAACAATATAATCAATAGCGCTCTCAAAAAGCTAAAAATATGTAAAAATAATAAAGGTGATGGGAATCATGTCTAAACATTCCATATAATATCATGCTGCATCTCACAAACGTACTTTAAAACATGCTTTAAATTATAACAACCAATATAATAATGCATACTAAACTAAACATCAACTAATGTTATGTATCCTAATAACCTAACCATCACCAAAAACTACAGTACAACCTATCAAACAATAAGCTATAAACACTATAAACCTAAACTAAAACTATATACATGACATATGTTGTATAAATTCATCAGCAATAAGATTTCAGCTTCCTAGCCCTCAAAAAGTATTTAAGGGAAATAGCTTCATTGAGACCCTGTAGTTTATCTGCCTGTGATAATACAATCCATTTTTTGCTCAGCCTTCTCCAAAGCATTCCTAATATCAACTAACCATAGGGTAAGAACCTGAAGAGTGAGAAAAGAAAAGCTATGATCATGTTTCTCATCTATAATATGTTTGGCTATAGCACTTCTAATATCCCTGATGTTACTGTAATAATGTTGCTCCTTTAATCTATCTCTAAAAGCCCTAGTGGTCATACTAACATAAAAATTTGGGCATTTGTTACACTGTGATAAATACACAAAATTGCTCGTGGAACAATCTGCATAATGTCGAAATACATACTTCTTACCTGTAGTGGGATGCACAAACACATTGCTGTTGGCAACATACTTACAATAATCGCAATGCCTGCAACTATAGGTACCTTCTCTAGCTGATTGCATCTGTTAACATAAAAACCTGTTTTATGGAAAAGCCATCTTTTCAAGGATTTCAAGTTTCTAAAGGTAATTTTAGCATAAGACTCTACTATATTTCTAATATAATCATCCACCACTAATATATGCCAATTTCTATCTATAACATCCATTATGTAGTTATTATCTGAAGTGAAAGGAAGACATAATCTACATACCAGGTTGAACAAGGAGAAAATTACAGTCAGCTGCCTGTCGGGTGCAAGGATCCGCCACATAACGCATGCACTCAAGTCACTCCACAACAAGTACAAATATGACTCTGTTATTGTCCATGTTGGAGTGAATGACTTGAGACATACCTCCCTGGACTACATGAGAAGAGACATGGAAGAGCTCTCGGATCATGTGGCCCAGCCAGGTATGACCCTAGCCCTGAGTAGCATCCTGCCTTCACCCAGAATGTCACCACAATATAAGGACAAAGTGATTGACTTCAACAATTGGCTAAGCTTCTGGTGTCATTCAAAGGGGATCCAGTATCTGTCTGCCTGGGACGACATGATCAACAGACCATGATGCTTTGCCAGAGATGGTCTGCACCTGTTGCCCCTGGGATTCAGGTTACTGGCTAAGGCTCTTGCCACCCCTATAGTGCTTTTTTTAGGCAAAGTTCAAAGGACAAAACCACCACCGTAACAGGTACAAACATGCAAAATCTGAAGGTAATGCTACTCAATGCTAGAAGTCTAAACCTCAAAATGCACTCTCTCGAGGCACTCCTAAAAATGGAGAACATCGATATCTGTGCAGTAACTGAGACCTGGTTCAAGGCTCCAGAGAGCACCCCTGCAATACCAGGCTACAACTCTTGCCACATTTTTCAGCCACCAAACCAGGACCGAATCACTAAAGGTGGAGGAGTGTCAATATTCACCAGGGATACTCACACCATCAGGCTAGTTGCCCAACACAATGCGTCTGAAATTCTCCAGGTGCAACTAACACTAGGTAAGACTGCAATCCAATTTGTAGCTTGCTACAGATCCCCCACCATACCCTAAGATTCTCACTACACCTTTCTAAACATACTGTAAAATATTAAGATAGAACCAAACACCCTAATACTGGGTGATTTTTAACTATTGTTAGAAAAATATGTACTAATGTATATGTTTAGTGCTTATTAGAAGCTAAAAGGGTTAACACATTTCATTCTATTTTATGTACAGCTTAATTCTGTATGAAATTATAATATGCTTTTTCAAACTGCAGTATGCTTTCTGAAATTGTAAGATGCTCTCTGACCTAATATTTGCTAGCACAGCAAAATTCATGTTTATGCCTTTTGGAAATCTACTGAGAAGCAGGTGATTATATGCTAGGTCAGGAAAATGAATGAATAGTGAATGAATAGAACAATACTGTTTTCTATAATGTTATTGAATATGAACAATCAGCTCTGTTTGTGTTATGAGAACATGCACAGCTGCGGAAAAGAAAAGATACATCAAACAAAGACTGCTTGAAGAAATGAACCATAATCTGTACTTGCTTTGTGCTCAAATTAGCCATAGTACCTTGGATGGTAACATTGCATAGTGAGAAGTTGTATCTGACCGGTGGTCATCAAGGCCACGCTGTTTTTCTTATGAAGTTTTCTTGTAAACTTGATGTGCCAGCAGAAAATCATGGACAAACAGCTGCTATGAAATAATATTGAAAGAACTTGTGATTTATTACGTCAGCTTGGTAGGCAATGTCTTGTAAGAAATGTATAAGAATAGCTTCACTTCCTGATTCTAGTTAGACAAACTCTGTATTAGCACGTTTTTGTCTCCTTGCTGCAAGATTAAAGTGCCTTAACCTGAACCTGCTGTGTGTTGATCATTTTGAAGTTGTTCTTCCTTTGACAGATTGGTCCTCTGGACCGGAAACTCTCACTTCGCCTCAGGTCAGATGGGCCAGGTGGCATGAAACCATATGGGGAAGAAACCACATCGGTTCTTCTGCTTTGAAAGACCTCCGACTAAATTGTCATTCAAAAGAGGCCAGCCACTTTTCTGATCTGTGACTGGAGGACGAGCTAGCATACGAACCAGAGACGGTCAATCACGGAGGCTCAGGTAAGGTGAGATTTACCTTTTTTCTGTTTTAGATCAGGGACTTGATTTGAATCATCTGTCAGGAGATTTGTTTTGTACAAATCAGGGACAGAAAGATTGCAGTCTTGTCATAGATCAGGGAAACAGAATAGGTAAGACAGTTATTCTAGATAAACTGTGAAGCAGAAAATCGTGGTACCACGTGAAAATAAGAAGGGTTACATAACATTTTTAACAGTCAGAACAATATGGGTAATAAGTGCACAAAAAGTTCCCAAGATCCACCGCTAACCGAAGATGCAAAATATATGCAATTACAGCGTGCCGACAATGTTAGATACTATACAAAATGGGTTAATAAATATGAATTTAATGGAAAATTAGAAAAATCCTCACTTATTAAACTTATCAAACAGCTTAAAACTGACACAAAAGGTCAGGTAAAAAAGCAACGTCAATTAGGCATTCTTCAGGCACACAGGTGGATTGAGGAAGCAAACTGTAGAGAACAAAAAAGTAATAATTCAAAAGTTATGTTTCTAGATAAGGAAGACAATAATTTGGTAATAGCATCAGCCCCTCTGCCCCCTCCACTTCCTGCACCAGAATATGAAGCGAGTGGACAACCTGGTCCACCTCCGCTATACCCATCTCTTACCGCAAAGCCAAGACCGTATGTTAGAGATCTCATCGAGACTAGGTCTCGAACACGTAACTTAAGAGGAGATACTGAGTTATATGAAATAAACAAAAATTCACGAGCTATGAGTGAAGAAAAGATATGTTCACTCATAGAAGTACCAAATCCTCAGGCAGGACAGGCAGGACAGGCCCCGACTCTCCTAGTATATAGACCGTGGACACCGGAAGACATCCAGAAAGCCACAAAGGGAATTCCCCATCCAAAAGTTAATTTTAGAAAATTCTTAGAAGACTTACAGGGCATGAGGTTAAGTTATCATTTGAATGGAGAAAAAGTAGAAAAAGCAGTCAGACAAATTGTAGGTCCAGATTGGCACATGATCAGTGGCAACTGGAATCTCCGTGATGCAGAACACAAGCCACTCCCAGATAGCAACGCAGAACTGGATAACAGAGTGAAAGGTCTAACAGACCGAATCTCTGAGAAGTGGAAGCCTAGGGCAGACTGGACTTGCATTAATCAATGCATTCAACAGGAAGGTGAAACTGTTGACAGATATTATGCTAGATTATTAGAGTGTTTTAATAGCCATTGCGGAAAGCAGGTACCTGAAGACCAAACACATGATTCCCCGTATGAGCAGCAACTAAAGAATGCATTTTTGAAAGGCAGTATTTTGCCTATAAGCAGCTTTATTACAAAGCATATGGTAGACCATCGTATGAGTAGATTACAGTCACTACTTGAATATGCTAGACATGCCGAAAGGCATTTTAATAGTAAAAAGAAAAAGAAAGCCCAAGTATTTTCTGTAGAAGATGGAGCAGAAGTTTATGTAGTACAGTCCGGAAAAAAGGGCAAGAAAAATTCCCAGGGAAACAAACAATCTGATAAACGATCAGAAGAGATTGAAGAGAGAAAGAAAAGGGGTGAATGTTTTAAGTGCGGAAAGAAGGGACATTTAGCAAGGGATTGCAAGCAAAACAAGAAGGCCATAGAAGATAAGAGAGTGAGGACTGACTATATGATAGTCAAGAATCACTAGAAGGGAGTAACCAAGAAAAGACAAATGCAAATGTGATAGAGGGAATAGAGGATGTGATAGAAGAAATAGAGGAAGTACAAGAAATCACCGATGGTGAAGAAAGTGAAATTTTGGACTTAGCATTATTGAGCCTAGAGCTCTATTTAGCAGACACGAAACCGGAAGTTACACTTCTGGTAGAGGGGAGGGAAGTTAAATTCCTGTGTGATTCAGGGGCTTCACTAACCCTGATACATCCTTCCAAACTACCAGAAAATTCAGAATCACTTGATTACATATTAGTGAAAGCAGCTAATGGACAGCTGTATCGGGAGCCACTCTCCCATAACATAGCAATAACTGACCCTGTTTCAGGGATGACCCAGAAAAGCAAAATTGTTGTTTCTGCAAAATGCCCAGTAAACCTTTTGGGCAGAGATCTTATGCAGATATTTGGCATAGCAGTAGTACCGACTATGCAGGGTATGGAAGCACAGCGACAAATGGATACTTTTGTGGTGCGACCGGAGGGTGAAACATTTTATTGGTACAGCCAGGACTTAGTCACGACTGGTCCAGGGGCAGTAATCAAAGAACTGATGAACATAGCCATCAGTAAGTCCCCCTCCCTTGACACTGATAAACAGCATTTGTTGCACTGTACTCTGTATTATTGTAGCACACCAGGACCTGATAAGGAATATGAGCAAGAACTGTTTAAAAACCATGCAAACAGATTAGTATTACGTAATCTGTACTGGGACACAGAAGGGAACAGTGTAGTTAGCTGTTCATTGCCCCAGGAATTCTTTGCACTCTATAAATCTAATTGATTACCACATGTTAGTTTAACTAAGGACAAGAATGTGAAATGGGTAGATCTAGGAGAAAAAGTCACAAAGTGGGAAAAACAAACATAGTTAGAATTGTAGAACAGGGAGTACATAAGCAGAAGTTAAATTGGATAATGCAGACACAGCCAGCTGTACACTTGCAGTCTAGCAAGGACACCTGATTAGCACTCTTACTAGAAGAGGAAGAAAATGCCTTACCAGAAACTCTCTGGTCAACAGGGAAATCAGATGTAGGACTAATTCGTACAGCAGGACCAATTACTATTACGCCAAAATCAGCATTTAGACCTCAAAAGAGACAGTATCCCTTAAGAAAGGATGCAGAAGTAGGAATCAAACCTATAATAGCAGCTTTACT
This sequence comes from Protopterus annectens, assembly GCF_019279795.1. Taxonomy (NCBI): domain Eukaryota; kingdom Metazoa; phylum Chordata; order Ceratodontiformes; family Protopteridae; genus Protopterus; species Protopterus annectens. Next base: position 1,622,492,746 of record NC_056735.1, on the reverse strand, counting down.
GAAGGAAGGAGTACTGGTAGAATCTCCCAATTCACCATGTAACACACCCTTATTTCCTGTCAGGAAAGCAAATGGAGAATGGCGTATGGTCCAAGATTTACAAGCTGTAAATGATGCATTAATACCTAGAGCACCTATGGTGCCAGATCCACACACCCTATTGAATGATTTGAAGCCTCAACAGAAGTATTTTTCTGTGGTAGATATTAGCAATGCGTTCTTTTCGATACCGATGCACCCTGACAGCCAACATTGGTTTGCATTCACATTTCAGGGGAAAAGGTATACATACACGTGACTACCACAATATTTGCAGAAGAGATGGAAAGCAACTTGGTGGGATTTAGCCCACCAAGAGGCAGCCAAATTTTACTTTATATAGACGACATCCTGCTGGCAGCCCCCACCTAGCAAGAATGCAGAGAAGATACCATAGCATTACTACAATTTCTAGCCACTCAAGGACATAAAGTAAACAAAAACAAATTGCAGCTTTGGAGAAAGCATGTTAAATACCTGGGATATGTAATATCCAAAGAAGGCAGAACATTAGATGAAGATAGGAAAATAGCAATTTTACAAGCACCCAAACCGACTACCAAGAAGGAAATGATGTCCTTCCTGGGCACAACTAATTTCTGTCGGAGGTGGTTTCCAAACTATGCCTTGGAGTCTGCTCCACTGACCAACTTGATATACAAGAAGCCTATGGCAGCACAAGATTTATTACAATGGACACCAGAAGCAGAGTCAGCTTTCTGCAAACTGAAACAATTGATAGCATCCTCATTAGTTTTAGGATTACCAAACTATCATAAACGTTTTTTCCAAACTGTAGATTGTAAGCAAGGTTACATGACATCAGTGTTAATACAGCAACATGGGGATAAGCAATGCCTCATAGCTTATTACTCATCACAGCTGGACCCAGTGGTGCAATCCCTGTCCCACTGTGTAGAAGCAGTAGTTGCAGCTGCAGTGGCAGTACAGGCTTCGGCCTCAGTAGTGTTGTTCCACCCTCTCACATTGAGAGTGCCTCATGCAGTTGCAATTATTTTACTGCAAGAAAAAGTAGCATATCTTTCTCCTGCTAGACATCTTTCCTGTATGACTATACTCTTGAGCCAACTTCATATGACAATTGAATGATGTACAACTTTAAATCCATCTACCTTGCTCCTGACCCCTGCGGATGGCACACCACACAGCTGCCTGCAGGAGATTGAGCAAAAGACACTACCTAGAAAAGATCTAACAGATGTTCCCTTGGATAATGCCGAGGTGACATATTACGTGGACGGCTCATGCAGAAGGGGTCCTACAGGACAGAACCTAGTTTCTGATACTGAGATTTTAGAAGCAAAGTCTTTACCACACAACTTATCTGCACAAGCAGCAGAATTGATTGCATTGACAAGGGCATGTCCCTTGGCAAAGGGTAAATGTGTGAACATTTTACTGACAGCCAGTACGCTTTTTCTACTGTACTTGTTTTTGCACAACAGTGGAAAAATAGAGGAATGATAACATCTACTGGTAAACCGATTAATCATGCACAATTTATTTTAGATTTGTTAGAATCCATTCAGTTACCTCAGAAAGTAGCTATTTGTAAATGTGTAGCTCATACCAAGCAACAGGATAGGATTTCAAAAGGTAATGCGAGAGCTGATACAGCTGCAAAGCAGGCAGCTTCAGCTTCTGAAGTATTTCTTTTGAGTGAGGTATTACAACCTACTGAGATTTTAGATTTAGAAATGTTGAAAACAATGCAAACACTTACTATGAAAATAGAAAAACAGAAATGGATAAAAAGAGGAGCAATTTTTGAGAAAGGGCTGGACATCTCCAAAGAAGGAAAACCAATTTTGCCGTCTAACTTGTTTAGATATGCAGCTTTGTTGAGCCATGGGCAGTGCCATGTCTCAACAGGGGGGCTGGTACAGCTAGTGAACCAAGTGCTCACTGCATATGGATTTACAAACTACACAAAAATTGTTTGTGCAGCATGCCATGTTTGTAACAAGCATCATGCACAAGGGGCATTGAAGCCTAAGCTAAGTTTCCCAACACCACCATACCTGTTCCATACTGTCTGTATGGATTTCATAGACCTAAACAAATGTGAAAATAAGAAATATTGTCTTGTCATTATAGATATGTTTTCCAAATGGGTGGAAGCTTTTCCGACCAAAAATCCAGATGCAGCTACTGTTGCAAAAGTCCTTGTTAATGAAATTATTCCTAGATTTGGCATACCGGAAAAGATCTACAGTGACAATGTCACACACTTTGTAAATCAAACTATACAACAGTTGAGCCGATATTTCGGAATTTCCTTAAAGAACCATTGTGCATACCACCCCCAATCCACAGGATTAGTAGAGAGGCATAATGGGGTTTTGAAAAACAAACTTAGGAAATTGATTAGTGAGACACAAAAGAACTGGGTGCACTGCCTGCCTCTGGCACTGTTGAGCATGAGAACTGTTCCAAATGCAAAGGGGTTAACTCCTTTTGAAATACTGTTTGGGAGGGCATATTATATACCTCAGTGGAAACCTCTCATGCCTGCAGACCAGGAGGCCGACAGTTCACTTGCAGAATACATGAGATGACTTTTAAGTAATAAATGACTTTTGCAGTTAAATTCTGTTTCAGATAAACAACAAACCAGACCATCGGAAGCAGCAGTAGTCCCAGGCATGTGGGTCTGGGTGAAAGTTATCAAGAAGAAGAATTGGACCACACCGAAGTGGGAAGGGCCATACCAAGTGCTACTGTCAACACCCACTGCAGTCAAGATCGCAGAGCGAGCATCCTGGATTCATCTGACACACTGTAAATTGGTTAAAAACATTGAACTGGACAAAAAACTTGTTACTGTTACACAAGAACAAAATGACCAGATACGGAACAAATAGAAATGTTGAACAACCTCAGAAGTATTTCATGATCATTCTGTTGGCCGTATTGATAACATTAATCTTTTTGTTGTGGCCTTTCCTTTTTCCAGCCACACGAGCTGAACTGAATAAATGAGATCCATTACTTATAGACTGGCATCCGAACTTTAACACTTACCAAGCAATTAAATATGTGTATGCTGAAACTTTTAATGTTTCGAATTGCTGGATCTGCACAGCTATACCAACAGCATACGGGGGATTATTAATGACTGCTGTCCCCCTATGGGTCAATGAGACCTGGGAAAATTTGATTTTCAATACTACAACTGTGAAATCACAAGACAAAATAGCATTGTACCTGCCTGTTACACAAAAGGGAATTGTGTTTTTACAAAAATGATACGGTACAGGTGGGTTGGAGCAATTGTAATGTGACTGTTCCATATAAATGTTATATTTATTTATTTATTTATTTGCAGTTGGTTTACCAGGATAGTCCATTGGGCCAAGATGAACCCGTTTTCAATGGAGTTCTGGGGAAAAAAGCTCCATTAACAAGGTTATATAGTTATACAAATGTAATAAAAGATTAGCAATCAAGTTATCAATACAATACAATTACACAGTTAGAGCATCACACTGGTGTTGACTGTTGCAGATGGTACTTTCTATAGAAGTGATTCAGATTGCATTATATACAGAGTTAAAATGCAGTATTTACAGAATTGTACAAATTACAGTTTGTAGATGGTACATACTATAAAGTGAGTCATATTGCAGTAATTGTAGAATTTTACAGAATTACTGTTTAAGGATATAGAATCAATGTATCTTTATCAGATGCAGGGGAACTTATTAGCAGGAGGAGGAAGAAAATAAGGTAGTTTTGAAAATATGAGGGTGGATGGAAGAGCATTGAAATTATGAAGGGTGGGTGCAGGAGCATTCCCACTGCGTTAGTAGATGAGAGTAAAGATATTTTTTGAATGTAAAGTGGTTGAAGGTGGTATGAATAGCTGTAGGTAGGGAGTTCCAGAGACGTGCTAAACTATAAGATAGAAGTTTTTTACCTGGGGGGCGTAATGGTATGTGTAGTTCAAGTAGGTTCTGGTTATTGGTTCTGAGTTGTCTATTAGGAAGGTGCATTTTAAAGGTATTGGAAAGAGATGGACATAGCAAGGGTTTAAAGATGAGCTTGTGGGCAAGAGTGAGTTGAGAATATATGAGTTGGTTGTGTAGTTCTAACCATGCTAGTTTGTGGAGAGAAAAGCAATGGTGAGTAGATGCTTTGTGGCCATTAGCGAATTTGACTATTTTATTGTAGCATGAGGAGAGTTGTGTTTTGAGGGAAGATTGTAAGTTTGTCAGGAGTGGGGCACCATACAGAAGAGAGGGAACAAGGAATGAGGAAGAGAGAGTTCATTTAGTAGTGGGTGTAAGGAAATGATTTTGTCGGTAGAGCATACCTAGTTTTTGATGAGTCTTTTTGATATTAAGTTGTATGTGGGAATGGAATTTCAGCTGTCAATTTGAACCCCAAGTAACTTAGTCTCTGGCACCAATTCCAAGGATGTGTTGTTGTTACTGGTGATTAATGCAGGTTATATTTGTGATACAAACTATGACTCTTATTTTGAACTAATGCACAAAACGGTTGATGAAGTACAACATAATCCTGTTCTTTTTAAACAGCTATCTATCATTGATAAGAAAATGTTTCATGCAGGGCAAGTATATATTAATACTAAAGTAGAGAATTGTTATTTTGTGTGTGGGAAAAAGGCATACAAATGGTTACCTGAGAATTGGTCCGGCAGTTGTTTTTTGGGTTACCTGGTTCCGGCCATACGACATACTGCAGTTTTGCCTCAGGGAAGAATTTGAAATGTCAGAGAGGTCACCAAGAAACCTGGAAATCCAATCAAGAGACCTGAGACTCCAATGGGATGAATTGAAGCAGGCTGGAGAAACCATAACTCCGTGAAAAATAAAGATAAACTGACACACATAGACTTGAGTGACACTATTATATCGTGGGCAGGTATAGCCCCTGCATATGGTGCAGTGAAATCGATTTGGGAGCTGAGAAAACTGTCCAAACTTCTCAAAGAAATGAGCAATGCAATTTTTTCTGCTCTCAAACTAGTGACTGATGAACTGAATGCTATGAGAACTGTGGTGCTTCAAAACCACATGGCTCTCGACTTCACCCTAGCGGCAAAAGGTGGTACGTGCGCTTTAATAAAAGAGGAGTGCTGTTTGTATATTCCTGACAATCAGCATGAGATAAACGACCATCTTGAGGTGATTCAGCAAGTGTCGGCCATGAGCAAACCAGGCCCAAACCCACTGACAGATTTTTTCCAGAATTTGTTTGGGGGGTGGGGTAGCATCCTAATGAACATCCTGATTGCCATTTGTGTGGGATTACTCCTATTAGGAGTGTGTGCTTGTTGTGGTATTCCCTGCATGAAAAGATTAATCAAAGATTTTATAGACATGTCAGTTTCTGAGACTTTGTATCAAAGTACTGAAAGTGAAGAACTGTTGAAAAATTAAACACTTTCATAAGTTTAAACTAAATGACTCTCTTAACTGCAAATTCTAAACAGAAAGAGGTTAGGAGAAGAAGCAATTGTTTATGTTTTTGAAAATAGAATTAAAAGTATTAACAGGGGGGAAATGTTAGAAAAATATGTACTAATGTATATGTTTAGTGTTTATTAGAAGCTAAAAGGGTTAACAGATTTCATTCTATTTTATGTACAGCTTAATTCTGTATGAAATTATAAGATGCTTTTTCAAACTGCAGTATGCTTTCTGAAACTGCAAGATGCTCTCTGACCTAGTATTTGCTAGCACAGCAAAATTCATGTTTATGCCTTTTTGGAAATCTACTGAGAAGCAGGTGATTATCGGTTAGGTCAGGAAAATGAATGAATAGTGAATGAATAGAACAATACTATTTTCTATATTGTTATTGAATATGAACAATCAGCTCTGTTCGTGTTATGAGAACATGCACAGCTGCAGAAAAGAAAAGATACATCAAACAAAGACTGCTTGAAGAAATGAACTATAATCTGTACTTGCTTTGTGCTCAAGTTAGCCATAGTACCTTGGATGGTAACATTGCATAGTGAGAAGTTGTATCTGACCGGTGGTCATCAAGGCCACGTTGTTTTTCTTAGGAAGTTTTTTTGTAAACTTGATGTGTCAGCAGAAAATCATGGACAAACAGTTGCTATGAAATAATATTGAAAGAACTTGTGATTTATTACGTCAGCTTGTTAGGCAATGTCTTGTAAGAAATGTATAAGAATAGCTTTGCTTCCTGATTCTAGTTAGACAAACTCTGTATTAGCACGTTTTTGTCTCTTTGCTGCAAACTTAAAGTGCCTTAACCTGAACCTGCCGTGTGCTGATCATTTTGAAGTTGTTTTTTTCTTTGACAACTACCCTGCCATTAACTGGGAAAACAACTCATGTACCAACACCTTTGCACAACGGTTCTTGGAATTCATAAATTCCAATGCCCTGGATCAACTAATCCATAGTCCCACCAGGGGCTCCAATATCCTATACCTGGTCATTACCAACATGGGAAATCGAAGCTCCACACCTATGGTCACCCTCTCATTAGTCAGGTCTGACCATAAGCTAATCACCCTTAACATCCACATCCCACCTCCACCCCCCAGTAAGGAAACCTCCATAAAAAACTTCTCCAAAGCCAATTTCATGCTACTCAAGTCAGAAGTGACAAACTTCATGACACCCGTGCCGACAGGAACTGAAAGCTCAACTGCTGAATCCTACACTAAGGCACTGTATGAGCACATCCACTCATGCATGAATCGTGCCATCCCAAATAGAACCTAGATGCTCTCATCCAAAAAAAAGGAAGCCAATCTGGTGGTCCTCTGCCATAAACAAACTTTACAACAAAAGGAAGAAACTGTTGCAGTAAAGAGGAAAATCCCTGGATGCAAAAACTCCCTTACCAGCCTCAGTAAGAAACTGAGATCCCTCGTAAAATCCTCCAAAGCTAGTTACAAAAATAAAATTACCAAAGATTCCAAAGACAACCACAAGGCATTCTATAACTATGTCAAGAATCTAAATGGCAATACTCAGATCTGCTCTGAGCTAAAACAGAATGGCATTAAATATACTGATCCCAAGGATATTGCCAATATCCTGGCAGATCGATTCAGTGCCAACTTCACTCCCCTCTCACCCCCTAAATGGCCCATCTCAATACCAGAAGATTGCCAAATTCCGGTAAAAACGGCCACACAGGTAAAAAACGCACTCTCCAAAGCTAAGCATACAGCATCCATGGGACCAGATGACATCCCGGGCTGTGTACTACATGAACTATGATATGAACTGGCACCTCACCTAAGTGTCATGTTTAATCATAGCCTCACCTCAGGTTTTGTGCCCACTGAGTGGCGCAGAACTACAGTTATCCCACTCCACAAGGGGGGATCCACCTTGGATCCCGGAAACTACCATCCCATCAGTCTGACAAGCCTTATCTGCAAGGCCATGGAGTGTATTATCATAGAACTTATAAACAAAGACATTGGCAACCTTCAAACACTGGAAACCACCCAGTTTGGGTTCGTGAAGGGCCGATATTGTCTCCTGAACCTGATTGACTTCTTTAAATTAGTCTCCAGAGCCATGGACAAGGGTACGGTGGTCCAAACAGCCTATCTAGACCTTGCCAAAGTTTTTGACACCATCCCCCACTCTGGAATCATAGATAAACTTACTAAGCTGGGCATTAATCCCTACGTCACCCAAATGGGTTGCTAACTGGCTTCTGATAGAACTCACACTGTAAAAGTAGCCGACTCCAAATCCAGCTCCAGACAAGTGACAAGTGGAGTACCTCAGGGTTCAGTCCTGGGACCACTCTTGTTTGGCATCTACTTCTCTGAAGTGCAAACAAATACTAAGGGACTCTGGCTAACAAAATTCACAGATGACTGCAAACTGGGAGACATTATTAAATCCCCAAATGATGTGCATACTCTACAAAAGGTCCTTACAGAAACAGATGCTTGGTGCCAGAGCCATGGGCTCAAGCTCAATGCCAAGAAATGTATAGTTAGCCCCTTTGGGAAAAAAACATGTACCTGTGAATTACCATAGAGGTGGCAGTACACTAAACATCGAAAGTGTGATAAGAGACTTAGAGACACAGGTGGACAGTGGTCTCACCTTTGATAACCACATTGTCACAACAGTCAGGAAATCCTTCTATGTGGCACACCTCATCACTAAGGGCTTTTTATCCAGAAAAAAGGAGGTCATTGTCCCACTGTACTCATCCCTCATTAGACCCATTATAGAATACAGCTCCCCATTTGGTATGTACCTCTCAAGATATCTGCAACAACTGGAAAGGCCGCAGAAATACCTCACTAAAGGAATCACAGGCCTAAAGCAGATGACCTACGCTGACCACCTTAATAAACTCCAGCTATACTCTGTCGCATATCGTCTACTCAGCGGCGATCTCTGCTTAACATACAAAACCATGTCAAACCCAGAGCTGTTGGACATGCTTCACTTAAAGAAATCCCAATCCCTCAGAGCCACACGCTGCAGGGATCTAAACCTTGTCATCACAGTAAACAAAACATGCTGGAGGGATAGGTTCCTGACCCAGAGACTCCCCAGACTCTGGAATAGATTGCCTATACATGTCAAGCAGAGTGCATCTTTGGCCCTCTTCAAAAGGAACCTTGATGATTGGATGGGAGAAAGGGAATTCACCCCGGGGATCATGTCAGTCACCCTGCTAGACAGGGGTCCAGGGAAGTAAATAGTGTGGGAAGAAATAGTCAGGGAATTGTTATGGCTAGGCTTGTATAGGCCCTAGGGCTGATAGCCTAGTACCAACCTATGAACCTATGAACCTATGAATCTTGTATACTTGGTCTAACTAACTCTATGTTAATTTTTTTAGAAAAATATGGTCTGCCTCTACCCTTTCTTTCCATGTTCAAAACCTGAAACTGGGTGGCACATTCAGTCTTTGTGCATCCCCTATCTCAAAACTCTTCTTTCAACAATGTTGCCTGTTTGGTTAAAGCAGCATCATTGCTAGTTAGCCTAGGTAACATAATGCCTGTCCCAAAACATTTTTAAAAACATAATTTGGGTGCATGCTTGACTTCATAAAAAACTATTCTTCTTACAGTTTTTTCTAAATATTTGAGCTTGCAAAGTAGTGTCAACTCTTTGCAATTTTACATCTAAAAGTCTATAATATCTCATGACATATGCAAAGTAAATTTTAAAAAAGAAATACTATCACTCAGATATTCTATAAAATCTTTAAGTCCTTCCATTGAACCTTGCCATATAAAAAATATGCCATCCACAAACCTTTTATAATATAATAAATGTTTCTTATATACATCATTCACCATCAGCACCGTGTTTTCCCAATGTGCCATAACCATATTGGTATATGAGTTAGCACATGAAGTACCCATGACAACTCCAGTCAATTGAATATAATACTTAGCATCAAAGGTGAACACATTGTTCACCAAAACTATGCTCCATCAGCAAACATAATGTCTGAACAAACCCATTATTAAAATCACTATTACGTAACAAAAACTCCCTAATAAAATGAATACCAACATCATTAGGAATGCAGGTAAATGAACAGACATCCAATGTAACTAATAGATCACTCTCACACAATGGGACTGTCTCTAAAGTCTCAAATAAGATCACTAATAAATGCTTTGTATCCATTAAGATAGTGCATGATTTCAAAAGTAAAGGATGTAAAATCTTTTCTAAATAAATAGAAATAGGATCTGTGAGAAAACCTTGTCCTGCCACAATAGGTCTATACGGCAGGTTTATTAATGACTTATGGATCTTAGGAAGACCTTTAATTAAAGGCACTGATGGTTTATCCATCATAAAAAATGTATACAACCCCTTACTAATATATCTGCAAGAAAAACTGTCAAACAGTTCATTGTGGATGTTATTAATTATACTCTGCATATCTGACAAAGTAATACATTTATATGTAGTAACATCAGATAATATTTCAAACATCTTATTCCCATAATCAGCATGATTTAACACTACAATAGTACCACCCTTGTCAGCAGAAGATATAGTGATACGATCATCATTTTGTAACTCTTCTAAAGTTCTAAATTCACTAGATGTAAGATTATAAAAGTGTCTTTTTTTAGAAACATCATTATAGAATTTAAATAAATCATGTTCACAAGTGCATAAAAAGCTTCTACCTGAGGATGAAAATTAGGGCAATACACACTCAGCTTCCTCAAGGAAAGATGCTGCATATTAGAACCAGAAAATAAAACACTTAACATAATATTTCTACAAACTAATTTCAAGTCCATGACTATGTCACTAAAATTATTAAAAGCAGTAGGTACAAACATCAATTCTTTATGTAGAACATTTAAATGTTCTTCTAGTAACACATCAGATAAATTGTATATCAAATCTCTTGCATTTGTTTCCAAATATTCTTGACTGAGTGACTGACTGTCTGCTGGTGTGTTTCTGTAGCACCCTTCCCTAATTGGGAGACCTCTGCCTCTCTCACCTGTCTCTTATAGGGAGAAGCAAGTTTAAAGAAATCTGCTTATCACCATAGGGTGTATGGGAGTTAGTTTTGGGTCCCACTACAGATACATTAAAGTTGAAAAAGCAGCATTATTTATCAGGACACACAGTAGATGTAGTAGACAAAAAAGTACTATTCTCAGCAGAAGTCACAGATGTATTGAAATCCAACAACCCTTCTATTACATTCTTCCACATTCTCACCAGGGAAACCTCATGTCTCTGCCAGATAATTCACCTGCTTACGTTCTTTATCCCTGGGTCACAAAAAAAACATTGCAATCCTTGAAATCTCTCAAATCTGTCTCCGACTTAGATCTTTTCTGGTGTTGTAGTTTATGCTCATGTGAAGTAACAAAGAAAATAACTTCATCTATGGCTTTATCAGCTACAGTTTTAGGTAGTTGCTCAAATACACTCTTGCTAGTCTCATTTAATTCTACCACCATGCCTTCTTCCATCTGTATAGAGTGCTCAATCAGAAGCTGCATATAACCAAAACTAGTGTCTAAGTTCAACTTCTGCCACTTAGACAAAAGATCAGGAAAACTGTGGCCATATGTGAACATTTCCTCTGCCATTGCCACTTAAGCTTCTTCAAGTTCTCTGCATATCTTAAGATAGTCTACAGATGGGATTAAAGTCAAGCTCAATATTTAGTCCCTCAGCCATGCTCCTCGGCTGAAGAATCAATAATGTCAAACAATAAACACAAAACCACTGCACCAGATTAAGCTTTTGTTAAGTTTAAGAAGTAGCAATGGCAGAGAAAATACCTTGAAGCTTGTATGCATTTTAAGATAGTGCCTCATGGGTTACACATAGTTAAAATGTCCACATATGGCCACAGTTTTCCTGATCTTTTTTCTAAGTGGAGAGGAATTTGAGAGGTTTCAAGGATGGCAATGTTTTTTCATGGCCCAGAGATAAAGAACAACAGGTGAATTCTCTGTGGTAAAAATGAGGTTTCCCTGGTGAGACTATGGAAGAATGTAATAGAAGGCTTATGGATTCCAACTTTTGGGCCTAGTACATCTACTGTGTGTCCTGATAATGCTGCTTCTTTGACTTTAATGCATCCTGTAGTGAGACCCAAAACTAACTCTCATACACCCTATGGTGATAAGCAAGTTTCTTTAAACTTGCCCCTTCCTATAAGAGACTGGAGAGAGAGGCAGAGGTCTCCCAGTCAGGGAAGGAAGTGACAGAAACACAGACAGTCGGTCACTCCATCAGTCAAGACTTTTTGGAAACAAATGAAAGAGACTTGATATACAATTTATCTGATGTGTTACAAGAAGAACATTTAAATGTTCTACACAAAGGATTGACTTTTGTACCTGCTGCTTTTAGTAATTTTAGTGACTTAGTTGTGGACTTGAAATTATTTTGTAGAAATATTATATTAAATGTTTTATTTTCTAGTTCTAATATGCAGCATCCTTCCTTGAAGAAGCCGAGTGTGTATTGCCCTAATTTTCATCCTCAGGCTTTGTTATGCACCTGTGAACATAATTTATTTAAATTGTATAATGTTTCTAAAAAAGAGGCTTACATCTAGTGAATTAAGAGCTTTAGAAGAGTTACAAGATGATGATTATATCATATATGTCCTGCTGTCAAGGGTGGTGCTATTGTTGTGTTAAATCATGCTGATTATGTGAATAAGATGTTTGAAATGTTATCTGATGTTACCACATATAAATGTATTACTTTGTCAGATATAGCGAGTCTATGTCCACAATGAATTGTTTGACAGTTTTTCTTGTAGATATATTAGTAAGGAGTTGCATAAGTTTTTTATGATGGATAAACCATTAGTGCCTTTAATTAAAGGTCTTCCTAAGATTCATAAGTCTTTAACTCATTCATTCCAATGGAGGTCAGGAAGTTTGAACTATAACTTCCAATGGGCGAAGCCTAAGCGTTTCAACAGACTCAAACTATGCCCTCACATTTCAAACAAATGCTCATATTTCTGGAGCCATAGGAGTTATGAAAGAAGTATAAATGGTAAACTCTTAAGCACAAACTATTTTTATAGTGGTAGTATTCTTTAGTTTATAGGTCTTAAACCAAATGTTATAAGTAAGAGTAAACACAGTCCCTGGGATTCAATAGACTCCATGCAGGAATAGCACTATTCCTGCACAGAATGGTTCATGTCCATATAGCACAGCAGCATGCCTTGCATATTCATGAAGACACACTGCTGTTTTCACCTACATGGACACGAACCATGAGCAAGTGCAGGGGGCATGTTCAAGTAGTGCACGGACATTGAACACACATTCTGCACTCAGAAAGTGCCATACGGCACTTTCTAATAGGATCTGGCAGAATATTAGAGAATTATTCTAATATTATGCCAGTATTTCAGTGTCCGTGGACACTGAAATTAAATAAATGATCATTTCGGTGTCCATGGATACTGAAATACACACAGCAGCAGGAAAACAATGCAGGGGGTGTGTGACAGGTCCTGTGACACACCTCCTGCATTGTAAAAGTGCCGTACGACACCTCTGTAACCTGCTTAAGCAGGAAATGTGCACAAATGCACAAATAATGGGGGATAAATCCCTGAAAAAGGACACATCATACATATTGCCCTCACAAACTGAGAAAGTTGATAGAAAACAAGTCATGCATTAGCATGAATTACCAAAGGATAGAAGTCTGAAAGCAAATGAATGCCAGTATTCCCTGACAGTAGTCCATGTGGACAAAGGCACAAATAGTGGGGGGAAAAACAATACAAATAAGGCCACTTCTGAAAAACTGCCCTCACACACTTAGAAAGTTGATAGAAAACAGGATATGTATTAGCAGGAATCTCTGTAGGATAGAAGCTTGAAAGCCAAATGTATGCCATTATTTCCCAATTGCAGTCCTCAATGACTTATCAGAACACCACAATATTCATTTATATAACATAAAAATATAATAATAATATAATAACTTTTTTCTAGCCTAAGGAATTTTAAGCTTAGCTTAGCAGATGTGCGCGTTATGGCCCTCCGCTTACCATAGCTTAAACATCTCATAGGATATAAATACAAATATACAGGTAAAATTTCTAAGCCTCAATAGTGAAGGGGTTACAGGCCTGGCTTTACATCCAGGCATTCACGGTTAGAGTATCAAAACAGGCAGCTTGGTTTTATATGGGAATGTAGTGCGAAAATTATTTTTGTAAACTTAAATTGTGTAGCAACTGTTTTTTGTCAACCAGGGTAGTTTAGCTGGTGTACAATGGAAATGTGAATGCATATAACATGTGAAACCACACATGTGCACACAAGTGCCCCATACAGTATAGTCACACCCCTTGCCAATATAAGGAACGCATGTAGAGGGATGTCATGTAAAGTACATCATATACACTTAATAAATGAAGTCAGTCCTCTGAGATATTTAAAAAATTAAAAGTAACAAATGGTTAGCAATGCGCAGCTATGCTTAGCAAGTGTAACCATTGCTAAGACATGAATGCTAAGCAGCAGGTAGCTCAGCTAAGTGGATTTATGCACTGTTAAACACTGCTCAACAACTTCCCCTTTAAGCAGTGTTAAAACCGGCTTAGTGGATTTGCACACTGCTTAGCAGAGCTTAACCTATTCAAAATGGTCCAATGACAGCAAAGGGTGAGAATATTATACTATTTAAATGGGGCAGGCGTAACACAGCCATAATCTGTTATAGTCCATCTGTGCAGATACAATGGCTGGCGTAGGAGAGAGAGTGCATTCTTGGGTGCAATGCTAGAGCATTCGGGAGTCCAGGGTCATGGTTGGACTCCTAGTTAAAAAACATGAGGAGAGACTACTGCAAGGCCAATGCCAAGGCTCCCAATACAAAGCAGAGGCCTGAGTCTGTCTCGCATGTGACCTTACCAGTGCTACTGGCATCCACCCAGACTGGTGAGCAGGTATGGCACCACCATGCTGACCTAAAGCATAGGAAGCGGAGACTCTTGGACCAGTGAACCCAAGATGGATGGGCCAGAATGCTCCAGTAGTGTGTAAGTATCACTATTAAGTAGTTTGTAACAAATACTAGCCTGAGAATGTGATAGACAGCTATGCATAATGTGTGTTTTTCTCCCCTACAGCTGCAGCAGAGAGATCTATGAATGTGGTAGTCCATGGTGACAGACTGCTGAGGCTGCACCAACAGGCTGGTGAGTACAAATCAATTTTGCAGTATTTTGTTAAAATAGCTAAGAAGGAGTAGATTGCTTACTGCTAGTAGGTATACTGTTACTGTCTGATCTGAATAAATAAAAAAATATGACTGATGGATATTGAAGTACAATAAAGACCTTTAAAATATGTTGTGTTTATTCTGGTATGTTGTTGTAGATGTATATAGAATGTATGCAGGTTCTTCACAGCAAATATGGCTGTGACGGCATAAATTAACTGATGTGTATCTGTGAAGAAGCTGTAGATGGTGTAGCTGTAAAATGAGATATAAATTAAATGTGAAATATATACTGCACTAAGCTCTGAACCCTGAATAGTAAAATGCCAAGTATCAATGTGTGTACCATGCAACATTGCCTTGTGTTACCCTTTGCTTTCCAGGTTGTAGTAATCAAAAGGAGTAATGCACAGTACAGTAACTATCTGTCATACATGCATCACAGAATTACAAGTTCAGACTGTCTAATCAAGAGACTATTAGGGAGAAACCATTGAAACAAGAAACAGCAGTTCCTCAGTAGTTCAGTGTGATGAGAAATAGCTTAGTTGTTAATTTTGCACACCCAGATATGGTTCAAATCCAGGGAGTGGTACGAAGATGTGTGCATATCTACACACAAGGAATAAGGAATAAATGTAAAAACAGTCAGGTAGTGTTAACAGATATTTTCACCACAGGTTTTACAGGTAATAAAACGTTGCTAGTAGCTGTATGAATGGTATACTAATTAACTGTGTACAACTGTCCAATTGTCCCACCACATGCCTGCAAATAATAGTATGGTAGGCACATACAATATGCACTTTTCCTGAATTATATCTCTCAACTGTACAGATATTCAATGAATGTCCAGATACTTGTCTCAAATTTATGGTCCATTTTACATAAAGTAGTGGTGTCATGGCAAATCAGTGGCAAACCATTATAGACTGAAGTTAGAAAATTATGATAGACATTTAAGTGTCAGATGTCATATCAATCAGAAAAGCCATGCAAATGCAAAACCTGTTATTTTATCAACTGTCTAAGTTTGTAAGAGGAATATCTAAAAATTGTCATATTTATGGGCCTTTGTCCCACACTTATGTATGGCTTTGTCTAGATGTCATGCTCTAAGAGGTTGAGAGATATGTTTCCGATACATGTCTCTCAAGTGTCATGCTGTCATGGCTAGTGGTCACTGCTGCAAATAATCCTGGACACAGATAGGAAACCAGTTGACGTATGCCAGTAGCACACTCACATAACAGCAGTTCAGGGTACCCCTCCTGTGCCAGATATGTAACCCTGACATGTACGAGTCCCCTCTAGTCATGCACCCAGAGTTGTCATGGATTGCCTCATACCATTGCAGGCTGACAGTTTAATGGGTATGTTTGTACTACAGAAGCTATGGCCATAGGAAGATATAAAGTAAGGGCAGACCCATAGAGTACTGAACAGTACTGTTATGGAAAATAGAAGCATATACATTTGATAATGGATTTTTCTGTATCTTGCTCCCCCCCCATCTGCATCAATAATTATTACTCATATACTACGGGTATGTTGTGCTCTAACCCTAATGTTGGAACTTGTGTTATTTTATTGTTAATATGTTTGATTGTTTGCATGTTAACATATCTTGTTCAAATACCATTGTTGGTGGCTTGTTACCATCAATGTTACTGGCATGCTGTTACAATGCATACTGTTGTTCCATTCATGCATGAGTTCTGTTTGCTATGCAACTGTTTCAAATCTGTTTTATGGGATTAATTGGAACACCCATGCATGCTGTTATAACTAATCTTGAAATGTGTTGTTTATGACTAACCAACATATTTTGTAAAACCTCAAAACCATAGCGCATTTGGGAAGGCAGATCCCACCGAATCCACCTGTCCCACTTCATCTGGCCATGGCATCAGGCCCCAGCATGTCTGGAACCCAACCCGGATCTCCCTTGGCTGCTGGTCCTGCACCACCTTCGGGTGGAACTGCCTCAAGAGACGGGGCCCGTTCCCACCCAGGAGCGAGCATGGACAGGAGGCTGTCACCTGCAGTCAGGTCCAGGGTTTGGTGTGCAGCACCCTTCGATACAAGTCTGGAGAGCAGCTGCTCCAGATTGAGGGCTGCCTGGCACACCTCAAGGGGCAGACCACCCCTCCTGTCCAGCTCCCAGCACAGTCACCTCTGGGGCTGTGAAGGTGCAGTGGTGACTGCCCATGGGTGGGAATCTCAGTCAAACTGTAACCATATGGGGGCCCATGGGCTTTGGATTCCCAACCACCCTCCCCGTGAAATGTGTTTACCCCCTCATGTGTCATATTTCACCCCTGTCTGCTGTCTTGTCTGTCTCCTTACCCAAACTACTTCCCCAGACATACCTACAATCCTTCCCCATCATCCCACTCTCACCTTAAAAAAAAAAGAAAAGGGCATCAGATCCAAAATAAAATATCGCATCATACATAGCTGTCCATTTCATACATATGTCTACTGGACACATGTAATCTGGTACAATTGGCTTGACAATACATTTCTCTTGTCCTCACCCCTCTCTCTTGGGTTTGAGTGTCCAAATACACCTCCAAATTTTGTACAAATGCACAGCTGTTGCTGTATAAGAAATGGACAGCTATAGACCTTCCCTACACCTGTCCTGCACATCCCTAGCTATCTTTCACATTGTTTTTCCCTCTGCATGCTCCTTTTTCACCACTTTACTATCATCCTTTTTTTCTTTGCTTTTAAAGAAATTAGCACGGGTGTAAGCATAAGCAAGTTTGTGCGATGCTAAGTGAAGCCAACCCAGATTAAGCATCTGTGTGGTTAACCATAGGTTAGCATCGCTTAGCGTCACAGAAACCCAAACAAACCTGCTTACAGCTGCTTTAATCATTCTGTTTCCATCAGCCACTGTTCTTCCTAACAACAAAATAAGCATCCCTGCCAAGTCTCAAAGCAAGGGTCCTGTACACCATATTCAGAGGATTTGTACCACTACACCATTTGGGCTCTAGGGATTACTGATGCTTTTTCAAACATACCATGCAGTAGAGTCATTCAACAGTAGGGAAAAGATTCTGTAGAATCAATCAGGTTTTGTATATATACATATACACATGTATATATGTATGGATATGCATATACATGGAAAAATATATACATAATATAAATAGAAATATACATATAAAATATACACATATAAAATATGTACATATACATATATATATATATATATATATATATATATATATATATATATATATATATATGTTGTTAGTCTTTCGGCTTTTTCCCGGTAAGGGGTCGCCACAGCGGAACTCCGGTCCGCTAATGATTGGCAGTAGATTTTTACGAAACGTTGAGGTGCCAGCTCGATGCCCAACCTTCAACGAAGGCACGCCCATTTACGCACACATGTCTTTCGAATGCTACCCAACCACGGGGAGGACATGCAGACTCCACACAGAAGGCACTCCCAAGCCACGCCGAGAATTGAACGGGAGAACCTCTTGCTGTGAGGTAACAACACTACCGCCGTACCACCGCGTCATGAAGAGATATATATATATATATATATATATATATATATATATATATAAATATAGATAGATATAGATAGATATAGATATAAAACGGAAAAAATATATGTGTGTGTGTGTGTGTGTGTGTGTGTGTGTGTGTGTGTGTGTGTGTGTGTGTGTATATATATATATATATATATATATGTATATGTATATATATATATATATATATATATATATATATATATATATATATATATATATATATATATATTTATACGCTCATAACATGTAGTGGAGTCATACCTCAGAACAAGAGGTCTGGCCAAAGGCTGTCCAAATGGGGGGACAATGGGCCAAAACTAGGGACATATTTTAAATATTGCTCTTATAAATGTAGAATGTTGCCAGAGTGACAGGGTTTGTTTCAGCATACATGTTCTGAAGGATGTGAGTTCTGAAACTGAAATGTATGCCATCATTTACTGACAGGAATTCTCAGATCTACACAGTGATTTACCAGGGAAATAAAAATAATTAATCTGTGGAAAAGACCAAAAATATGAGCAATAAACTTGGACATTCTGAAACAATCTGGCCAGTTGAGAGGTATGCTCAGAACCCCTTAGTGCAATGAATCTGGACCAAACCTGACAAAGTGGGGGAGAAAGCCGTGAAAATAGGGACATATCTGAAATAATGTAGTAAATAAGCTGACACAGTTGCTGCAGTAACACCCTCCTGTTTGTCCTAACATATATTGACTGAAATAGCACAAGTCCAACACTCAATTACTTCTCAGTAGTTAGTGACTTAAATCCTCACATCATCCCACTGATGTGTCAAAAATACACAACACTTATGGGGGCCAGGCAACATCTTATAAATATCAGGACATAACATCACAGTAGGGAACCTACACTCAGCTGCTAAGCATGTCACCAAGTACCATCCAAACTACACTCAGACTGACCCAACACTAACCCAAATATGCTATAGGGAATTACACATGCATTAGGAAATACATCAGGCATTACAGGGATGTAACAGCACTGAAAAACAGACACCAGTGTGAAAGTGCATACCCACAACCAATTTCACCACAGTCACAGTGACATACCAGTAAGCCAAATGAACAGTAGAGTATAAGGATTTTGTGAACCAAAACATCTCATCATGTTTGCCACTCACACACTACACCTACATATACTGGCCCAACTCACAGTGTATTATGATGCCTAATCATCATATGGGACATGTATCAGTTTGCCCCTACAAACAGACCACCAGAAACTGGAGCAGCATGCATAGTCAGATAGAAAAGGAGACATAACACATATATCTACCCCCTCCCTACACTGGCCAAATAACATTGACACACTACACTGCTACACAGTCCTGACATTCTATCAATAATTGCCTGAAATACACAGACCTCTCAACTGTTCAGAGTCCCACAGAATGCCCAGGCTTTGTCCTCATATATAAGGTCGCTTACACATAACATGTCTGGCATTCTGAGACATCACTGGGATGGTATCAGGAATGAAGGCACTAAATAATGACATACCCTACCTATCAACCTCTTACTGCATGACATCTGGGCAAAGCCTGACATACTTGGGGGACAGAGGCCCAAAAATGGGCATATGTGAAATATTGCTTTTATAAACTGAGACAGTTGCTGGTGTAACAAGGCTTGTTGTAACATATCTTTTCTGAGGGATATGAAGTCAGAAACACAAATGGATGATACCATTTACTGACTGCAATCCTCACAGCATGCTACTAATTTTCCAAAGACAAAAATTGTCTGAGGAATACATTAAACATGAGAGTCCAAAATCTGGGCATTCTGCAGATAGCCCTGCAGTTGAGAGTTATGTCAACCACATAACACTGTCAGAGTTAAAACATGCAGAAAACCATGTCCACACAAAGCCTGTTAAACTAGCATTAATTCAACTGTGTAACAGCAATACTTACATTCTGTCCCTATGTCTGGACCATTCTCCCCCCCCCATTTGTTGGGCTGTCTCCGCAGTTTTTGTTGTAAGAGGTATTTCCATCTACCCTCTGTGATGCTGTTGTTCACACACCTCCATGAAGTTCTCTTCACAGGCAAGGAAAAGGGGCAATGCCCCCATAAAGTACTCAATTATAGGAGTGTGTTGCCATGCCATTGGCTATAGGAATATCACCACAGCTGTTCTGCATGCAATTAGTAAGTGGGGAACACCAACTGGTGTACAGGCCATCAGCTGCTCATGAGCATTACCTACAAAAGGCAAGCTGCTGCCTATGCAAAACAGTTGCATATCCTACATTTGGGAAAGAGAGAGAGAGAGAGAGACAGAGAGAAGCATACAGACAAACAAACCAAACAACACATATTGGAATCCAACCAACCATACTTGTAAAAAAAATGTATGTCAAACAAGTAAGCATGTAATGGAATGCAGTAGGGGGCATGTAATAATGGGAAATAGGAAGTTCAACAAATATGTCTCAACAAGACTTGCTGTACTGATATATTGTTGATCAGAACCTATGTCCAAAGCATCTGGGTCTGTCTGCAGTGACATAGATCACAGCTCAGGCCCCTGAGTCACCCCAGGAAAGGATGGGTCACATATGCCTACTACTGGTGTGTGTGCTGAACAATACTGACTGTGACACTGCTAGGCCAGCTACTGGGATGTTGTAGATATCCATATGTTAATTGTGAATACAACTATGATATACATGTTTGTTTCAGAAATATGAGAGACCTATAAAGGGTATTTGCATAGTAAACTACTGTTGCAGATGTGTGTGTTGAACTGCATGTGATATACTGAGCTCATGCCATTCAACTGTCCAGTGTTATGCACACTGACCATATGTGTGCCTCATATTTGTAGTCATTTACTCATAGAGTTGTGTTATGTCTGGCAAATCATTGGCAACCTGTGAAGACTGACATTACACTATCTCCTTTTCTTTCTTTTAGCTGTTCCCATTAGGGGTCACCTTAGCATATCATCTGTCTCCATTTCTTCCTGTCCTCTGCATCTTGCTCTGTCACACCAACCACCTGCATGTCCTCTATCACCACATCCATACACCTCATCTTAGGCCTTCCTTTTCCTCTTACCTGGCAACTTCATTCTTACCAACCTTTTCCCAATATGCTCAACATCCCTCCTCAGCACATGTCCAAACCAACATAATTCTGCTACTCTCTTGTTTTGTCTCCAAACCGTCCAACCTGGGCTGACCCTCTAACATACATATTCCTAATCCTTTCCACCCTAGTCACACCCAGTGAAAATCTTAACATCTTTAACTCTGCCATGTCCAGCTCTGACTTCTGCCTTTTTGTCAATGCCACTGCCTCTAACCCATATAACATAGCTGGTCTCACTACCCTCTTATAGACCTTCCCTCTCACTCTTACTGTTACTCGTCTGTCACAAACCACTCCTGATACACTTCTCCACCCATTCCATCCTGCCTGTACTCTCTTCTTCACCTCTCTTCCACACTAACTATTACTCTGAACTGTTGATACCAAGTATTTAAACTCATCCACCTTTGCAAACTCTACTCCCTGCATCCTCACCATTCCTCTATCCTCCCTCCCATTCACACCTATATATTCTGTCTTAGTCCTGCCGACCATCATTCCTCCCCCCTCAAGAGCATATCTCCACCTCCTCAGGGTATCCTCAACCTGTTCCCTACTCTTACTACAGATCACAATGTCATCTGCAAACATCACAGTCAACAGGGACTCTTGTCTGATCATGTCTGTCAACCTATCCATCACCACTGCAAGTAAGAAAGGGCTCAGAGTTGATCCCTGATGTAATCCCACCTCCACCTTAAATGCACATGTCACTCTCAATGCAGAACTCACTGCTCTCACACTACCTTTGTGCATATCCTGTAGCACTCTTACAGATTCCTTTACAACTACTGACTTCCTCATACAATACCACAACTAGTCTCTAGGCACCCTTGTCATATGCTTTCTCCAGTCCACAAAGACACAACACAACTCCTTCGACATTCTCTGTACATCTCCATCAATACTCTCAGTGCAAACATCGCATCTGTACTGCTCTTTCCTGGCATGAAACCATATTGCTGATCACTAATCCTCACCTCCCTTCTTAACCTGGTTTCTACTACTCTTTCCCATAACTTCATGCTGTGACTGATCAGTGTTATCCCTCTGTAGTTACTATAGCTCTGCACATCACCCTTATACTTATAATCGGTACCAAAACACTTTTTCTCCACTCCTCACGCACCTTCTCTGTTTCCAAGATTACATTAAAGAATCTGGTAAAAAAGACCACTGCCATTTCTCCTAAACACCTCCATGCCTCCACAGGTATGTCATCTGGACCAAAAGTCTTTCCATTCTTAATTCTCTTAATAACTATCCTTACTTCCTCCTTGCTAATCCATTGCACTTCCTTATTCACCATACCCACATCATCCAACCTTCTAGCTCTCTCATTCTCTTCATTCAACAGCCCCTCAAAGTACTCTTTCCATCTGCTCAACACACTCTCCTCGCTTGTGAGTACGTTTCCCTCATTATCTTTTATCACCCTTATCTGCTGCACATCCTTCCTAGCATGGTTCCTCTGCCTAGCCAATCGGTACAGGTCCTATTCTCCATCCTTAGTGTCCAACCTTTCATACAACCCTTCATACACCTCATCCTTAGCCTTAGCCTTTGCCACCTCTCTCTGCCATGCACCTTATCTCCTTATACCCCTGTCTACTTTATTCATCTCTCTGACAATCCCGCTTCTTCTTCGCCAACCTCTTTCTCTGTATACTTCCCTGTACTTCCTCATTCCACCACCAGGTGTCCTTGTCCTTCTTCCTTTGTCCAGATGTCACACCAAGCACCTTTCTAGTCCTTTCCCTTAGTAGCTCTGCTGTAGTTACCCAGATATTCGGTAACTTTTCACTGCCACCCACTGCCTGTCTTAACTCTTTCCTGAACTCAACCTCACAATCACTCTTTTTCAGTTTCCACCATTTGATCCTTGGTGCTGCCTTCACACTCCTCCTCCTCTTCTTGATAACCAATGTCATCCCATAGACCAGAATTCCATGCTTCCTAACTACACTTTCTCCTGTCACCACTTTACAGTCTCCAATCTCCTTCAAACATACCTTGCTGCATAGGAGATAATTCACCTGTGTGCATCTTGCTCCACTCTTGTATGTCACCCTATGCTCCTCTGTCTTGTTAGCATTCCTTTGCTTAACACCATACCTACCCATCACTTCCGCATCCCCTCTGTTCCCTTCATTAACATGCTCATTGAAATCTGCTCCAATCACCACTCTCTCACCCTTGGATACTGTCATCACCACTCCATCCAACTCACTCGAAAGTTGTTCTGTCTCATCCATCACACACACAACTAGTGGAGCATATGCACTAACAACAGTCATCATTACACCATCAATTTCCAGCTTCATAAACATCACTCTATCTGACACCATTTCCCCCACCAAAAACACTCTTGGCATACTGATCCTTCAGGATAACCCCTACACCTTTTCTCCTCCCATCCACACCATGGTAGATTTAGATAGCTCTGTCCTCATACCAGTCACACTGCCAACATTAAAGGTTCCTACCCACACTACCACACTCCTAGCCTTTCTCCTCTCTTCCTGCCATATGAGCATCGGTCATTCTCTGGGATATGTCTGTGAATGCAAAGGCTACTGTGCTATCAAATGACTTAAGTGTGTTAAAGCAATATTAAGAAAGTGTCACTAATTTTGGCCCATTGCCCCCCATGTATGTGTGGTGTCCTCCAGATGTCCTTCTCTAACAGGTTGACAGGAATAACTGAGCAGCAAAAGTGTAAATACAGTGTGCCACATTAACATAGAATAGAAATGTATCTCAGGTATTACCTGTGCACATGTATGTATGAGTAGGTGCGGGAGTGGACTGCCCTGTGAGACAACCTTGTCCAGAGAGTGAACACCTTCGGCCACCATGGCCGCCCATATGATCAGGTCAGGCATCGGGCAACTGACCTGATACGTTGTGCCCGGCAAAGGGCTGCTGCCATGGCCAGGGACCATACTGCTACAGGTGGGGTTCCTGTCACACAGGCCCCACTTACAGCAACAGAGGAGCCCCTTGCCAACCTTAGGCCAGCCCCCACACAATAGGCAACACATGAAACACAAGTCATAGAAGTGGGTGGCATTCAGGCATTAGGAGAGGAGAATCCAGGTAAGGTCACAGTGCACATCAATTTAATCATGTAGCAGTCATACTGTCTTTTATAGAGCATGTAGATGCATATGTTAGTTCAAACTGCATTTGTGGGTGGAGTTTAGTAATGCACACAAGTGCACGTCTACGGTGAGGGACAGCAAATTGTGTACTATTATAGCTTGCAGTGTACCTGTGCAGAAACGTAGCATTCATCTTGTACCAATGCCAAATGTGAGTCTGCTGACAATACATCTCCCCCACAACTACATAGGTCCCTTTGGTCTGCATGTGGGATAGCAGCCTGAAGCTGGTGAGTATGGGATTTTCCTGTAGTGGCTCATCAGTACCCCAGGTATGTTAAGGTCATGCATGTGACCAATCTCACAACTGTTACTCTCAGCCATTTTGCAATATCTGCATATTCACTTGTGGTGGGGTTAACTGCATTGCATCACAGTGGTCATCACAGGGGCCTATTTGCAGGAGATGTCACATATCTGTAGCATACCTCACAACC
This sequence comes from Protopterus annectens, assembly GCF_019279795.1. Taxonomy (NCBI): domain Eukaryota; kingdom Metazoa; phylum Chordata; order Ceratodontiformes; family Protopteridae; genus Protopterus; species Protopterus annectens. The sequence goes on along the minus strand of NC_056735.1, from coordinate 1,622,467,696 downwards.
TGTCATTGCAAAAAATCTGAACAAAATACTGACAAAATGGGGGGATGAAGGCCCAAAACTAGGGACATATTTTATAAATTAGTGTTATACTGTGCATATAAATTGTGTACACACACCTGTTAGAATGTCAGGTATTTGTGATATACAAAAATGAGAGCACAATAAAACATTTCCGAACCCTTCCAACCTTTCATGTGACCTATAACATGTACAATTCAATTGTAAAACAAAAAATCTGTTAGGGGAACAATTATGACACATAGAAAACTTACGGGAAGCTAGATGCATATGTGTGCAAAGACTGAAGCTAATACTGTGTTGAAGCAGCTTTTGATATTATTACAGCATTGCATCTTCCTGGGTACACACTTGCCATCAATTACTGAGACTCTTTGATTAACAGCAAATAATGGTCAGTTGTCCTACCAGGATTATTATAGATTTACTCAGTTGCCTGCTACAGCAACAGCCATAGTTCACATGCAGCTTATGAAGCAGCAAAGGGATCTCATTTATGAAAGGTATCAGCCCAGAGAAGGGTAAACACACATTTCCACAGCATTGCATATACCATGGAAGACAGTTTAGACAGTCATCAAATGGTGGTGGAAATATGGGGCAACAGTGACATTTTAAAGAGCTGGATATCCCTCCAAATGACTAGAAAATACAAGACCCAAACTGATCAGGGAGGCTGCCAGGAGATCTACAGGAACACTACAGGAGTTGCAGGAATCTCTGGCAAGTACCGGTTGTGTACTACATGTGACAACAATCTCCTGTATTCTCCACATGTCTGGCCTGTGGGGTAGGTTTGGAAGATGGAAACATTCTCACACACAGAACAACATCCAGGTCTGGCGAATTTCTCAAGAAAAATACATCAAGTCTCCAAATAGCATGTGGGGAAATGTGTTATGGTGTAATGTGACCAAGGTTTAACTTTTTGGCCACAATACCAAAAGGTCTGTTTGGCACAAGAACAATAATGTGCATCGCCAAAAGAACACCATCCACATGGTGAAGCATGGTGATGGCAGTGTCCTGCTTTGGTGTTGCTGTTCATAAGCTTGAAGTGGGCCTTTAGCCAAGGTAGAGGTGGTTAGGAACAGTTCAAAATACCAGTCCCTTTTGGCCCAAAATCTTCATGTGTCTGCTAGAAAGCTGTGGATGGAAAGGACTTACACCTTTCCACAGAACAATAACCCATAACATCCATCAAAATCCATAAAAGAATGTCTTCACCAGAAGACAATCAATGTTTTGGAATGGCCCATTCACAGTCCACACATATATCCAATAGAAAATCTGTGGGGTGCCCTGAAGAGGTCTGTGCAGAAGTGATGCCCTTGCAATTTGACAGAGTTGGAGGGCTTCTGCAATGGAGAGTCGAGATGTGCCATGCTGATACACACCTTCCCAAGAGGACTGACAGCTGTTATGAAATCAAAATGTGCTTTAACAAAGTATTAGTTTAAGGGTGTGCACATACATGCAATCAGCCTATTGTACATATTTCAACTTCTACATGTTACCCCTAACCAATGTGTTTGTTCTTCAATTGGATTGCACAGGTTATAGGTCACATTAAAGGTGGGAAATGTTATTACATGATTTCTGTGGTCTCTTGTTATATATCAGACAAACCTGGCATGTTAACAGGGGTGTCTACACTGTAAGCTTAGAAGGTTGTTAGTGTAACCGGTTCTGTTGTAACATACATGTGCTGCAGGTTTTAACATGTGAGACTCAAAATATGTCTGTTCCATTCTTACAGCACTGTGCGAGGCGTAGTACAGCTAAGCGGACAGCTTAACACTTTAATAAAATCCAATAAATGAAAGAATCAGGGTTTCTTGTAGTTTTACTGAGATTTTTTAACTTTAATACTTTTTTGTAAAAAGGAGATGTGAATGCCAAGGCCTGGGAAAAGAAGATCATGACTGCACTTCATGAGGGCTAGAAAGAAAGCTGCTTCCTGACTGAGTTACATCACTTCCTGAGGCTTGCTATAATGCTGTAAAACAAGTTAATCTGTTATAAATAAAAGACCACTAGAAGGCAGCAACAGATCAAAAACTGTACTATGATATAAACTGCCTGAATTGCTATGAAGGGCAGAATACTCCCTGCCTGGCGTATTACGGAATGCCACTACACTTATTAATATTACTACACACAATAACACATTTTAACCATTTTCAGAAACAAGAACTACAATGTCTGAGACTGGCCTCAAATAAACTTTAGCAGTTCCTTGTTTGACAGCTCTTACATTCACCTTTCTCACTTTACCATCTCTGCTTGGCAAGGTGTCAATGATAAGTCCCACAGACCATTCATTCCTGCATTTTTGACTGCCCTTCATTAACACAGCATTGCCTACTTTAACATTTGGATAGTCTTGAGTCCACTTTCTGTGACTTTGTAAGGTGGACAAGTATTCCCTTTGCCATCTTTTCCAGAAGGTGTCAGCAAAACTCTGAACTTGCTTCCATTGTTTTACATGAAGGCCTGCTGTTTTGAAGTTACCAGAAGGAGCCAACAAAGAGTTTGCCTTTTGAGTCAAAAGCATGGCTGGTGTAAGAACTTCAGGATTATCTGGATCATTTGACACTGGTACTAAAGGTCTTGCATTCTTAATAGCCATAACTTCCACCATAAAGGTATTTAAACTCTCATGGGTCAGCCGAGTATGCTTATCTTGCAGCAACATTGCATCCAAGATACATCTAGCTACACCTGTTAGTCTTTCCCAAGCACCTCCCATATGAGATGAGTGTGGAGGATTGAAGACCCACATGCATCCTTTGTCTTGTAGATAATCTCGTACTGTTGTATCACCTGCACAAATATTCAGTTCCCTACATGCTCCCACAAAGTTTGTCCCTCTATCAGAGTGAAGTAACTTTGCTGGGCCACGGATTGAAAAGAATCTTCCCAAGGCATTAATACAACTGGAAACTGACATAGATTCAATCAGCTCTATATGTACAGCTTATGTAGACAGACATGTAGAAAGCACAGCCCAGCATTTGTTGTCAGCACTACCTCCTCTAGCGCATCGGGTTACCGCTGTCCACAGGCCAGAAACATCAATACCCACACTGTTGAATGGTGGTTCAGGAGATACTCTATCTTCTGGTAAATCTGACATTTTTTGACTTTCTAATCCCCTTCTCAGTTCACGACAGATAACACATTTGTGAATAACTGCAGACGTCAGGCATTTACCACCAAGGATCCAGAAACCTGCAGCTCTGATTGCACCTTCTGTTATGTAACATCCTTGATGAGCCACTTGGTTATGGTAATATCTCACAATCAGTGTAGCAATGTGATGATTGTGGGGGATAATTGGTTGCTTTTCTTGTTCAGTCAATGTTGCAAAGGACAAGCGTCCGCCAACTCTCAGCATTCCATCTTGATCTATAACAGCACTAAACTTCTTGAGACAACTTTGTTTAGGCAATGCCTTTTGCTCTTTTACTCAGTCATATTCCTTTTTGAAGTGTTTGTGCTGAACAGAAGAGATGATCACATTCTTTGCTTGTGAAAACTCTTGGCAATATGAATGTCTGGCTATAGTTTCAACAAGTGTCTTCCAGTCTGAAAATCTTTCAAAACAATGTGAATGAATAGTGAAATCAGAGGCTCTAGTGCTGAAGCTTGCAACTGCTGGTTTAATTTCAAGGTCAGCTTTAGGCTCTATGAGAGGATAACCAGTAGCCGTGTCATTTGAATTATCTTTAACTGGCTGGTAAAGAAATGAAGGGCCTGAGAACCATGTAGTGTTCTGAAGGCAGGCTGTCTATGTGGGCCTTGTAGCATAATCAGCAGGGTTTTGCTCTGTGCGTATGTAGAACCACTGATCAGGATGAGTTACTTGTCTGATTCTATTTACTTGGTTAGAGACATACAGCAAGAATCTTCTAGATGTATTGCAGATGTACCCCAGGACCATTTCACTGTCTGTAAAGAATTTGACAACATCCAGTTCCAGGTCTATTTCATCTCTGATTAGCTCATACAGTTCTACTGCTAATACAGCCGCACATAGCTCCAAATGTGGGATTGTATGCGCTGGTCTAGGGCTTAACTTAGACTTTCCCATAACAAACCCAACATGACATACACTTACTGCATCAGTTGTTTTCAAGTAGGCTACTGCACCTATAGCTGTGATGGATGCATCTGAAAAAATATACAGTTCCTTTTTACAGGCTACTGTCAGTGAAACAGGCCCATAACATCTGGGTATCTTTAAGCCTTTCAAAACCTGCAAAGACTCCTTAAACTGAATACACACATGCAGTCTGCCTTGTGGGAGTAATGCATCCCATTCCCATTTCACAGATGACAGTTCACGGACTAAGGCCTTACCTTTTATAGTTGCTGGTGCAACAAACCCAAGGGGATCATAAAGGCTGTTCACAGTAGCTAAGATTCCTCTTCTGGTGAAGGTTTTTTTCTCTAAAGAGACATGAAAAACAAAGCTGTTTCTAGATCCCAGCCTAGTCTTAAAATTTTCTGAAGAGGAAGGGAGTCTGTACCCAGACAAAGATCTTTAAGGTCCTTAGCTCTGTCTTCTGCAGGAAAGGCTTCCATGACCTGTTTGCTGTTAGAAGCAACCTTATTGAAGCTGCAGATTAGATTCTGCTAGCATCTGCTTTGTTTTGTTGAGAATGTCAATTGCTATTTCAGGAGTGCTAGCAGATGCGAGTCCGTCATCTACATAGAAATGGCTCAACACAAAGTGTTTGGCATCTTATCCATAATGTTCAGCTCCTTTTAAGGCAGCTTTACGCATACAATATATAGCCACAGCAGGAGAAGGACTGTTGCCGAAGACATGTACTCTCATTCTATGCTCCACTACTTCTTTATCCGTGTCATGATCTTTGTACCAGAGAAAACGTAAATAATATTGGTGGTCCTCTCTCACCAGAAAACAGTAAAACATCTGCTGCACATCAGCTGTGAAGGCTATGGGCTCCTTTATAAAGCACATGAGGATCCCTAGTAGAGTATTGTTTAGATCAGGACCATGTTAACAGTACCTTATTTAAAGAAATACCTTCACATTCTGCACTGGAATCAAACACAACTCTTATTTGATCAGGTTTATGTGGGTGGTAAACACTAAACATTGGCAGATACCAGTGTTCTTTACCTTGATCCAGTGGTCCTGCAATTTCAGTGTGATCATTATCCAGTAACCTTTTGATGAATTCTGTGAACTCTCTCTTCACCTTTGGCTTTTTTGTAAGGTTTTATGAAGAGAGTTCAGGCACTTCATGGCTTGTTCTCTATTACAAAGTAAGCAATAACTAGGTGTGTAAAATGGCAGAGGGGCCACCCAGCTGTCATTATCATCCTGGTAAGTTTCTCTGTCCATGATAAGTTTCTCTGTCCATGATCCAGAGAAAGGCTTGATCTTCCATGGACAGGGCTTGTTTATTATTGTCCTTTGATTTCTGTAACACTGAACCCCCTATATTGTCAGTTTCTATGTTAAAGCTGGTATCTTATTTGCTTGTGAAGAAGAGTCCCAAAACTGTATTAAATTATCAAAGCTTTCTTTAACAGTAAAATTGCTCTGGCAAGGACTGAAAAAGGATGTGCGGCCATTTGTTAACATAGACATCTTGAAGGAACTGATGCTGTTTGTCTGGTGAGCTGATCCCAGGCAAACTTCTCCTACAATGACCCACCCCAAGTCAGGTCTCTGAACATAAGGGGCATTGACTGGTCCATTCATTTGCTCATGCACTTTGTGTACTTCTAAAATGTCTCTTCCAAGAAGCAAAAGGATAGAAGCACCAGAATTAACAGCTGGAATGAGGTGAGCAATTGGGCGGAGGTGAGGGTGATGATAAGCCATCTCTGGAGAAGGAATTTCTGACTTGTCATCAGGTATCATGTCACACTCTATCAGTGTAGGTAATAGGAATCACTTTTCCTTGTCAAAAGATTCAATAACAAAGTCTATGGCCTTCTGCCTGCAGTTTCCATAATGCCTGCGCATGTCTTTAGAGTATAGGGAGCTGCAGTTGTTTTAATGCTACAGATATAGAAAAAGTTTGACCTTGCAAGTGATCTGTTGCACTGCTTATCAAGAACTGCATAAATCTTCACTGCTTTGTCTCTTTTCCCGGTGAGATACACAGTGACTAAACAGATTTTAGAACATGACTGTAGATTTTTACCTTGGCCACAGATTTCAGTGCACTTAGATATCACTGAAGAAGGGGAATCCTCTTTTTGCTCCCTGCCCTGATCTTTCCTGGCTTCTACCATCCCTGCTGGTTGTGGAGGTGGATCAGGGTGTAAGGCCTCTATGTGTTTCTCACTGCCACATTCTGTGCACTCGACTGATATTTTACAGTCTTTAGCTATATGCTTAGTAGATTCACAGCACTTGAAACAGATGCCATTTTGTTTACGAAAGGACATTTTCTCCTCAATAGGCTTACCTCTAAACCCTTTGCAGCTTTTCAGAGGATGAGGCTTCCGGTGAATTGGGCATTGCCTATCAGGACTTTCTATAGGGCTCACCTTGCTGCTGTCTTGACAGTTTGTGGCCCTTGAAGGTACAACTGTTTTGTGTGTGAACACGAAAGTATTACCATGAGGTCTGGAAGGCTTTTCTGGTCTGGATGGCAGATTACTGCTGCTAATGAAGGCAAAGCTGGGGTCACTCCTAATCTTTGCTTGCTGCTGAATGAACCTAGAAAATACAAAGAAAGGGGGAAAAGCTACTCCATTTTTCTCTTGGTATTTAGATCCAACAGATGCCCACTTTTGTTGCAAGGTATATGGTAGTTTCTCCACTATTAGATTAGTACCACGAGCAGTGTCTAAATATGAAAGGCCTGCCAAATAGCCTAACTCTTTAGCACACTCTATTTCTGGAAGAAGATCGCCTAGTTGCTGTAATTTTGTATTGTCTTTATTGCTCAACTTGGGGAAGGTATCAAGCTTTTTCAGTAGAACACCTTCAATTGCTTCAGGTGAACCATACCTTTCTTCTAGCCTCTGTCATGCCATGTTAAGTCCTGCCAAAGGGTTAAATAAATGTACTCTACACAAGCTTTTTGCATGCTCTGCTGACTCTTTGCCCAACCATTTTATCATTAAGTCCAGCATTTCTGCAGCTGCCAAATTTAAGTCTCTAGTTGCACTCAGAAAGGAGGACTTCCATGCCCAATAGTTTTCTGGACAGTCATCAAACTTGATAAAACCTGAGTTAACCATTTCTTTGTGGATAAGATACTTTGTGACATCTTGTATGTTTTGGTGTTCAGGCATGTAATCTTTAAGCTGTGGTAGTGGGAGTCCTGGATTTCAATTTCTGAGGAGCTCTGGAGGTAGTTCTTTTGTTGGTTTGACACTGCTGACATCACAAGACTGACGGGGCATACCCGGGACATCTGCTGGCTTTGGACTGGATTCTTCTTGCATAATCCTAAGTGACTGCTGACTTGCATGCATACTAGTAAGTTTCTGGATGTACTCACTTGTATGCTCAGCAGAGGAGAGAGGTTTCTCTGGGACTTCTGGTTCTGAGTTATCTCGCTTACTGATGAATCTGCTTCCAGGTAAGCAGCGGCCTCTGCCGCTGCAGCAGCAGCTGCATTCTGGCACTGAAGAATATGTAGGTTAGCTTCCAATTCTGCCTTTTGTCGCATCATAATGGCTTCTTTTACAGCAAATGGCAGTTGGGCACATGCCGCATCTGCTTTGGCATGAGTTCTGATTGCTAAGGAACATGCTGAGGTCATCTTACTGGATCTTGACAATTTGGAGCCATGTAATCATGTATCATCTTTCGGGACACTAGAGCTGTTCTCCCTGCCATGCTGTGTCATGGGGGACATATCCTCAGATTTATACTTCTTCCCTGATCTCAGACTCATATTTGCAGTGCAGTGGCCTCTTATATTCAGGACTGCAAGGATCTCCCCTTTACTGTTCTGTTCTCACAGCATTGTGCAAGGCGTAGTACAGCTAAGCGGACAGCTTAACACTTTAATAAAATCCAATAAGCAAAAGAATCAGGGTTTCTTGTAGCTTTACTGAGATTTCTTAACTTTTATACTTTTTTTTGTAAAAAGGAAATGTGAATGACAGGGCCTGGGAAAAGAAGATCATGACTGCACCTCATGAGAAAGAAAGCTGCTTCCTGAGTGAGTTACATCACTTCCTGAGGCTTGCTATAATGCTGTAAAACACGTTAATCTAACTTATAAATAAAAAGCCACTAGATGGCAGAAACAGAACAAAAATGGTCAAACTGTACAACTATGATATAAACTGCCTGAATTGCTATGAAGGGCAAAATAATGTCATTATTTAGTGACACCAGTCATCATATCATCCCAGTAATGTGTCAAACAGGATTTATGATGAACAGACCAGAAATATGAGACACACATGTAGACATTCAGTGACACTCTGCACAGTTGAGAGGTATGTTCTGTTGGAATTGCCACTGTGTTATAGAGATGAACAGCAATACATGGGTGCAGTATGTGCTACCTGAAGGCCCATCACCTACTAACACTATTCACATATCATAGAGGTAGTAGCAACTACTAATAAGTAGTAACATTAAGTGGGAAGGACTGCACTGGATGATGTTCAGGGCCTGTCTAGGATGTGTATGTAGTGGTCTGACTGTGTTGTAAATGTCACCAGTTGGCTATTCTGAGGTCTGTGTAATGCCTGTCTGCCACCTCACCTGTATGTGTGTGCATGTGTGTGCCTGTGTGTGCATGTGTGCATGTGTAGCAGCAATCGGTACAGTGCAGGTATTAATTTACATATGTTGTCTTTCCCCCACAGGTGGTCATGGTGGTCATGGTCCCTCCTGCTCAGAATCTGATGTCAGTGTCTCTGCAGACTCTGGCAGTGATGATGGTCATATTCAGGCACAGGTGATGTTGTCAGGGGCTGAATCTGTGCTATTGGTTGGCATCCCACAGTCATCCACAATGTCCTTGCACACAGTCACAATGCCCACACATGTCCCATCCCCAGCAGCCACAGATGATGGACAGTTGGCAGGTGGTGGCATGGAACAGGCTAATGTGGTGACTATGGCAGGTGTGAGTGTAGACACTGGCCATAGCCAGAGTGTAGGTGATGTCCCACACAGGCAGATGGACAGGGGTGCTCACAGGAGGACTCCTGCTCATCAAGCCGCTGTCCCAAGTGCCACAGCAGGTTATGGGCTGTCATTGATGCAAAGACACATAATGAATGCAGCACCAGACAGATACTCAGGGTGGTGAATGCAACTCTTCCTAATTTACATGGCAACATACATGATCTTGTTGAGGCCACATGCCAAAATACTGAGGTCATGAATAGACGGTGGGGTGAGACCTTGGCAATCCTCGACCATGGCGTGTCTGTGCTACAGCATGTGGTAGGAGATGGGCATTGGACATGTGGATATAGGTCATCACAATCAGCTGACAGTCTACAGGGCCATGCACCTTCACACTCCCATAGTGGTATAAATGAGAAGAACACTGCTGGACACTGCTTTCCTTCTAAAACTTTTATTCCATAAAACACAGGATAAGCGCTTTCGGGAAGTATCCCTTCATCAGATAACAGTAAAAAGCAACTACACCCTTTTAAAATACCTAACAACCAACCACATTCATTAAAAATTCAAATTCAATAAAATACCCGCCTTTTTTGAAGAACAGGTTTCACTGGTATAGCATCGTTCAAGCCAGGCTTATGATTGGCCATGAGCTCTATAATCCATTTGGACTCAGCTAGCTCTGTTAGATGTTTAATATCGCCCCCTCTGTTGGTTAAGTATACATTCACAATCACTCTAAACACAAATCCATGTGTAGGGAAATCTGTTACATGTCTACTTAAAGCATTATGTATATCACCATGTCTTATACAAAACATGTGCTGTAAAATCCTATTTTTAAACATCTGATTAGTCATACCTACATAAAAAGAGGAGCACTGATTGCACTCTGCCAAATAAACTATATTTTTAGAACGACATGTCGCCCTCCCTATATTGTTTATGGGTCACTGGATGTTCAAAAACCGTCTTCTTATTAATATTCTCACATGCTTTACAGTTCCCACATGGGGAAGTGCCTGCAGTTATCAATGATACAGACTTCTTGTTGACGGATCTATCTCTACACAACAGGTCTTTCAAACATTTGTTTCTCCTATAACCAAAGTCCGGTCTTGACCCTATTATATTCACCAGGTCCCCATCACTGGTCAAAATGTTCCTGTTCTGACGTATGATGTTACAGATGTCACCTACATTACTACTATAGGTTAAAGTCATAAAGGGACCTTTTGGGGCTTTAGGAGTAGCTATTTTATCTGTCACTACTGTATTACGCCTCAACCATGGTTTATGTCTACTCACCCTTAACTCCCTACTATTATCAATGATTCTGGACACTTTCTCTTTTTTGTAGCCCCTCACTTCCAAGCATCCTTGAAGTGTGTCAAGCTCTTTTTCATAATCTTCATCTTTAAGACATATCCTGGAGGCTCTGCTAACCTGCCCTTTCACAATATTTGAATAAGTGTAGTTTGGATGCATACTGTCACGTGCAAGTAATGTGTTCTTCCAACAATCTTTTCTGTAAAGCTTAGATGTAAAACCATTTATTTCCTGCACTACATTAACATCCAGAAAATCTATACTATCAGTAGATGCTTTCAGACTAAATCTGAAAAATGTAGTTGTGGAATGTAAGTACTCCACAAATTGTTGTAACAACTCCAGACTCCCATCCCATAAAATAAAAACGTCATCTACAAATCGAACATACATTTTAAGATGACATTTCCAATACTCATTCAACAAAATATGAGTCCTTTCCCATTGTGAAAGGACAAGGTTTATAAGAGTTAGCGCAGGGGGTTCCCATAGCAACCCGCTGCGCTTGTCTATATATGGAGTCTACACCTAGAAAAACATTGTTCTCCAAGACTAATGTAAGAAGCTGTTTTATCAGATCGATCCTATCAACATCTATACCCAAGTCCAAAAGTAGGGCTCCTATCATGGTCAAACCATAGTCATTCTGGATAACTGTGAACAGATTGTTCACATCTAAAGTGGCCATTATATACCTTTTATTCACTACATTCTGTACTTTTCCTAATTTCATTAAAAAGTCTCCAGTGTCCAACAATATATTATCTATCCCATCAACGAGTGGTCTAAGGTGATATTCTACCCAGATCGAAATATTCTCGGTAACCCACCCCCTCCTTGACACTATAGGTCTCAGGGGTGGGTTTACCAAAGATTTATGGATCTTTGGAAGAGCTTTAAAGATGGGAGTCACTGGATTGTCCAACCAAAGGAAATCAAACGTCTCCTTAGTGATCTTCTCATCTATTTTTAAAACATATAGACTTTGATGTACCCTGTCTATGGACTGTTTAACCCCCAAAGGATTGATACGAACATAGGTACTTTCATCTGAAAGCATTTCCTTTAACTTGTCATTGTACCACCCTGTATCAAGTATCACTACCGCCCCACCTTTGTCAGCTGTTTTAATAGTAAGGTCAACATTGTCACTCAGCCCCTTCAAGGCTGCCCTTTGTGACTGTGTTAGATTGTAAAACTCACTCTTCTCACCCTCCATAAAATACTTAATAAGGTCTTTCTCACATCCTCTTATAAAAAGGTTCAGTGTGGGTGTCAGCGGTGGTATGAAAGTGCTGGGTTTTTTTAAAACTACAAAATCCCTATCACTCATACCATACATTCTCCTCAAAGCTATATTTCGACAAAATAAAATAACGTCCATTAAAACTTCACTGTATATACTGCCATTACTTGGTACAAAGGTTAATCCTTTGTTAAGGACAAATATTTCATCTTCATTCAAAATATAACTCGATAAATTATAAATAATACCAGAGTCCAAATGACAAGTCAGTCCAGCAACTTCCTTTTCTTTTCCACATTTCGATCTTCGCTTAAAGATCTCTTCCATGCCCCCTTCTTCTTCATGGGGGCTGGAAGCATTTCCAAAAAACGCTGCTTCCCTTTATATTCTTTTGGTCGTGCCCCTGCTCTGTTCTCGCCCTGTTGCGAACCAATACTCACAACAGTGGAAGCTGCACAAGCATCCACAGACGACTGTGGCTGTACATTGACACAGCCAAATGTAATCCCCGTCAGGGATTCCTCGTTGTCTCAGTTCTCCTCAAATACCCCAACAGACCTTGCTCGCTCTCCCTCTGATATATCGGTCGCTTTTCTCATAGATAACCCCAATGGATTATGAACAACAGAGCTATAATTCAGCTCTGCACGTTGAATCCCTCTTTCATCTTTCTCAGGAGACAAAACCGCCAGCCCTTCAGTCGGTTGCTTCCGTTTTGAAGCCTTTCCTTCACTCGATTCCGTTGTTGATGCATCTAACGGCTCTATCCCTTGTTCTCGCATTACGGCAGTGCTGGTTCTGTGGCTCAACCTAGCTTGTTGTCGTGTAGCATCAGATCTCCGTGGATTATTGTTAGGTTGAACAGTACTACTTTGTTGTGCACTGAACCTGGGCCATACGAAGATATTACCCTGTGTAAAATCTTCGTAATCCCTCTTAATTTTGCCCAGTTTCTGTTTCTTTAATTTCTCATTGTTCACGGCAAAAGAAGTATATAACTGTTTTAAACTCTCTTTATACATCACATCTGTAAAGTTATTTTCCAGGTTGGTCTGCAGCTCAAATATATTCCTTTTGAGCTCCGCTACTTCTGGTGCAAAGTAGTCTGTTAACAGTTCCATATATTTAAAGCTTGTACAAATGTTTAAAGACTGCCATTTAGCTAGCAAGTCCGGATATCTGTCGCCCTGGGCTAGCATACAGAGTATCCTCATCCCCCTTGGGATAATGCCATAGTCAATGCAGGCTTCAAAATGAAAGGACTGCCACTGTAAGCGCTGTAACTTGCTCACCTTGTAGTTCAAGTCCCTAGTCAGACTTTCAAAAGTTTTGTCAACAGTAACTAGTGCTTGTGGCTCCTTTAACAAAGTTCTTCCATAAGTGAAGCCCAGATTCAGTAATGGATTCTCTTTTTCAGTATAATGAGTAAGGCTGCATCTATCAGCCTCACCTCCTTCCAACTGGGAAACAGACGATGAGGATGCCTCTGCATTCTCCATTCTCTCCATAGCATGTACAGCGCAGGAACAACCAAAGAAGTATAAAGCACAAAATAAAGATTCTGCACCGTACCAAAGTCCAGCAAATGTGACCAAACGATAATGTATAAATGAGAAGAACACTGCTGGACACTGCTTTCCTTCTAAAACATTTATTCCATAAAACACAGGATAAGCGCTTTCGGGAAGTATCCCTTCATGAGATAACAGTAAAAAGCAACTACACCCTTTTAAAATACCTAACAACCAACCACATTCATTAAAAATTCAAATTCAATAAAATACCCGCCTTTTTTGAAGAACAGGTTTCACTGGTATAACATCGTTCAAGCCAGGCTTATGATTGGCCATGAGCTCTATAATCCATTTGGACTCAGCTAGCTCTGTTAGATGTTTAATATCGCCCCCTCTGTTGGTTAAGTATTCATTCACAATCACTCTAAACACAAATCCATGTGTAGGGAAATCTGTTACATGTCTACTTAAAGCATTATGTATATCACCATGTCTTATACAAAACATGTGCTGTAAAATCCTATTTTTAAACATCTGATTAGTCATACCTACATAAAAAGAGGAGCACTGATTGCACTCTGCCACATAAACTATATTTTTAGAACGACATGTCGCCCTCCCTTTAAAAACATATTGTTTATGGGTCACTGGATGTTCAAAAACCATCTTCTTATTAATATTCTCACATGCTTTACAGTTCCCACATGGGGAAGTGCCTGCAGTTATCAATGATACAGACTTCTTGTTGACGGATCTATCTCTACACAACAGGTCTTTCAAACATTTGTTTCTCCTATAACCAAAGTCCGGTCTTGACCCTATTATATTCACCTGGTCCCCATCACTGGTCAAAATGTTTCAGTTCTGACGTATGATGTTACAGATGTCACCTACATTACTACTATAGGTTAAAGTCATAAGGGGACCTTTTGGGGCTTTAGGAGTAGCTATTTTATCTGTCACTGCTGTATTACGCCTCAACCATAGTTTATGTCTACTCACCCTTAACTCCCTACTATTATCAATGATTCTGGACACTTTTTACTAACCTATAGTAGTAATGTAGGTGACATCTGTAACATCATACGTCAGAACTGGAACATTTTGACCAGTGATGGGGACCTGGTGAATATAATAGGGTCAAGACCGGACTTTGGTTATAGGAGAAACAAATGTTTGAAAGACCTGTTGTGTAGAGATAGATCCGTCAACAAGAAGTCTGTATCATTGATAACTGCAGGCACTTCCCCATGTGGGAACTGTAAAGCATGTGAGAATATTAATAAGAAGACGGTTTTTGAACATCCAGTGACCCATAAACAATATGTTTTTAAAGGGAGGGCGACATGTCGTTCTAAAAAATATAGTTTATTTGGCAGAGTGCAATCAGTGCTCCTCTTTTTATGTAGGTATGACTAATCAGATGTTTAAAAATAGGATTTTACAGCACATGTTTTGTATAAGACATGGTGATATACATAATGCTTTAAGTAGACATGTAACAGATTTCCCTACACATGGATTTGTGTTTAGAGTGATTGTGAATGTATACTTAACCAACAGAGGGGGCGATATTAAACATCTAACAGAGCTAGCTGAGTCAAAATGGATTATAGAGCTCATGGCCAATCATAAGCCTGGCTTGAACGATGTTATACCAGTGAAACCTGTTCTTCAAAAAAGGCGGGTATTTTATTGAATTTGAATTTTTAATGAATGTGGTTGGTTGTTAGGTATTTTAAAAGGGTGTAGTTGCTTTTTACTGTTATCTGATGAAGGGATACTTCCCGAAAGTGCTTATCCTGTGTTTTATGGAATAAAAGTTTTAGAAGGAAAGCAGTGTCCAGCAGTGTTCTTCTCATTTATACATTATTGTTTGGTCACGTTTGTTGGACTTTGGTACGGTGCAGAATCTTTATTTTGTACTCCCATAGTGGTAGTGACACCAGCACTTACAAAGGGGGGTTGCTGTCCACATCACAATGGAGTAGGCCATGAGCACATGTCCTGGCCAGTCCATCAGGGACACGGATCCATCAGACAGTAGTCATCATCAGGAAGCAGTACTGCACATGGCTTGACTGTGTGCATACATACACACTCACATCTATAACACAGGCAGGTCACCTCCAGACACACACAGCACCTGTGCACAGCCCATCTATAGGATACCCCCCAAACACACACACATGGATGTCAACCGAATGGCCCAGCCTAGGCTTCTAGCAAACCCACAACTCACCCTGTGCATATGATGATACCCGTGCCACATCCCTGTCCTCCATACCATTGATGCAGGGACAGGATAATATGTGTCTGATGCACAGGGTGACTATAGTACAGTGTAGCTATGTAATACTGTGTAAGGTGCTGTCTGCTTGCATTTGTTATGGGAACACACAAAGGTGTATGTACCTTATTAGCCATGATGCATTATTGCTGTTAGTACCACTGACTGAATGTAGTCTAACATGCTGTATTCTGTTTGTGTTCCAGCTGTCTGTGTGTCTGCAGGCTGTGGCCCTGCAGACATTACCAGTGTAGAGTATGCCAGAGTGGAAATACACTGACTGTTTCATAGTCAAGATACAGCTTTATTTGTATGTTTACCAAGTGTGTATGCATGCAACAGTGTGTGATGGACACTGTTGTCAGTGTGATCTTGCATACATACCCCTTGTCACAGACAGGTAGCCTTCAGACATGTCACTTCAGCATTGTGTAATACCACAGGCTCATACATATGCAACAGTTTTACATGTCAGCACCTGTTGCCCCTGCCATTTCTTTCCCATACACTCAACCTTGATGCAGTTGGTGAGGGCATACATTTGTGATATCTATTTTTGAGTTCACAGGGTGGAACGTGGAGGCAAAATGGTATATCCTTTGCATACACACAGTAAAGACTGACACAGGGGATGTACACACAGTAACACAAACACACTTGATAATAGACAGATTCGTAAACCTACATATCCACTTTAATGTGCTATAGTGCTACATACACAAGAGATGCCTCACATAGATTATATGTGTGAGACATAACCCACTACCTCTTACAACATGTAATGTTGTGACTGCCTTCATGGATGGAGAGATAAACCACCAGAAATAGCAAATGGAGTCATCTATTGCTCCTTCAAGCCTGGACAAGTGATAAGGTAACAGACATTGTATCAGCATGATGTTTCAGTCAGGTATAATATCTGATGCTGGCATGTGTGTTAGTACACTAACTGTGACCTGTTTGGCAACAATATGACATATATGCATACCGCCTGCTTAGAGGCGATCTGTGCCTGACGTATAAAGCCATGTCCAACCTAGAATTAATGGACATGCTGCACCTCAGAAAATCCAAATCCCATCGAGCTATGCGCTCGAGGGACTTGAACCTCAGCACAGAAATAAAAAGGACATGCTGGAGGGACAGATTCATAATCCAGAGGCTCCCTTCACTCTGGAATAAAATCCCAGTCCAGGTTAGGCAGAGTCCCTCACTGACTCTCTTCAAGAGGATTCTTGATGAGTGGATGGGAGATCATAGGTTTACCCCGGGTATAACTTCTGTGTCACTGTTAGAGGCACAGTAAACTAAACCTCGAAAAAGGGCATGGTAAAATTCATTTTAATGGGTGGTGAAAGCCAAACACAATCTGGCTAGGCTTACAAATGCCCTAGGGCAGATAGCCTAGTATGAACTTATGAACCTATGAACCTATGGCCATTGTTAGGGGACACAGACCACATATGTGTTGCAAACATCCAGATATTCCATAGACATCTGTACAGATGACTGGTATGGCCTGTACAATGGTTTAACATGCTGCATGTGAGGCAAATGCCATTAATACACTATATAAAGTAATTCAATTGGGAGGTGGTAAACAGGTGTGGATGGTACACACATCAAAATGGTATAACCCACACTGGATATAATTCTCATCCAAACACAGTTGCCAGTAATAAGATTAAAAACCCCTACCTATCTTGTTATCTCTACCATTGTGTTACATAGTTATCAGATGTGCCATGGAGCTTATATGAATTCACCTTGTCCCAAGGTACTTCTAAGGTGAATAACATCAGCAGGCCTTGCAAAGTAGGGTGATGGGAAGTGTACAGGGTGGTACGCAACTCGAAATGGTATAAGCCACACACGAGATGATTCTCACACACACTCACACACACACACACACACACACACACACACACACACACACACACACACACAAGCACACATTCACTTGCCAGTATTGAGATTAGAACCCCTGCCTATCTAGTGGTTTGTACTATAGTGTTACACAGTTATCACACACACTACAGAGCTTACTCGGCTGACAGTTGGCCAAAGGTGCTGATAAGAGGAATGACATCAGCAGGATTGATAAAGTAGGGCACTGGGTGGGAAACTTATCAAAATACTTCTTCTTACAAACATACACACTTATACACATGCACACACATTCGCTGGGTCTGAGAGTAGAACCCCTGCCAATCTAGTGATTTGTAATATAGTGTTACACATTTATCCCGTGCACTACAGAGGTTACTGGGCTGACAACTGCCCAAAGGTGCTCATAAGGGGAATGACATCATCAGGACTGATAAAGTGGGGCATTGGGTGAGAAACGTATCAAAATATGCATTTTTACAAACATACACACACACTTGCTGGATCTGAGAGTAGTATTCCTGCTAATCTAGTGATTTGTACTATAGTGTTATACAATTATAGCACTCACTATGGAGCTTACTGGGCTGACAACTTGCCAAAGGTGCTGATAAGGGGAATGACATCAGCAGGACTGATAAAGTGGGGCACTGGAAAGTGTTGTGGGTGTGAATGGCCTAAAACTGTCTTTCTCACATACACACACACACACACACACACACACACACACACACACACACACACACACACACACACACGCACACACACGCACACACACGCACCCACACAGGCACACACAAACACACACATGCATGCATGCATGCATGCACATGAATGCACACACACACACACACACACACACACACACACACACACACACACACACACACACACACACACACACACACACACACATACGTGCACACACATGCACACTTGCCAGTATTGAGATTAGAACCCCTACCTATCTAGGGATTTGTACTATGGTGTTATGCAGTTATCACATTTGCTACAGAGCTTACTGGACTCACAACTGGCCAACGGTGCTGATAAGGGGAATGATATCAGCAGGACTGATAAAGTAGAGCACTGGGTGGGAAACATATCAAAATACTTCTTCTTACAAACACACACTTACACACACACTCTTATACACCCCCACACACATTTGCCAGATCTGAGAGTAGAACCCCTGCCAATCTATTGATTTGTACTATAGTGTTACATAGTTAATGCATGTACTATGGAGCTTACTGGATTGACAACTGCCCAAAGGTGCTGATAAGGGGAATGACATCAGCAGGACTGATAAAGTGGGGCACTGGGAAGTGTTGCATGTGGGAATGGCCTAAAACTGTTTCACCTACAAACAAACACACATTCCCTCAGACAACTGTCACACATACACTTGCCAGCATAGAGATTAGAACCCCTACCTATCTAGTCATTTGTACTATAGTGTTACACAGTTATCACATGTGCTACAGAGCTTATAGGGGTGATAGCAGTCCAATGGTACTTCTAAAGTGAATGACAGCAGCAGATCTTGTGAAGTAGGGCATTGTGATGTGTACTGAGTGGGCTCAGTCTCCTAATACTTAGACCTACAGACAGACAGACAGACAGACACACACACACACACACAAACACACACACACACACACACGCGCATGTGATGTGATATTATAAACCCAACCTCAGTGCTATTACACAATGGGGATCACCTTTTATGCTGACACCTGCAACTGTTTACAACTGGTATGCCACTGTCCACAGCAGGACATCACTGTATGCCATTCAGGATATCCATGTGTGTGACTCACTCTGTCTGTGTCTCCCTGTGTGTGTGTGTGTGTGTGTCTCTCTCTCTCTCTGTCTCTCTCTCTCTATATATATATATATATATATATATATATATATATATATATATATATATATATCACTGTCTGTCTCTCACTTCCCCACATCTATGTGTGTGTGTGATTAACATATGTTGTTATCTGTTTCCCATATATACGTCTGTGTATCTCATGCAACAGATCCAGATATATCACATATGGGCCACTGGCAACTAGCTGACAGTAATCCTGTCTGGTGTGTGTATATGTGTTTGTGTGTGTGTGTGTGTGTATGTGTGTGTGTGTGTGTGTGTGTGTGTGTGTGTGTGTGTGTGTGTGTGTGTGTGTGTGTGTGTGTGTGTGTGGGGGGCAGTTAAGGTGTACATAGCTATCTGTATGCAGTATGTAGTCCAATGTGGGTTTCAACATGTCCAGTGATTCTTTAAGTGTAGGAGCATGCCCAGTGTGACCTTCTATAGTTAGAGTGGGAATCCATTCCAGAGATAGGTGTACTCCAGTCCAAGCTTTTGTGTGCTACAGCCATACCTATCAAGAGTACCCAGGACATTCCTTGGGGTACTGGGTTTGTTTAGCAGGTATTTTCTGTCATATCTTTAGTCTGACATTGCAACGTATTCAGTCTTTGCCTAGTACCAGACATTCTCACATTATCACAGTGTTTTACCAGAGGAATACTAGTTGTATGATGCATAGACCAATATTATGGGGCATCTATGTACATTCTTGCCCAACACGGCCATTTGTGAGGTGTGGCTACAGCCAGTTGAGTGATGACAAGCTATGTAAACAGTCCAGCAACATGGTGATATACTGGCTGGGGATCTCCTGCTTGAGTTATATTTTTCTATCCTGAGATGTCATATCCTTGTGTGGCCATACCTCTCACCTGTGCAGTTTTTGTCAGGTTGTTCAGGTGTTTGGCTAAATGATTCATACTGTCTACATACACGTGTGTTTTTATGGCAAGTTAGTTACGTATAATTGAAGAGTAATGTTACAAAACAATGACAGATATTACTGTTTCAGACTACATAACCTTCAGACAATTCCAGCTACTGCAAACCCCTCATCCTACCAACTTTCTCAGTATGTAAGGGCGATATTTACAACACATGCCTATCATTGTGCCTTTGTTCCACTTTTATTTCTGTTCTTGTTCAGACATCTTACTGTCAGAGGTTGGAAGTTATGGGTGTGGGTACAGAGTGCATTCTACTGTGCAGGCATGTCCATTATATGTAAAAACAAACATAAGTAAAAAGGATTATTGAAAATAACCACTGGCAACAGTATCAAAAAGCACTATATTCACAAAAGCCTTAGCACCTCAACTACACATTCTTCAAGGTGTCCATAATATGTGTAATATATTCCACATAGCACTGTGACTTCCAGGTATGTCTGAGGCAGAGTAGTGGGTGTCACTGACATACATAGCAGTTTACACTACAGTTATCTGCACATGGCCCTGTCAAAGATGGCACTGTACCCAGGGCACTACAAGACGACTACCAGGAGAAAATGCTGGCCAGATCCTGACAGTATTAGCCACACATACACATAGCTCATTGACCCCTGAATATTGTGGACAGGCAACATGTTTTCCTGTGTATTGGTACAGCCCTGCCAATGTGTGCTATGCTGTTATTTTCCTGCAAACATACATGTTACTGCAATGTTGTGGGTATAGGGGGGACAGACCTGTCAACTGTACACATTTGCATAGACTGTGCTAATATTTGGTTTACATTTTAGTTCCATTTACCATACTATTGTGTCATGTCTTTTGGATTAGAGGCATATCTGTAAAGAGCACAGGTCAGATTGTAATGGCATACATTTGAGTTTTGGACTTCTTACCCTTCATAGCCTTACTGCAGCTGTGAGTCCTGTTATGCTATCACTGTGTGTGTCTGTAGGGGGGTAATTCAACATTGCCACCATGTGTGTGCCTTTACCAGACATTTCTCTCTGGTTTTCTACAGCTGACTTGCTGTGTGGGTGTGAGGAGTGGGTATGGGTCCCCACACTGACATCCATGCCTGTGACCTATGACCCCCAGTTGTCCCCACACATATACTGCAGTGGGATTTGCCACTTTGGGTACTAATGCATAGTGTGGGGAGGCCAGTTTTGAGTAGACATTTCCTGGTGTCCCACATAGCTGTCATTTTTCTGCTGCTATCCCAGTAGTCTACCCCATTCGCTTGCATGCATCAACATTATCATAGATATGCTACCAAGACATACTAATCCATTCATTTATTGTTAATAAGACTGACTTACCTTGTGCCTGTGGCAGTTGTGAGGATGCCTATGTTAGATGCACACAGTACACTGCCTATACATGGTAAGTTACAGGTAGTGTGATGTGTGTGTCATCCATTTTACTGTGTGTGCAAGTCAGAGGGAGGGGTCAGTCCCTGGGGTCCCTACAGTGTCAGTGTGTGTGCTATGCGTTGCTTCTTTGCCAAGGCCTGAATATACTAGGCACACCTCCATTTGCCTGCAAGACCAGGCTCAGGAGCCACCTCCTCAGAGTCCCTCTGTGCCTGTGGCGACCTTGGCAATGGTGGTGGGCTGTGTGGACCTACCCTGTGCTGGTCGTGCTGCAGCAGTTTCCACAGGATCATGTTGTGTAGCATGGCCCATACTATGAACATGTGTGCACATGTGGCTGGAGAGTACTGCAAGGCTCCACCAGATATGTCAAGGCAGCAGAACCATGACTTGAGCATCCCAAACACACCCTCTATAATGATCCTGTTTTGTGAGTGTGCCTCATTATGGCATTCTTGTGTGGGTGTGTGTGCATTTCTGATGTGTGTCATCACCCACGGCTCCAGTGCATAGCCATCATTCCTCACCAGATGGCCATATGGGATGCCCCCACTGACAAATGCCTGGTACAACTGTGACGAATGCCAGATGTGAGAGTCATGATAGCTTCCAGGGCTGCCAGCACACACAGTCATTATAATGCCCTGGGCATTGCACATGACCTGGCAGTTGATGCAGGGGAATCCCTTGTGGTTTATGTAGACCCTACACTGTTTACCAGGTGGTGCTTTGATGTGGATGTGCATGCAGTCTATTGCACCCAGTACCTCCGGGTATTCTGCTACATGGTGGAAGAGATGCATATTGCTGTTCCTCTCCTCACAGGTGTTGGGGAAGTAAATGTGCTCACCGCATGTGGTAGCATGGCATCCAGGAACTGGTGGAGTACCTTGGATGCAGATGCCTGTGAGACCCCCTCCCATGATGTCCCCAGTAGGTATTTGGAAAGTACCTGTAGCTAGTATTCTTAAGGCTACACATATCTTGGTATCCACTGGGATGGATTTCCCCCTCTGTTGGCTCTAGCTCTGAGTTGAGGCCAGCACAGCTCACTGATTTGCTGAAGTACATCTCTGTCCACCCTGTAGTACTCTACTATCGCCAAATCATGTAGCCCATGGTACGTTAACCTGGGTCTGAGCACTCTTCTCCTACTTGGTCTGTGGCGGTTGTCAGCATTATCCTCCTCACTGCCCTCAGCATCTAGCACATACTGATGGATCAAAGCAATGGCAGCCTCTAATATTTTTCCAGTTAAAATTCCCCCACATGTGTACAACAATGATGCAGAATTTGTTGGAAAAAACAGATTGAAAAGTGTTTGCATAGTTTATACTGTTGTGCTACAGATCCTGCCTGTATGATTGGCTAACTATGATGCATTCCACCTGCTAGCTATGTAATTTTCTTCTTGATTGCTTTTATTTTACTATTTTCCTTTTTTCCTTTTTTTCCCTTCCCATTTCTGCCTATTTTAAGCCCCGAGGGGTGCCGTGCAAACCCAGTGCCCAAATGTAAACAGTCCTGCTATTTACGGGTTTTTTTGTTTTGTTTTTTTTGTTTTGTTTTTTTTGGTTTTAGACCTGCTGCATGTGACACAAACCTGTTTAGGTAATGTAAACAAGAAGAAATGTCTCTCCCTGGATGCAAACATACTCTTCATTCCATGGAATAAGTCAAAACAGCCACAGACACACCCCCTTGCTTAGCTGAGCTTAGCTAAGCTTATCTGGGTGCTATAGGGCTCCAATGTGCTTACACAATGCATGACACACCCCCTTTCATGTCTTTTGCTCCTCCTGCTCACACGATCATGTTATAGCATGGTTAGGTGCAGTTTGGCACTCAGAATATTTTTGTGATTCAGTAAATTTCCCCTCATTTGCATACCCCACTGCCTTAGTCCATAGTTACTGCACTACCCCAGAGTCTTTCCCCTTAACAAGCACTGTTCCCTGATATTGTTTTGATTCTACATGCAATAGACTACAATGGCAAAATATAGATTTCCCTTAAAATTGAGTTTTCACATTTTTTTTTTTATTTTTGGCACAATCCCATTTGCACGCCTCTGTCCTATGCTTAAACGGCCGAGATCGGCCAAACAAAAAACTTTTATTTTTATAAAAATGAAACACTTTTCCATGCCAATGGCCATATATTTGTCCATTTGCATGCCTAAAGATTATAATACATGCTTTTATTTGAGCTGTTATGCCTCCATTTTAATTTTTGCAGAAATGTATTTGCCTAGTAGCCGAGTACATTTCTGCAACTGACATTATTCTTGCATGGATGTCTGCCTGCTTGCTGAATCACTAATTCACCTCATTTGCATGGTTTCCACCAGCAAATGAGGTAATTAGCATTGTGCAGTGGTGTCCATGCAGGAATAGTGTAGGCAGACTCGTGCACATCAAAAAAGTGGTTTACTGGATTGCTCAGCGGCCATATTCCATGCAGGAGCGGCTACACTGTTCCTGCATGGGAAAAATAGCTTATTGAATCCCAGGGAGTAACTATTACTTTTGTAATATTTTGTAAACAATTTACATTATTTCAGCAACCACTCAAGTTACACACATACTGTCAGCAGCATTTTATTCACCAAGCTGAGAGCTTTCATATGAGGCTAAGGATTACTTGTGTTACTTGGTTGTTGATACATATAGAAAAATGTGAAAATTATATCTATATAAATTAATATCATAAAGACAACAGAAGTTCAATATTAATGTAGTTGAGTTTGTCATTGTCTAAGCTTTAAGATGAAATAATTTAGATCCTTGCACATAGCATGATTTTGGAATTATTAACACAAATATGAAAAAAAAAATATTTGATGCCTAGAGGCATCAGTAGGAGTTAACTGCAGATGCACATGGAGGGGTCACTTGGATGTAATGAGTTAATTAACCCACCATATAGACACATTGTGGCAGGACAAGGTTGGCTCACTGAGCCTATTTCTATTTATTTAGAAAAGATTTTACATCCTTTACTTTTGAAATCATCTACTATCTTAATGGATATGAAGTATTTCTTAGTGATCTTATTTGAGACTTTAGAGACAGTCCCCTTGTGTGAGAGTGATCTTTTGGTTACATTGGATGTCTGTTCATTATTTACCTGCATCCATAATGATGTTGGTATTCATTTTATGAGGGAGTTTTTGTTAAATTATAGTGATTTCATTAATGGGTTTGTTCAGACATTATGTTTGCTGATGGAGCCTAGCTTTGGTGAAAAATGTGTTCACCCTTGGTGCTAAGTATTATATTCAAATGGCTGGAGTTGCCATGGGTACCCAATGTGCTAACTCATACGCCAATATGGTTATGGCACATTGGGAAAACACAGTGTTGATGGTGAATGATATATATAAGAAACATTTATTATATTATAAAAGGTTTGTGGATGACATATTTTATATGGCGGGATTCAATGGAAGGACTTAAGGATTTTATAAAATATCTGAGTGATAGTATTTCTTTCTTAAAATTTACTTTGCATATGTCATGAGATATTGACTTTTTAGATGTAAGATTGCAAAGAGTTGGCACTAGTTTGGAAACTCAAATATTTAGAAAAAGCTGTAAGAAGAATAGTATTTTACTGAGGTCAAGCATGCACCCAAATTATATTTTTAAAAATGTTTTGAAGGGACAATCTTTATGTTTATCTAGGCTGACTAGCAATGATGCTGCTTTAGCTGAACAGGTGAAGTTGTTGAAAGAAGAAATTTTAGATAGGGGATACATAAAGATTGAATTTGACACCCAATTTCAGCTTTTGAACATGCAAAGACAGGGTAGAGGTAGACCATATTTTTCTAAAAGGAATAACACAGTTAGACTGAATAAACAAGATAGTAGAGTATGTAGATTATGTCTTTCTTTTACTTCAGATAATAAATACATAACTGATATTATACATAGAAATTGGCATATATTAGTGGTGGATGATAATATTAGAAATGTAGTAGGGTCTTACCCTAAAACTATCTTTAGAAACTTGAAATCTTTGAAAAGACGACTTTGCCATAAAACAGTTTTTTTAATATAATCAGATACAATCAGCTAGAGAAGGTGTCCTTAGTTACAGGCATTACAATTATTGTAAGTATGTTGTCAACAGTGATGTGTTTGTACATCACATCACACTACAGGTAAGAGGTATGTGTTTCGACATTATGCAGATTGTTCCACGAGCAATGTTGTGTATTTAGCACAGTATAACAAATGCCCAAAATTTTATCTTGGAATGGACACTATGGCTTTTAGGGATAGAATAAGGGAGAATCTTTATTACAGTAACATTGGGGATATTAGAAGTGCTGTAGCCAAACATATTATAGATGATAAACATGATCATAGCTTTTCTTTTCTGACTCTTCAGGTTCTTACCCTATGGTTAGGTGATATTAGGAATGCTTTGGAGAAGGCTGAGCAAAAATTGATTGTGTTATTATAGGAAGATAAGCTACAGGGTCTCAATGAAGTCATATCCCTTAAACACTTTTTGAGGGATAGGAAGCTGAAGTCTTATTGTTGATCCATGAATAAAACATATATCATGTATACAGTTTTAGTTTAGGTTTATGGTGTTTATAATCTCTTGTTTGATAGGTTGCACTGTACTTTTGGTGATGATTAGGTTATTAGGATATATAATATTAGCTGATGTTTAGTTTAGTATGTATTATTATATTGGTTGTTATATTTTAATGCATATTTTAAAATGTACTTATGAGATGCAACATTATATTATATGGAATGTTTTGACAGGATTCCCATCACCTTTATTATTTTTACATATTTTTAGCTTTTTGAGAGTGCTATTGATTGTATTGTTAATTATTGTATATTTAGAAGATGTATACCGCCTTTTATGAGGTTGTTAATATTTATTTAGATAGGTTTTTTGATAATTATTCCTAATTTTATATTTTTGTGTGTTTGGATATGTTAGGTTGAGTTATATTGTCACACGCTTCCATCTAGATCAGCTCACCATGTATTTAGCTTTGGTAGCTCTATTAATATCTTTAAGTGAGTGTAGTCTCATGAAATGTGGTCATTGGTGTTAGATGCATCTTATGTATTTATTGATTTTATTCTTAGTTAAAAGCTTGGGAGTTTTTCATTTAAATAATTGTTTTTATATTATTAATTGATTTACGTTATTATTCACTAAGAATAGACACATGCCATTTCACGTTTTTGATAAAACTGTTTCTGATTATAGTGGTGAGTGCCAATATGTACGTATTTTTATTCTTTATTAGTTGATATTTCTTTATTGCATATCTCATATAATTTTGAGTTCTGTTGTACCTGTTTTTTTTTTTCAGTTTTAATTTAGACTGCATATCATCAAGGTAACCATAGTAACATATTCGCGTGAGTGAAAACTCATGAGATTCAATCATGAGAATGTTTTGTATGGAAACAGTCATTACCTTTGTTTTTGAAGCTTTGTGATTTATAGGCAATCATGTTGTTTACTATCACTTTGATAAACTGAATGTAATATGCACTTCTGGTCCTTTTAGTAGAAGTTTTGTCATTGTGTATTATACAAAACACAAAGTCTTACCACACTTTATTTATCTTTTAGCCTAGATCATTCATGTCATGTCAACTTGAGTAATAACTCCTTTGAGCGAGTGAAAACTCATGAAATTTAATTTTGAGAAGGATGAGTGTGAAAGGATTCATTATTTTAACCTCTGAAGTTTTAATTCTTATTATGATTTATAGGTGATTATGTTATTATCATTTTGTTACATTTGATGCAATATCATTTTAGACTGAAATGCATTATATTGTATATATGCTATTTGGCATTTGTGGCATATACACACTCAATTTTCTTAATGAGGTGAATAATTGTTTAATTGGTTTTAGAATAGGGTTGGATGCTGTTATTTTTGAAAGTGATCAGTTATTTGCCTTGATTATGTTTGATGAAGCATAGTTCTACTACGCGAAAGTGGTTATACTTTTTTATATTTTTAAGGTTTGTTTAATAAATGTACCCCTTTTTATGCCATGCTGGTCGTTTACATGTTTGACTTACTTATTGCATTCTACTGGAATGGCTATCAGACTTTATTTTGTTCAGTGATTTTGTGTTTGTTGCTTGTCATTATATATTGTTTGATATCAACAAAAAATAAATTAATATACAGCACTAAATCTTAGTGTAGAGAATTAAAGCTCTGAGTTGTTAAGGAAGTGCTTCCTCTCCCAGGGGTAGAGGTTTGAATCATCTAACCTTCATTTGCCTACTGTGTGACCTTGAGCAAGTTATTTAATCAGATAATGCTTTGATAATTTAGTCTAGGTTCCCTTATGGTCTCCTGGACTGCATACATAGTAGCTACCTACAAACAAAGATCTTATAGAACTGTAAAAAGTCAAAGTCCCACATAAGTAAGGATAGGTTATCACCTTCTAAAAAAATCAGTATCTTCCCCTTGGAGAATACTAGTATAAAGAGAAACGTTAATGGTTATTAACATGAAGGCATCACCAATTCATGAGAAACTTTAATGGTTATTAACATGAATGTATCACCATTTCAAGAAATGCCAAGATTCCTTGATCGGAACTTATTTTGCTTGTAATCAAAATAAAAAGCAATAGACCCAGCTGCCTACTATTTGTTGAAAAATTGGAAGCACTACATCCTTATGCACTTTAAGAATGCCAGAAAGTATCCCAGTTCTGGCATCTTGCACTTCAAAGTAAGAAAAAGACTTTCAGCTGACACACCCATTGTTTATTAGATCAAAAGTCAATCATCATTTTTTATAAGTACCAAAAATCTATTAAAGAAACTTCTAGAATAATATAAGAATTCAACAATAATAACTGCATTACTGATAAATGATTGTAACTACCATGGTCCCACCCTTGTCTGCCTTCCATAAGATACTCTACTCATGTTCTTCAGTTCAGCTATTGTTAGAAATTCATCAACAGGCATACTATAACAACAAAACTTTACATGGAAGGCATTTTACAATGTCCCCATTGTCCTTCTCACACACCATGGGAGAACTAAAAGTATTTATTCTGACATAAGGATTAATGATAGTACTTAAAGAGCTGTCATTCAAATGAAGTGCAAGTTTGATGTTCTTTTGAAAAGTTTAAGTTCTGTAATAACTTTAGTAACTTAGGCTCACCTTTGCTGGAATAAAGTAAAAAAAATATGATTCATTCATTTCCATAGGCAAAAACAGTTTCATTAAAATTTAACTCTTTAATTCTCACTGTTTCTGTCCCTGTAGCACCAACCCATGGATCCTGGTCTGTGCTGTTGCTGAAGTTAACCTCTTTGTTGAATCGGATTGGTTCTCTCCTGAGGCTCCTGGCATTGGATGACAATAATGTTCAGACTGTTTACAGGACCCTCTTGTGGATTGGCAGCCAGTCATGGAGATCTCCTTGGCCCTCATGCAAATGTTGAAAATGTTTATGAAAATCTGCAAGCTGTAATGCCAGAATGTGTGTTATTGTTAACAAAGAAAGAAATAATCTTGCTTTACAAACTTTATGTAAGCCATAAGCTGTCTCACCCGCATGCATCTTTTTCTCTTCTCAGTTTCTTGTTCTTCTTTCCCATCTATTTAATAGTTTTTTTTTCATCCTGGTCCCATTTGGCAAACATTTTATTTATTTATTATTTATTTATTTATTTGATATTTGTTGACTGGATTAGACCAACTGGGCTAGAAGCCCATTTTCAGAGGAGACCCGAGGAGAAAAGCTCCAATACATACAATTATAGTACATAAGCTACAAGCTCCAGTATAGAGAATTCTAATACATAAGTTTCAAATACATAGAAGTATAGTATGTACACATGATAAAAAAACTTTTTTATATTAAAAGTATATACAGCAATTGAATTTTCAAAGACAGAGAAAAATATTCACTTTCAACAGTGAAAATATATACAGCAATTGAATTTTCAAAGAGAGTGAAAAAGGTTCCACAGATGAAATACTAAATAAAGAGAGGTATTTAGAGATGAACAAACAATATATACATGTGTACATGTGGTATAGAAGTAAAGCTTGGGTGTATTCTTTTAGTAAGACTAAAAGTAAATGGAGGGCATTTATAGGTGTTACAGTAAGATGTCTGAGTAGTAAGAGTGAAAAAATATATTAGTGCAGTAGATTAGGTAGGAGCCCGACAGGGGTAAGACTTGGTGTTAAGTAGATGAAGTTTAAGTTCCTTTTTGAAGTGTTTAGGATGGGGAATTGACCTTATGTGTGCAGGGAGTTTATTCCAAGCTTGGGCTGCAGTGCATTTGTAAAGTAGTTTACCAATGGTTTTGTTAGGTTGGTAAATATCTAGGAGATGCTGGTTGGAGGTGCCGAGAGTATGACTAGGGGTGTAAGAGGATACCAGGGAGGAGAGGGATGGCCATGTAGATTGTTTGTATAATACAGAGTGTGTGATTTGTAACTGTGATAGTAGGAGTTGGTGGAATTCCAGCCATTAGAGACAGTTGAGTGCAAGGCAGTGGTGAGAGTTGTGAGCAGAGTTGGTGACAAATCTAGCTACTTTGTGGTAAGTTTGTTGGAGTTTAGAGAAGGTTGTAGCCTATATGTTAATTAGGATTGGGGCAGCATAGAAAAGGGAGGGGGGAGCAGGACAGCTTGAGCCAGGGAGAGTCTAGTGTTAGAAGCTAGAAATTTTCTATTACAGTGTAGCAGGCCAAGGTTTTGGTGTTTTTTGTAATGTTTTGCAAGATATGTAAGTTAAGTTTTAGTTCATTGTCGATGTCTAGGAGCTTAGTGTGGGGTTCTTATTGTATTATGGTCTTATTGGAGGATTTAATCACAAAGACTGATCTATGTTGAGAGAGAAAATGAGGGAGACAAAGCAGGAGTTTATTTTTTTGTGGGGTTTAAGATGAGTTGATTGTCAGACAGCCACTTTTCAATAGATAGAAAGGCATCTTGGGTCTGAGCATGGAGTTCTGAGATGTTATTGGAAATGGAGATAAGAGTGGAATGATCAGCATATTGAATTAGGGAGGATTGTTTGCAAGATGTGTGAAGGGAAGATGATTTGTGAAAATGTTAAACAGGAGAGAACCCAGGATCGAACCTTGGGTACACCAGATGTGAAGGGAAGGGAGGGGGAGCAGGAAGAAAGACATCTAACAGATTTTTGCCTATTGGAGGGGTAACTAGTGAACCAGCCAATGGAGGGAGCAGAGAGATTGAGGTTAGCAGCCATAGCAATGTGAGATGCTCACTTTAAAGTCTACATTATTGATTAAAACATTAAGTCTTCCAGTTCCCTTCTTGTCTAAGTTTCATTGTGTTTAGACAAAATACCAAAGAATTCTCACCCAAATTGGTTAAAGAATTTAGTCAACTCTAGACAGCATATCACTTTCATTAATTCCAATATAAAATTTACTAATTCTTATATATTATAGAACACTATGTGGACTGATGCAGTCTTCAAAAAATGGCTGATATATGTGATCTGTTCTGGTGGCCTTTTTCATTTTTTTTTAAAGCCTTAAGTAGAACTAGAAAAAATGGCCACCACTAAAATAGGCAATACTTCAGAAACAATTTTATTATAATAAAAAGAATCAGTTTATACTTTCATTAAATTGTTGAACAATTTATGTTGAACAATTTATGTGTGTGTCTTACAAGACTCACCATTTACTGCAGCCAAAAATACACCATCAAGTCTGTTATTGTTTTCGTTCCTCATAGTGTCATCTGGAACATGAACTATTATGTTATGAAATAATTCCTGGGATTCAGAGCATGTCAAATCATTTGTCTTTTGACCTTGAACAAAATTATATCAGTTCATTGGTTGACCTAAGTACTTTAAAATATTATTCCAAAAAAGCCAGAAAACGGGTCCACTGCTCGAACAAGGAAAAATGCTGTATAAATAACAGTACTCCACGTACACCCACTCCAGCTTGAAGAACAAACTCCGTTATCGTAAAAACACAGGTTTATTTGATTTTAAACCACAAAACACTCCATTCATATAGATGGTTAAGCGCTTTCATCTGATCTCTCAGATTTCTTCAGAACCACCATTACCAATTGGCACACCCCTTTTATACTCAATTTGGCGCCAAAAAGTTGTTCAAAGTTTTAAAAAACATTAAAAACTTTTTATAAATTTAATTCATTAAACAAAAATTTAAAAACTGGTTCATTCATTACTAACATACCTAACAATTATAATATGTGCCTTAAATACCAATGCAAAAAAATTTTTATATATTATATAGGCATTTCATATTTATATGGTCACCCTTCTTTAGTTGAAAGATGTATACTAGTAATTTTGAATAATAATACTTAAAAAATGTATTGTGTTTAACATAAAAATGCTCCAAGGATATAAATAATCCCAGGAAGGTCATACCCGGTCCAACACTAAAAAAGGTTTAATGCTAATGTAGTCGTTTAGACCGGGGGGGGGTTGTGGCATCACAAATAATTTGCCACTCACTCTCCTTGTAAGATAAAAAAGTTTTCCAATTACCCCCATATACTGTCATTTCCACCTGATCTATTATAAAAAATTTAAATGTATGTTCTTGTCCTTTGTCTATTACATGCCTACTTAGTGCATTCTTTGTGTCCTTTTTCCTGATTTTGTATAGGTGTTCATATATCCTTGCCCTGAGTTTCCTTTCCGTCTTGCCTACGTAATTCCGAAGATTCACAAGTCAGTAGAGACATCACCATTCAGGCCGATCATAGCAGGTTCTAATTCTAAAACCTACAATTTGGGTGTGGCGATTGACCAGTGGACAAAGCACATTTATGATTCAGTGCCGCACCTTATAAAGGACTCCTGGGAATTTCTGAGTAGGTTAACAGTTGATGTATGGTCAGAAGAAATAACATTTTTAACAATAGATGTTCAAGATTTATTTTCTTGCATCCCATACACAACAGGACTGGAATACTTTGAGAACAGTTTAAAAAGGTACTCAGGATTGAGTTGGGACAAAATTTCCCTTATTTTGGACATGATGGGGTTAATTTTGGACCACAACTACATTGAATTTGAAGGTGAATACTTCAGGCAAACTAGGGGAGTGGCTATGGGGGCATCTTGTGCCCCCATATTCGCTAACCTAGTTATGCTAGAATGGGAAAATCAATTTCTCTTCCAAAGTGAATTTTTCAAGAGCATTTCATTATATTCAAGATTTTTGGACGACATATTTATAATATGGAAGGGCCAAAAAGAAGACATTCCAAGATTTATAGACTTTATTAATTCAAGCACTGATTTCCTGAGATTCACATATAAAAAAGAACCTTTGGGTATAGCCTACCTAGACACATTCATTAGCACAACTTCACATGGATTTAGTTCAAAGATACATAGAAAATCAACATTTTCTAACGACTACATTGAATTTGGCAGCTGTCATCCCAAGCACATTTTCAAGAATATCCTGAAGGGACAGTGCATAAGGGCAGCAAGGATGTCATCCACTAAAGACACCATGGAGAAAGAAATTGAAGGAATTGCAAAGATGTTTCTAGAAAGAAAATACCCGAGAGGGATGGTGGAAGAAGTAACGCTTTGGGTCAAAAAGAATTGGAACATCAAATACAAGTCCCTATTAGGTGTCCATTTTGAATCAAAGAATAAGAAAACCTGTTTAGGAGTTAACAAAACAGTGTGTGTAATTAGATTCAATCCTTACTCAAATATTGTGAAAGACATCCTTAAAAGATATTGGGAACTGCTAACCTCCACTGACAACATCAAAACACACATAGGGACTAACTTGACTTGTGTATTTAAAACAGCACCAAACTTGAAAAAACTACTGGAGGTACAATCAAGTAATAACAATAAAAACAACAAGAAGATTTGGAGTGGGACAAAAAGCTGCGGTAGTTGTAATTATTGTAAATACATTAACGAGAACAAGACCACAACATTGGAAACTTTTCAAAAACTAGAGTGAAGAGTATTAGGGGCAACTGCAATAGTCAAAGGGTGGTGTACCTTGCCCTGTGCACCATCTGTTCTGCCTATTACGTAGGCAAGACGGAAAGGAAACTCAGGGCAAGGATATATGAACACCTATACAAAATCAGGAAAAAGGACACAAAGAATGCACTAAGTAGGCATGTAATAGACAAAGGACAAGAACATACATTTAAATTTTTTATAATAGATCAGGTGGAAATGACAGTATATGGGGGTAATTGGAAAACTTTTTTATCTTACAAGGAGAGTGAGTGGCAAATTATTTGTGATGCCACAACCCCCCCCCGGTCTAAACGACTACATTAGCATTAAACCTTTTTTAGTGTTGGACCGGGTATGACCTTCCTGGGATTATTTATATCCTTGGAGCATTTTTATGTTAAACACAATACATTTTTTAAGTATTATTATTCAAAATTACTAGTATACATCTTTCAACTAAAGAAGGGTGACCATATAAATATGAAATGCCTATATAATATATAAAAATTTTTTTGCATTGGTATTTAAGGCACATATTATAATTGTTAGGTATGTTAGTAATGAATGAACCAGTTTTTAAATTTTTGTTTAATCAATTAAATTTATAAAAAGTTTTTAATGTTTTTTAAAACTTTGAACAACTTTTTGGCGCCAAATTGAGTATAAAAGGGGTGTGCCAATTGGTAATGGTGGTTCTGAAGAAATCTGAGAGATCAGATGAAAGCGCTTAACCATCTATATGAATGGAGTGTTTTGTGGTTTAAAATCAAATAAACCTGTGTTTTTACGATAACGGAGTTTGTTCTTCAAGCTGGAGTGGGTGTACGTGGAGTACTGTTATTTATACAGCATTTTTCCTTGTTCGAGCAGTGGACCCGTTTTCTGGCTTTTTTGGAATTAGAAAACTTTAAAATATTATAACACCAGTGCCACCACTAAAACTGGTAACATCTAAAACAAGCCACAAAACCAGGAGCTGAAACCACATCCACTTTAATAATACACAAATAAAAACAGATTGAATGATTTTGTCTCTGAAGACTTTGAATTGGACATTTGTTGTGAATGAAAGCAGCTTTTTACATGTAAACCTCTGATATGTAAAAACAGTTAGATTCGATGTATGTTTTAGAAATGACTGTGTGTGTGCGTGCGTGCATGTGTGTGTGCGTGTGCGCGTGTGTGTGTGTGTGTGTGTGTGTGTGTGTGTGTGTGTGTGTGTGTGTGTGTGTGTGTGTGTGTGTGTGTGTGTGTGTGTGTGTGTGTGTGTGTGTGTGTGTGTGTGTGTCTATTATGTTGAATGGATTGGAATATGACAGTTTTCCATCTAGCAACTTACCTGACATATGTCTTATACGAATGTCTTTAATTTCTAATATACAGCTTATCTTCTTATCTCAAACTATATAGGATCTTGGTTTGACTGCTTCACTAACCACTTTGGTTTCAGGCTGTAGATTTTTTCCACTGTGTTTAAATTCTTATATTTCTCAAACCTATATGTTTCTCTAAGATCCTTGAAAAAATGTATACATACTCAACTACTGCCCTGTCTCATTCACAAAAATCTCTTCACCCTCTCGCAACATGGTTTCCACCCTAAACATAGTACCTCGACTGCCTTACTATCCTTTACACAAAAGGTTGCAGAAGCTAGGGACAACAACCTCCTCATCTCCTGTCTATTCCTTGATCTCTCTAAAGCCTTTGCACTGTGTCTCATCCCATCCTTCTTAACAAACTTTCAGACCTAAACCTCTCTCCTTCTGCTCTTGACTGGTTCCAATCCTACCTTACTGGCAGAAAACAAGCTGTTAGATGGCAGCAGGCTTTCTCACCCTTCCTTGCTGTTCAAACAGGAGTACCCCAAGGCTCCATGCTTGGACCGCTCCTTTTCAACATTTTTACCAACAACCTACATTCATCCTGCAGACCCTCATCTGTAACACAATATGCACATGATTCTACTCTCTTATCTATCTACAATACTATTTCTGAACTACACACACACACACACACACACACACACACACACACACACACACACACACACACACACACACACACACACACACACACACACACACACAATTCCTTTATCTCTGTTGAAAAATGGCTCAGAAATAATCAACTAATCCTTAACCTTAAAAAAAAACTCAACACCTTCTCTTCCTACCTCAGATACTCTCTCACCTTAAATTCAACTTTTCTCTTTCCTCCCTAGATGGCACCACTATCTCCCCTGCCTCACACACCAAACTCTTTGGGGTAATAATTGATGATCGACTAAAATTTGACTTGCACATACAACAGGCCATCAAAAGAAAACACCAAAAACTTGGACTACTGTATAGGAACAAAAAAGTCCTCACTACTGCCACTAAACGCACTCTCGTGCAGGCATTTCTCTTACTTAGTCTTCTATATGCTTCCCCCATCCTTACTAATATCCAAACTACCTCAACACAGAAACTGGAACAAACATACAACAAAATTGCCAGATTTATTCTAAACCAACCACTCTCGTCGCATCACTGCCTCTCAGTAAACAAACTTCAGTGGCTGGAATTTCCGCACCTTCTACTACAATCACATCTCCACACTACCTTTTCCATACTCAACAACCCCTCTGCATGCCCTGCTCTCACCTCCCATGTTAATCTCTACTCCACCCCCCCAGCCTCTCTGGTGTGCAGATCAGCATCTTCTGTCAGTTTATGAACCCAAAGGGTATATTGGCAAACTACTTTACAAACACTCTTTCTTACTAAATTGGAACAAATTCCCTCTCCATGTTAGATCCAGCCTTTCCTTTCCCTGTTTTAAAAAGGAGCTTAAATCCCACCTGCTAAACTTGAAATGATGCCTTTGCCATGACCACACACAGTCTTAGCCTGTCCTACTGTATAATCTGTTGCATCTCCTCACTTTTTATCTCTGTTAGTAACTTCTGCTTAAACTAGCCTCCTAAACCTCAGCTGTACTATTATAGCCCTACTATAGCCCCCTCCTTTCTCTCCCCTCCCATTATCCACACTATTTATCTTTCCCCCCACTTTCTATCAATGTCTGTACATTTTCCTTCTTTTAAACAACAATTATCTTTTTGTTTTTACTCTTATATGTAGTAAATTTAGACCACTTAATGTTCATAATTTTTTCTTTTGTTTTTCTCTTTATAACTAATTTTGCATTTGCATTATTTTTAATATTTTTTATCCTGTATGTTTATCTTTGCTTATGTTTGCTGGTGCTCTTTCCCCTTGAATCTCCACTGAAAATGGGTTGCTTACTATCAATGCAATGCAAATAGTCAATAAAATTTCTTTTTTACAATTGTTTTGTATTGTGATTGTTATTTAATATTTATATATTGTCACTTTATCTTTACTTATGTTTCCTGGGGCTTTTCCCCTCGGGTCTTCACTGAAAATGGGTTTGTTTGCAAACTCAGTTGGACTAACCTGGTTAACAAATGTGAAATAAATAAATAAATAATCTATAGTTCTATTAAAGTGATATTTATGTCCCTGTTGATTTATTTCTAACATTTTCTTTACTTTATATTAATACATGTTGCTCTTCAACCGATACTTCCCCAAGTGAGTATGTAACTGCCATTTGATTTCATATACCTGCCAAGAAAAACAAAATCCAAATTCTATATACTCCTATTGTCTCAATGAGATGAAAGTAAACAAACATAGTATCCACAGTAATGCATTCCACTTACTGCTATAGAGCATTCCACCCACCTCACATCCAATGTCAATAAAATGAAATAAAAAATAAAACCAATAAATAAATCAATGCAACTATAATATGTTGTGAGTAGTGTGTGTGTGTGTGTGTGTGTGTGTGTGTGTGTGTGTGTGTGTGTGTGTGTGTGTGCGCATGCATGCATGTGTGTGTGTGTGTGCGCATGCGCTTGTGTGTGCGTGCATGCGTGTGTGTGTGTGTGTGTGTGTGTGTGTGTGTGCGTGTGTGTGCGTGTGTGTGTGCGCGTGTGTGTGCGCATGCGTGCATGTATGTGTGTGTGTATGTGTGTGTGCTCGCGTGTGCATGTGTGTGTGTATGTGTGTGTGCGCGTGTGCGCATGTTTGTGTTTGTGTGTGTTGTTACCACTGCTCAAAGACCTACCTGTTAATCTATTTATTTATTCATTTATTTATTGCTGTTATGTACCACAAAAGTCTGATTGGGCTCAGCACCCACTTTCAGTGGAGGCAGGGGGAGAAAAGCTTGAGTAACGTTTAATATCATTAAACATTGGCAATGACATCTAAGATTATAACTATATGCTTAAGTATTTGAAATAACAGTTTTATACAATATATACATAAACATAGAGAGGAAGAAATCAGTAATGGAATTATATACAATGGCGATTTTTCATTACATTGGTGATACAGTTTTCAGACATGTTGTAGGTTATAATTTTATGCAGTTACTCTGTTTTAGAGGAGGTTAAGAATGCAGCAAGGAGAGCAGTTAGACAAGAGAAGATTGGTTTAATCTGGTGAAGAAACATAAATTAAAACCAAGAAACAAGTGCAAACTTCCCCAGTTGGTGAAGAATCAGTCAAGGTCCACAGAAATAACTCCACATTTGCAAAACACTTTTTCATTGTTTCCACATTTGCAAAACACTTAACAATAACACATTATTTTGTAAA
Organism: Protopterus annectens; assembly: GCF_019279795.1. Classification (NCBI taxonomy): domain Eukaryota; kingdom Metazoa; phylum Chordata; order Ceratodontiformes; family Protopteridae; genus Protopterus; species Protopterus annectens. The sequence continues at coordinate 1,622,429,420 of NC_056735.1, read as the reverse complement.
CATGGAGTTATTTCTGTGGACCTTGACTGATTCTTTGCCAACTGTGGATGCTTGTAGTTATTCTGGTGAAGAGCATTTTCAGTGCTATGAGTTGAGTTTTGTGTTTTTAGTTGAAGCTTGGAAGACTTTAGTGATGGGTCTTGTCTGTGTGTTATGGTGATGGAGTTCCAGAATTGGACCTCTATGTGAGAGTATAGAGAGCAGCCAGCTGAGCTGTTAAGTTATGATAAAAGGAGTAAGGCTCAGCATTTAGCTTTCATACTCAAAGCTCTTTCCCATACTCCACCAGGCTAGCAATGATCAATTAAATGGGAGAGATCAGCATCAACTGACCACTTGCTTTATTCCTTTGACTGTCTTCTGTAATTATCAACCTTCCAAGTCTGAATTCAGAATACTACATTTGGTATGGAACAAATTAACAAAATGTGGAACTCAGGAACATCTGCATGTTCAGCTAGGAAGTTCACATTATAGTAAATAACAGTTTTGTCATGCTTATTTAAAAGCTGTTTTGATGAGGTAATATGAGAAAGTATTATTTGCCATGGGTTTGGGTTAAAAAAAATCACAGCAATAAAAGTGTGGCATAACTGTTCAATATGGAATAGTGAGGAACATGGAATTATAAACATGCAAATGAGGAACATTCCTTGTAAAGAGATATCATACAGTTAAGAGTTATGCTTCATCTTTTCTCCTCCCCTCCTCAGATAGCCACTTCTGGTGATCACCTGTGATTGTCCAAAGTGGGAACAAAGAAGAAGAAGAAGAAGAAGAAGAACTGTATGCTGTCACAGGGAGTTGAAGGTACTACTCAGAGACATCTACATCTCAGCTGTCTCAGATTTTGAAGAGCACCCTCAATTTTGCCTCATATTTTGCCTTGTCTTTGATTTTCTTATAAATCACTGAAGATCACAGACACATCAGTTATGCCAGGTATATGAGTTGTATACTTGCTATTCTTCTGAAAATGTGTGCTGATCCAAAGCACTTTGTTCTCTTAACCTTTTAAGTGAATTAAAGTAATATTTAAAAATTGTCCCTGATTTTGGACATTTGTCTCCCTCCCCCCATTATTTTTGGCTTTGTCCAAAATTATTGACTAAAGATGTTGGGAGGCATGCAAGGAACCCTACACCTCAACTTTCCCTGATTTTAAAGAACATCTCTAATTTTCCCTCATATGTTTTGCCCTGTCCATAATTTTTCATTAATCATTGAGATTACAGCAAAAATAATAATGCTAGACACTAGAGCTTCATACTTCTACATGCTAATGCAAAATATATTGTTTTATTATGTTTTTTCAATGAATTTGTGTGATATTTAAAAATTGTCACAAATCCCCCCCCCCCCCAGATATGTCCAGAATTCTCGAGCAAAGAAGTTGAGAAGTATTCAATAAGTCATAACTCTCAACTTTCCTAATTTTGAAGAATGTATTTAATTTTGCCATTTTGCCTTGCCCCTGCTTTTCTGGTAAATCACTGATGATTAGAGACAAGTCCATTGGAATTTCATACTTCATATACTTCAGAAAATGTATGTTAATGGAAAACCTGTTATTCTATTAACTTTTTTAAGTGAAACAGTAATATTTAAAAAAACCTGTCCACGATTTTTATCCCACTTTTTTTGGTTATGTCCAAAATTCTTGAGGAAAGTTGTAAAATTTGTATCCTCAAACACACACACACACTCTCACACACACACACACACACACACACACACACACACACACACACACACACACACACACACACACACATGTTGATTGAGCTGCAGGCAGTGTAACTAAACTACCCACATTTTCATCTGACTTTGTGACACAGTTTAAAATAAAAACAAAATAAAAAACTTAAGACTGCAAAGGGAAACCTATCCTTGAACTGTCACGTATGTATAGTTCCTGGATGTCACTAGTCGTATGAACACTTGACTAGAGATTGCCAGGAAAACACTGAAGTTAGTTGCTATGAGCAACTGAATGCAGGTCATATTAGTATCACATGACTAAAGGATCTCAACTCCAAAACCACTGTGATCAGTTCCTAAGGGTAACCAATTGCAGGCACATAGACTGCATAGTAATCGAACATTGGTTGGTTATTCATGTCCAGTTACTATGATGAGAAAAAATCTCTACATTTTTTTACAGGGGCATTCACTGGGGCACATGTCCCATCATGCCCCATTGTGGCGCCAGCTATGCTCTTACCATTAGTTTCTAGTTATTTTGGAAACTCTTTTTTGTGATTGTGGTCTGGTCACATAAGATGCAGCTTAACCAATCCATTCTCACCTATAGTATAACATTTTTGTGTAAATGTACTTAAATGCATAGTTCCACATTCTATACTTGTCAGCAGTTTGAAATGCCACTGTAAGCACATTCACATAATTACATAATTTTCTAATGTTATTTCCTTTCCTTTATGTAGAAGATACTGCTGATTGTTTGTGCACTCAAGAGCAAGAGTGAAGAGACACAGGTAGAAGTTCCAGCCATATTTACACATCACACTTCCTTCTAACCCTTTATGAGCTTGTCTCACTCCTTTTGTGACACACTAGTAATTCTGTTTAGTAAAGGCCTTGTTTAATATTTATAGTGTGTTCGGGTATTACAACACTGTGTGTCTTATCTGTAGTAATCCCCTGAATACCTGTTATGGTAAAAAGCATAGACATGAGATAAAGTAAATTATACAACGACCCCCCCATTAATATTCCAAAACGTGCACGCTGATTGGTCAGCGTGCACATTGTAAATCAGAGTTATATTAATGGAAAAAGATCCAGTCGCCCGGACTTTTTCCATTAGTATAACTCTTTTTTTTTTACAGCAACAGAGAACACAAGATCTCCGTTGCTTTTTACAACCTGTCTCGCTATGTTAAACAAGTTTAACATAGCAAGACAGCTTTAAAAAAAGCAACGGAGCATCTCTGTTGCTTTTTTTAAAGCTGTCTCGCTATGTTAAACCCATTTAACATAGTAAGGCACTTTAAAAAGCAACGGAGATCTTGCTTTCTCCGTTGCTTTTTTTAAAACTGTCTCGCTATGTTAAATGGGTTTAACATAGCGAGACAGCTTTAAAAAAAGCAACGGAGATTCTCCATTGCTTTTTTTAAAGTTTTCTTGCTATACTTGTTTAATATAGCAAGACAGGTTGTAAAAAGCAATGGAGATCTTGCTTTCTACATTGCTTTTGCCCACAGCTCTGATGTACTGCGTAAGTATATGCATGTGCAGTACATCAGAACTGCCGCAGAATACCAGACAGCTGCGGAAGGGCAGCAAGGAGGCATCACACAATGCCATTATTTAAGAAAAGTAATTATTTTTTTCTTAAATAATGTCATTGTATAATAGCAATAACCCACTTCTGGGTGTGGGTAATGCTGGATTTACCCATGGTTGTCTTTGTTTGGCCACTCGGGCTTCGCCCCCATGACCAAACCATACCAACCGTGGTTAAATCCAGCATTGCCCACACCCAGGCGTGGGTTATTGCTATATTATTTCATATCACAAGCTTCATAAATCTAAAGAATGCCTGATAATGTAATATTTTTCTTGCTCTTTTTTCAGTTTCCCCAGCCTCTCTTCAAAGAATTAGACACAATTAAGTATTCTAGTTGTATGTTTCACTTCTGATACTTTAGACTCCATAATTTTCATAAATCTTTGTTATTAGAATACTGAAGTTTGTCCCCAAGAACAATGCATGTGGTTGAATCTTCCGTTTTGATTATAAATCCAGCACAATTGATGTCAGAAATGTGTTGAGTCTGAAACTGAAAGTGGATGTCCATTCCTCTTCATCTAATAGCTTTCTTACAGTCAATAATGTTCAGCAAGAATTTTCTGGAGGTTTAAAATTATGTTCTCACTAAAGCTGAAAGAAGTTGAAGGAAGAAAGGAATTTTTTAAAGGAAAACTCCACCTTTGCCTGCAGTTTAACTCTACCCTTAGATTGATTTTCTATTTGGTTCTGGTATTGTGAAGGTACAACAAACCTGTTTGTACTTTATAAAACTTTCATTTCCTTTCCTTGGAATCAAATGAATGGAAAGACCACCCACTTTTTTTTAAGAATAACTTCTCACGTACTTTGCAGAGAAACTTGTCTCTGCCTGCATGAGGTATCACAGACATAAGATAAATTTATACTTTATCCTATCAGGTACTGTTTAAAATCTTATACAGATGATTAGTCCTAGTCCTACTGATGTCAGGAGCTCATTGGCCACAATAACAAATACAAAGTTGTGAAACTATTTTCCACCATCTTTATTGCTGCTTCTATTGTAGCTATGCCTTTCATAGTAAAATAAAGCAATTAGTCAAGTGCTCAAGGGCAGTTATCAACTCTTCTAACAAATTTACCTAAGCAGCATCACAGTATTGAAATCCGAAGCTTTAAATGCTGGTTGTTTATACTGCTTTAAATATTAAAGAGGCTTAAATGTAGAATCAAAGATGCTTGTGACATTTAGAAAAAAGTCATAAAATATTTTATTTTTTTCTTGTAGCTCTAGTAAAGTACCAACATATTTACTATTTTTATGTTCCCCCCACCACCACCACCACCACCACAGGACAGAATTGCCAAAAGTAGGACTGCTTTACAGGAAGTGAGCCAGGTGACAACCCTAACTACTAGGTACAGTGATACTGCTTATAAGAAGGCCTTTTCTGTTTTCCTGTAACATCCTTCCAGGGGATGATGCATACCAGATCCAGATCCATGGAAAGAGACATGCCCCACTGACTTTGAGTTACTCCTCATACAGGTGGAATGCATGAGCATTTTCTAGTCTGCCAAGGAACTCTAACCATCGGTGGCAACCATAATATACAGCTGAATTTACTTTAGCATTTGTGTGTTATATGCCCTTTCATTAAAAAAGAACATTAGGAAAAGGAAATCAGAAATACTTTATCTATTTGTATACTACATGTGTATATCTATATGTATATCCATAAAGAACGTGTGTAGCACACATTTTATGTGTATGTATAGAAACATGCATAATGGAGAAACAGATAATATGCATCTGTGTGAGCATGTTAGTGTGCATATAGAACTAGTGACACTTCACCTCCAAATCTGCATTCAGGTACAGTTAAAGGATCTGTATTATACAGTCCAACCACCAAAACAGCCTTTCTATTAATTTGGTATAAAAGACTCACTTTAATGCATGTGTGTTACACAGTGCAGTTAACTCATTTTAAATCTTGAGATATCTTTCCTATAAAGTTATAAATGCTTTTGCTTTAATAGATGTCTTGCGTATTTTCATAATAACATTGTATATGTAACCATGGAGTTTTTCTCCATGGGTATCCATTGAAAAATGAGTTTTATTTTCCAGTAAAAAAATGTAAATAAGTAAATAAACAATGGGATTTATGGGGCTGAAGCTGCAGGCTCACATGAATGAAATAGGCCTGCTGTTTCTATTTCCACTTTAGTCTGAAATCCTGTGCTACTGAAACACTAAACAGGCCACTTACAACTTTTCACTTTCATATTCACTAGACACATAATCCAGCAGTGAGTATGGGTGAGGCAGAAAATGGCTAAGCTGCCAAGAAAGAGCGAAACAGCGACACAAGAAAACCAAACACTTAATTTTTCATTGATTAGTTTGTTAACCTTAGGGGCCTTGATTGTGGCATTCATGCATTACATACGTAAATATGGTTAGAAGAGCTACATCAAGAAAATAACTGACATATCAATTCAATGGGAAAAGCACAACACAAACAACAGATAAGATGTGGCTGAAGGGTATGAAGGACAGGGATTAGTGTAATACAACAGTTCCTGTGCAACACTGGGAAAAACAATGGGAAAAAATAGGCTTGACAAAGCACACTATGATGCTACTTAAAAGTATTAAGTGTATTAACGTGCCATGCTTCTTAAGAATGTGCATTTGGTGGAGAAAATACACGATGACCAGACATTCTTGAATCTGTGCTGTACCTTTCTCACCATTGTACAATGGGAAAATGCAGACATATGTGTAATATATTGTGAATGGAGCATCTTTATTTGACAGCCATTTTTGCTTGTCTCATTGGGATTGCCTGTGTTCATGTTGGTCACCTAACTGTTGTTTTCTAGTCTGACAATTGTGGAGTTTGCCAGGGGTAGAGAGACATATTAGTGCGTGGTCAGAAGACTGCTCTGCTTTAGCAGCAGTAAGTATTCATAAAAACGCTATGCACATAATTTCAAAAGAGATAATTACTATGCAGACAGTAAACTGGGGAACCATGTGAAGGGCAACACATACCCAGATTACAAAGAAATGTAAAAGATTTCATGAGCAATAGAATATCATTATTGTAATTTCAAATAGTCAATTGTAGAGAAATGCACTCAAAATGGCATGGAATGGAGCAGGAAAACACACTGCAGAAAGGGGAAAAACATTGCAGAAAAGATTAACGTGCTGAGAAACTATGAATTTATCTGGGCACTTAATGAAACCCACAACCACAATAGCTAATAACAGGCTGAAGACACATGATGTGTACTGAAAAAAAGAAATAAATAGAAAGGAGCATAGGTTCATACAAAGTTGCTAAGCATGCAGTCCATGACACCTTTAAAGAATCTAGCCCAAATTCTCAATTGCCCCAAGCACTGCCTGGTTAAGTGACTTGCTCAAGGTCACATAGCAGGAAAATGAACATGGATGCCGCACATATCACAAGTTCAGTTAGAGGAACAGGAATGGGCTGCTGCATGCCTTAATTCACTAATGCAAAAGTACGCAGAGTAATTTCTTATGAAGCACAGATCATAAGTAGCACTTGTGCCATTACCGAGGAGTTAGTTTTGTTAAAGAGTGAAAAGAAAAGTCATAATTCCAGAAGGCATCTGTGCCATAAAATAAATAAATAAATAAATAAATAAAATAGAGTTATCCTAAGGTAAGGAAAAGAGGTTAGCAATATTTGGCTGCAGTATTACAAAACTGAATAGTAAGGAGAAAAAACACATAATATTAGTTAAAAAACAAATTCCAGGACCAAAAAGAAACAGGTCCTCCAAAGCTAATGTTGAGTCCAAATTGGCCACATCTACTAAAGACAATCATAAGGCCTTCTTCACATACATCCGCTATCTAAGGGGAAACACAGCAAGGTCAGCATGCACACGAATTCCGTGGATATAACCAACCTGCTGACAGACAGGTTCAGTGAAAACTTCACTCTTCTGTCCCCCCACATCAGTAATCCAGGATATCCCCAGCACCTGCCCCCCCATCCTTTATCTCTAGGGAACAAGTCATTACCCCCCCTCTCAAAGGCTAAAAACACAGCTTCCATGGGACCCAAAAACATTCCAGGCTGCATCCTGCATCAACTCAGGGAGGAACTCGCATCACCATTAGGCACCCTATTCAACCTAAGCCTGAGTACTTGTTTTGTCCCAGCCAAGTTTTTTTTTTGGTTCTAATAGTGTTTCCAGCTGCTGGGCGGCCACGGTGGCGCAGTGGTTAGCATTGCCGCCTCACAGCAAGAGGTTCTCCGGTTCGATCCTCGGCTGGGGTGCCTTCTGTGCGGAGTCTGCATGTCCTCCCTGTGGTCGCGGGTTTCCTCCGGTGCTCGGTTCCTCCCACATCCCAAAGACATGCTGCAGGTGGATTGGACACTCTAAATTGGCCCTAGGTGTGCGTGTGAGTGTGCCTTCTGTGGAAGGTTGGGCGCCGGGCTGGCAACTCGACACCGTAAAACTCCACTGCCATTCAATGTGCGGACAAGGCGATCCGCTGTGGCGACCCCTAACCGGGAAAAAGCCGAAAGAAGAAGAAGAAGAAGTGTTTCCAGCTGCTAGAAGTTGCTAGTTTCACTTTTTACTTATTTACATTTTTTGTTAGTGGATATGTTATAATTGATTTTTTGATTTTTGATTTTACAAGTTTTTTTCTATGTTCAATATAAGTACTTTCACACAATTTTGTATTGTTAGTCATTATAAGTTATTTTGTATAATGTAATCAGTAGCCTAGTGTTTTATTAGGAAACTATAATGCTTTGAATTGTTAGTGAAACTTGATATACCAAGCAAAAGGTTTTTTATGGATTGCTTGCCTCTTAAAGCCAGTTGCTTTTAGGTAGTTTAGTGAGCCTGCTGCAGTTTCAGAGAAGATCACTGATTGGTTCTCTTTTTATGAAGTCCTTTTTAAAATGAGCTGAATTGTTTGAGTTATGTTTTACTTGTCTGAGGAAGTCTCTGTGATAGTGTATGAGATGAAAAGCGCTTCACGTTGAATAAACCTGATTTTGCTGTTTGCTGTGAGCCTGAGCCATTTTTCACTTTATTTTATTTTCCAGCCAAGTGGAGGATGGCCACCATCATCCCTCTGCACAAAGGTGGAGCATCCACTAATCCAAGCAAATATAGACCCAGTTTAACTAGCCTAATTTGCAAGGTCATGGAATGCATTATCATGGACCACATTAACAAGGACATTGGCAACCTCCAAATGCTTAATCCCACACAGTTTGTTTTCGTCAAAGGGAGATCATCCCTGTTAAATATGTAGACTTCATTGAGTGAGTCACCAAAGCCATGGACAAGGGGAAGACTGATAGAACTCACTCAGTCAAGATAGGGGAAGCTGCCTCAAGTAGCAGACCTGTAACAAGCTGCTACCTTAGGGATAGGTCTTGGGGACCCTGCTGTTTGGAATATACTTCTCTGAGGTGCAAGCCAAAACCAGAGGTCTATGGCTGAACAAGTTTGCAGATGACTGCAAGCTGGGCACTGTCAGTAACTCAACTAGTGATGTAGACATACAACAAGAGGGTCTCATCCAGACAAAAAATGTAAAATCATCCCCTTTGGGGGAGAGTAACATCTCCACAAATTATCACATTAATAGCAATGTCCTCAGCATGCAAGCAGTTGTGAGGGACCTGGGCCCCCAAGCTGACAGCACTCTAACTTTTGACCACCATATTTCCTTCATTGTATGGAGAGCTTTCTACATGGCTCACTTCATTAGAAAGGGTATTTCTTCCAGGAACAAGGAAGCCATAACTTTCTTGTATTCCTTCCTCCCTTATTAGGCCCATCATTGAGTATAACACCCCTTTAGGCATGTACCTCATGAAACACATGCAGCAGCTGGAGAGACCACAGAGGTTCCTGATCAGGAGTATCCAGGGCTTCAAAAATCTATCCAACTCGGATAGGGTAAAAGCCCTATCCCTCTACTTCATCTCATACAGACTCCTCACCTGTCTGGCATACAGAGCAGTCTGACCCCACCTTGATGAAATTGCTGCATATCCGTAAGCCAAACTCCACTCGTGTGACCCACATGCAAAACATCAACTTGGTCTGCGACATTAACAGAACTTGCTGACCAGAAAAATTTGTCTCCCAGAGACTCCCCCACCTGTGGAATAGATTCCCTCTCCATGTCAAGCAGAGCAATTCATTATCCCTCTTTAAGAGGAACCTGGATGGGAAATAGAAAATACACCCCTGGGATTCCACCTGTGTCTTTGCAGGACAGGGGCATCGGGTGCTGACTTGTGGGAACATGGGTTAATTTATTGATTAGGCATATAAGTGCCTCAAGGCCAGTAGCCTAGTAAATTGCTATGATCCAATGAACAAATGTAACTGATAAAGAATTTCCAACTCCTCCCAAAAAAATCTTCAAACTGCAATAAATGCAGAATAAAATTATTTTCCAGTCCTTTAATTTTACTGTTTCATTATCAAGGAGTCAGGTTTGTAGAAGAGTGACTTTCCTGCACTTTAAAAAATAACCATATAAGCAGAATAACAAGAAAAAATAGAAAATATAATGCAGCAAGACATATGTGCCTCAGAAAAAAATTGTTTTCCAATGTTAAACAATAAAAAGTTGGTCATATGGGGCAGCACAGTGGTGCAACGGTTAACGTTGTCACCTCACAGCAACAAGTTATCCAGTTCAATTCTCGGCTGGGGTGTCTTCTGTGCAGAGTCTGCATGTCCCTGCATTCACATGGGTTTCCTCTGGGTGTTCCTGGTTTCCTCCCACATTCCAAAGTCTTTCATCTAGAGCATTTTTCCCAGGGCTTCCGCTGACAATGGGATCTGTCCCAGTTAGGCTTTCCTTGTGAACAAATGTTAACTAAATAAATAAATAAAGTATTTTGTTTTGAAACTTACTGAGTAAAAGGAAACAAGAATGTCATATTAATTATAAAACAATTGTAAATAAAGCATTTTCTGCAACATACTGTTAAAATAAATAAATAAAAAATCTTTCCACTGCAAGTACTGGGGAACAGAATTATTCTCAAATCCTTTCCTTTCCATTAGTGGCTATCACACATATAAACTGCAAGGAGGAGTGCAGTGACAGCTTCGTCACCTCAGAAACAGTGAGGGGGAGGGGGGTTGTAAATTCATCTATGACTACAAAAGGATATTTTGAACAAAAGCCCACAGTTTAGTTACTTTTTGGTTGCAGCTGTGTAAGTCCTTAGTATAATGTAAAATGGACTCTGAAACAAACATAAATGAGGTCATTCCAGGGACAAAAAGAAGCTGTCCTATTTTATAAGGCATATAAAATGATAGTGGCTGACACTGATCCCATTATATATCAATGGCATAGGAATGCACAACTACTTCCTTATGTCTAGCATGACTCATATAAAGCAGACTTGAAATGGATTATGGGAAAGAGAAAGGGTTGAAGAAAAACAAGATCAAGTTGATATGTTAAGCCCCATTGGCAGCCATTTGTGGAAAAATACACTAGAATTTTATAAGAAGCACTCAGAGCGATTTTGAGATGCTAAAATAACCCAGAAAACAAAGACAGGGTGAAAAAATCCTAGCTGCTTGAGTTTGATCAAGAAATCCCAGGAGTCTTGATTTTTGAATGGATGAACCAGTACATTTTGCAAAGCAGTTTTTATGAGGAGGTTTCTTTAAATTTTGTCCATATTGCTTACAAGAAGATTCAGTATTATTTGAAGGACTTGTTTGATCAGGGACACATTACTTTTGAATTCTTTCACTTTCTTGAAGTGAAGTACCTAGTGGTGCCCACTTTGTTCGTTATTCCTAAGATTCACAAAAGCAGCACTGACCCACCAATGAGACCTATTGTTAGTGCACAATGTTCTAAAATCCATCTTCTTGCCAAGTATATTGAATTTAAACTTAAAAGGTGGCTGGAACCTTTTTCCCACTTGTGTCGAGAATCTTGGGATTTCTAGTTCAAACTCGGGCAGTTAGGATATTTGAAAGACTTCGTTTTCTTACAACCGATGTGGTTGAATTATTCAATATTATATGACATTCCATAGGGCTGGAGTGGTTTCATGATTTTTTAATGGAATCCATATCCTTGGACAACAATGACATTAACAGTTTTATTGTATTCATGAAATTAGTCCTTAAGAACAATTTTATGTATTTAGACAGGCAATATTTCCAAAAGACCAAAGTAGTCACTATGGTGGCATCTTGTGCCCTCATTTTTGCAAACATAGTTCTTATACAATGGGAGAAGCAATTTGTGTTTAACAACTCTAGGTCTCTCCCTATCAAGTTGTATACATGTTATTTGGATGCCATTTTTATTCTATGGGTGGCCCCAGCAATGGCATCAAGCCTTTTATTGAGTATTTAAATTCTACTACCCCTTTTTAAAATTCACTTTTGTTTATAACAACTTGGTTATTAATTACTTGGACTTTAACATTGTCAAAGATGTCAGCAACAGTTGTATTATTAGTATGATATACAGAAATCCTACTTACTCTAACAGCTTATTACATTACAAAAGTAATCATCCAGAGCATCAAAAAAGAGGGATTCTTAAAGAGCAATACATTAGATTGGCCAGAATGGTTTCAAAGACACGCTATTTGAAGAAGAATGTTTGAAATTAGCAGATATGTTTGTGGCAGGGAGGATCCTTCCAATCTGGTCAAGGATATTAGGTCTAGAGTTGCACTTAAAAGAAAATAAGGAAAGACTTTACCTCTGTTAAACTTTTCTTTTAGCAATGTTCAAGCTGTTTGATGATTCCCTCAATGGGGTTTATTACTGAATACACCTTAGAGTCCAGGCACATTAGAGAAGTGCTGGGGAAAAACTGGTGTGTTTTTTCATTCTTTAATGGTGTAGCTGAAAAAGTGGGGGCAAAACCTTTGGTGGTATATCATAAGGGGAGATTCCTTAAGAATATGTTGGAAGTAGAGAGACAGGTTGGTGGTCTCACGAGTATAAACTGCAATAATAAGAAACACGGTATGGGTAAAAGAGGCTTCTGCCCCATTGTAGATACATCCTGGTGGGTGATTCTGTCAAGGTTAATCAGAACATAATTAAACCCTGTTTACACTGTAATTGCAACTCTGAAGGTAATGTTTACCTTTCTGTATGCCAAAATTGCGATGGGTTTTATGTGGGGAAGACCCAAAGAAAGTGGAAAGAGCATATTTATGAGCACCTTTTAGACATCAGAAAACAAAATGATGGGGGGCGTGGCCAAGGATGAACACAGGATAGCAGCAGATCTCTTCAGCTCCACCAATTTCACTGCACTGACAGGAAATAATTACTTTAAAAATTAATTTATGAAGTAATTTTCTTTCTAAATATGTTTGTTTTATCTATTTATTGAATTATATCTAAAAAAGAAAGGAAATTTTAATAATATTCCTGTCAGAAATCATCTTGGAAATGTTCCTGTCAGTTTCTCTGTTTGAAATGAGTTCCAGTAAGACAAATTCTCAAGATTCCAGCATCAAGAAAGAACTTCAGTCTCTGATATCTACAATCCAGCAACTTACTGCTAAGATGGATAAACTGGATACTAAAATTGATACCTTCATAGAAAAAACTACAAAAAAATAGACTTGTTACATATACACTTGCAACAACAGAAGATCCAGATTACAGGTATAGAAGAGACTGTAAATGACATGGAAAATAGAATCCAAGAAGAGGAAATCAACATTGAGTTTTTGCTGAAACAAAATACACATCTACAAACAAAGCTTGATGACCTGGAAAATAGATCTAGGCGCAATAATATTAGGATTTTTGGACTGCCAGAAAATATTGAAGGTAACAATATTACTTCTTTTTTAACAACATGGCTCCCTAAAACTTTAGACTTACCAGAAGCATTTTCTTTTGGTATCGAAAGAGCCCATAGATCTATAGCTAATACTAACTCTAACAGAAAGTATCCTAGATCAGTTATAGTTAGATTTCTATCATCTTTTGATAAAGAGATGGTTCTTAAATCTGCTTGGGCTAAAGCTCCTGTTAAAATTAATGAGACAACTGTGCGTTTTGACAATGACTATTCTTCCTTGGTAATAACTAAAAGAAAAGTTTTTCTGCCATTAATAAGGGAGCTTAAGAAAGCACAGTTTAAAACCTACCTTCTGTTTCCTGCCAAGCTAAAAATCTTCCTTCCTGATGGTCCTAAAATTTTTGATGACTTAGACTCTGCATTGCTGTTTATCAAAAAAAATAAGATTTTGGATAAAATAGAGGAAATGGAATGGGCTAGTCCTTCATTAAAGAGGTTGGCAACTGAAACTTCGTGGAAGACTTCAGAGAAGAAGAAGAGACTAAAAAACAAATGACTTGTTATATGTTTTTTTCTTTTTTTTCCCCTCTTTAATTTTTTTCATTATTAGTCTTTTTAAATATAGTTACTGCATTTTCAGAAAGCCACAGATATTCTGAAAAAGATTTAATCAAAGTTATTTTCTGTGTACAAAGAAATGTTTCTGTTTCATAATCAGTCAAAATATCTGAGGAACTAATAACAAGCTATCATCCAATATGTTTCTCTTTTTGATAAAGAGAATTAAGGTTAGTAACTTGATACATTTTTTTCTTTTTTTTTCTTTTTCTTCTTTCCCTTTATTTTAAATAATGACATTCTATTTAGATTATGCAGTGGGTAAGTGGTGGGGGAGGGCAGGGAGAGAAGTGTAATGAAAATATAATAAATGGAATAATAACTTATTTATTCCTTGTAAAAAAGTATATATGTTGTTTAAATGCTATTGCTAATTATACTTCCTTGATTATATAGCTTATGCTTGTTTACAAATAATTTGTCATGCTTTAATTAATAATAATTAGAACTAAATAATAGTAAATAGTATGTTTCATATCCATCTTTATTAATATAAACAGCAAGTAATATTCCACTATAAATACTTTTTATAGCTTCCTTTTACATTTTTTTATCTTTTCTTTTACTCTCTTTTTATTTTCTACTCTCTTTTTTTTCTTTTCTCTGTTCTTTCTCTTTATTCTCTTTCATATTAATTTATTGACATGCTTTTGATCATACTGGTACAGTAAATAATAAGATTTGTATAAAAATTGAATTGGGGCAAAAATAATTAATTCTATTACATATTAATAACTATGGGCTTAGTTTCACTTTCATAGAGGCTGTAATATCTTGTAAAATACTTTGCGAAGGTTTTGCTATGTTTAGCTTCATTTATACTGCTAAATGAATGTCAGTCACTTGTTTTTAACAAAATTCCCGCCAAAACGTTAAGGGAGACAATTTGGGATGTGGGTTATCTCGTGAACAGTGTCCTCGAGTTGTTTTAAAAGCTTCAACACTCAGAATTCACGCAGAGAAGCTGAAAGCAGTCAATTTGACCTTTGACCCAGAATTCACACTGACACATCGCAGATTCATGAAGAACACTCTACCAGGAAGTAGAACTGCTCCAAATGCGACGCTGCGATGGAAAATGAACTCTTTAACATTTAAATGTGAGTTATTTTATATAATTACTTACTTATTTATGTTATAATTTATAAAATATGTAAGTTATAATGATTTTAAATGATTCAGTTTCTCATAGTAAGCAAATGTTTTATTTTAGAAGGCATAGAAAGTGAAACATTTATATAAGTGTTTTTGAAAGTTTACTTGACTGCAGCATATTAATATATGTAAAAAACTTATGATTTAAACATATATATTGCTATAATTCATTTGATTTATCTGATTGATAAGCATATATTTCTTTATGACTCTATTTTGGAAGAAGCTGTCATGTGACATATTTTAAAGCAGCAGTTTAGATATAGAAAATACAGATGGCTTTCTTCACAATAATGCAAGTGTTTCTGAGAATTTACATAGCTATGCAGTAGGATTTATAACAATTTCTATAAATATAATATTTTATTTTAATGGCAATAACAAGTATGAGAAAAAAAGCTCTGATACAAGTAATTTAAAGTCTTTTGGAAGCTGTTAACTGCATTTATATGACAGAAAATAGGTACATCTTAATATATGTAATGTCTGAACCATAATAGCCAAAGCTATTGAGTTAAATGAACATTAGAATTTATTTTTACAAACTTTGAATAAATTAATATATAGATATGCTCTCCTTTTTTTTTTTTTTCTTTCTTTCACTCTCTCTCCCTCTCTCACGTTCTCACGTCTTTTATTTCTCTCTCTCTTCTTGGTTCCTAATATCAAGTTTATTTGAATGCTATTTGAAGATAAATGTATTATATTAAATAGATGTATATAGTAGTATGAATAGTTTTTAAAAGTTTCTCTTAGTTTATATGATGCTGATTTATCAAATGTGTAGTTTTGTCTTACCAGATAATCTAACTGAAAGTTGTTAATTTAAGTTAGTAATAACAAGTATTAAATTGATAAGGTGGCAGCTGAGGTACTGCTGCTTAGGGTAGGGGGTTAACTTGAGTAGTATGTACTACTCTAAGTTGGAGTTTTTAACTCCAGGCTGGGTGCAAGGTTTAATCCTTACATTATTTTCTCTTGTTCACTGTTGTATGTATATAGTTCTGACATCCACAATACATTTTGTAAGCTCATTGTCACTACAAACAAAATTGAATCTTATACAAAATCCCATAAGTGATTCAATAAATACAGTTATATCTAAAGGTACACCTAAAGGAGGAGGTATAACATTACTTATTTTGTTAATTGTTATTTTGATCATAAGTTTTTTATGTTTCAAAAATGCCAAATGACTTCTCTAAAAGGAATTTCTTTAAACATTAATGGACTGAATAATCCGTGTAAAAGGGCAAGCCTAATAAGATACATTAATTTACATAAGGCCAACTTAGTCTTCATTCAAGAAACACATCTCCTGAAAAAATATATTGATACATTAGCCACAAACAAATATACAGTATTGGTTAGTTCAGAGCACACTCAGATAAAAAGAGGAGTGGCTATTGTATGGAATAAAAGTATGCCCATTCCTAAAACTATTAAGTCTTATGAAGATGATAAAGGAATGTTTTGTATGGTTACAATACAAATTAATGGGAAGACATACATTAATCAATGTATATTGGATACCTGGAATTTGTATTAATACAGTGAAATACCATCTTGATAAGATCATATCATTCTCTATAGGAGATATTATTTTAGCTGGTGACTTTAATTGTATCCTACATGAAAATGATACTACTACTATAGGAAAAAGGAAAATTACATCTAATGCAAAACATTTAAAGGATTTTGTTAATTCTTATCATTTAAATGATATTAATAATCAGATAGACACAAAATCATTACCATACACCTTTTTTTCTAACAGATACAAAACGTATTCAAAAATAGATAGAGTCTTTATTTCTAACCAGATGGTAACAGAATTAATTAACTCTAAAATCATTTCATGTCCTATATCTGATCATAATTCAATTGTTTTTGAGTTCATGATAAAAAATACTCACAATGTTCAGATCAGAAGGATACCAGCATTCTTAACTCAACTAAAAGACTATAAAGAATATATACTTTCAGAAGTACAACATTTTCTAGACATAAATAATACTCCTGAAGTCTCCATTGTTTATGTTTGGGATGCTTTAAAATCATATCTTTATGGACAAAGTATCAGATGGTATAATAATAAAAGGAAATCTTGGGATAAGGAATTGTTAGATATTCAAAGTAAATTAGACTCTTATAAACATAACAATAAAGCAAATATTATGGATAAGAAAGTCATTGAAGAAATAAACAAACTAAATGAGAAATACAAAGAAATTTTAACTCATAAAGTTAAAATAACTTTAGAGAAATACAAGTTTTTGTCTTACTCAATAAGCCCCAAGTACTTACATAGACTTAAAAATAAAACAAAAAGGTTGAATAAGCAAAATCATATCAAAGAAATTTTCTCTAAGGAAAAAGAAGAATGTTTCTAGTCTACCAGAAATACTAGATGAATTTAGAAATCACTTTCACAAAATTAATCATAATAACATTAACATGGAACCTAAAGATAAAATAAAGGAATTTATAATCACAAACATGAATAAAACACTCAATAAACTACAGATTAAACTATTGGATAAAAGTATTTCATATACAGAGGTTGTTACACAAATAAACAAGCTTAAATCAAACAAAGCACCAGGTAATGATGGTATTATACCATAGATATATAAAATTCTTTCTAAAAGTACATACTCATTAATACATAAGGTTTTTATTTTGGCCCAAAATGAGCTAATAAACCCCCCCCCATCTTGGCAATACACATTTATTTCTCCAATTTTAAAACCTAATAAAGACCCAACTAGATGTACTTCATATCGACCCATCTCATTACTTAATGTTGATTATAAAATGTTTATGAGTATTTTTGCTGATAGATTGAAGACAATCATCCCTGGCATTGTAGATATAGATCAGACAGGCTTCATTGTAAATAGAAATACTTTTGATAATATAAGGAGAACTCTAACATTAATTGATTTTGCAAATAGGAAAAAGAAAGATTTAATACTTATTAGTCTTGATATAAGTTCAGCATTTGATTCAGTAAGTTGGGACTACTTGTTTATCTTACTGAAGTGCACAAACTTCTCAGATGCATTTGTAAATCTAATTGAGCATCTATACAAAGGAGCATTGGCTTATATTAAGATAGGAAGATACCCATTTTTAAAGGTACAAAACAAGGGTGTCCACTCTCTCCACTATTATTCACTTTAATAATGGAGCCTTGGGCTAATTTGATCAGAAACAGTACTGACAAAGAGGGATTTGAAATAGATGAAAATACAACATCTAAAATTCAACTCTTTGCAGATGATGTTCTAATTACATCAGCAGGATCTAATTCTTCTATGTAGTCTCTATTTAATAAAATGATGAATTTTAAAAGTATATCTGGTTTAATATTCAATGAAGAAAAAACTAAAATACTACCTATATATACACAAAAAATGTACTCACTAGTGATTTTACTAAATATGTACCCAATTCAGGTCAGATAACTTATCTAGGTATAATATTAACTAAAAATATTAAATCTATTATACATAATAATTATAATACCTGTCTTCTTAATATATAAAATATTCTCAATACCTGGAATAATATGTTTTTTACTATGGAAGAGAGACTTACAATTATTAAAATGATAATATTCCCCAAGATATTATACTTAATACAATCAATAATACTCCCACCTACAAAAATAATTATCAAGAAATTGAATACACTAATGTTAAATTTCCTATGGGCACCTAATAGACCTAGGATTGCATTAAAGAAACATACTAATAGCTGGTCTCAAGGGGTTATTTCTTTTCCAGACTTTGATTTATATACTATCTCTTCTATTGTAAAAGTTATTACTTTGTTAATAGATCAGTCATATGTTGCAAAATGGAAAGATTACTGGGAGCTCATTAGTATTCACTTCATGAAAATCTCCTTAACACATAAAAATATGATTGTAAATAACTCCATGCTATGGTTACTAAAAGAATTTTGCACTTCACCTATTACACCAAAATATATAGTTAGTTATCCATTAAACATTATTATTAGTTATCGTAACTTTATATTCATGCATCCTAAATATAAGGAATGGAATTTTATTATATTCCCTATAATGTATACTCGGGGTATGCTTTTGTCATCCACTTCTGAAGGAACTCATTTAGCTACAGATAATGATCTAAAATACTGGTATCAGTTGATATCTGATAATAAAGTTAAAAATCTAGATCTCTTAAAACAAGAATTTGATCTAAGAGAAACTTGCTGGTTGGAGGTTCAGACCTTTAGACAACATCTCATTGATAAAATTGATCTAATGTCTATAACAGTTAAAGAATCTATCCCAACACTGATTGATTACTTGATATTAAATTTACAACATAAAGTTTCTGATAAAGGTAAGCTTTCATACATACATAAAATTATCAGACAAGAAACTTTTTACAGTGTAGATACCTACTGGAATTATTTCATTTCCATTAATGCTGACCCACCAAATCAACAAGATAAACAATATATATTGGAATCTGCCTATAAAACTATGTCTTCCATTGCCTGGAGACTTTTTACATGGAAATTTTTACATAGATCCTTTTATACACCTTTGATGATGAATAAAATAAATAATAAAGATAATCTATGTAAAAGATGTAATGTAGAAATTAATGCTGACTGGGCTCATATGTTTTATGACTGTATAAAATTGAAAGAATAATGGAAGTCAATTAATGAATTTTTGCAGGCTCCTTTTACAGATAATTTCATTATTTCTAAATCTCTTATATTATTCAACACACCTGTACCTCAAAGTGTTAAAAAAGTTAAGCTTCCCTTGTTATGGTCTATTCTAGCAGTGGCTAGAAAAATAATAACCAGAAATTGGATTTCAGATACACCTCCTTCGTTCAATGAATTTAAAAATGTTATGACTATAGTGTGCCATATGGACTTGATGACAATAAAATCAAGAACTACTATAAAACATCTTATTATATTGTATGGGATAATTTACAAAACTTGTTAAAAAAATCTTAACTTCAATAGCATGGTATTTTAGTTTAATTAATTGATCTGATTGTAGTGGATGTCTTTGTAAATACTTTGGTTATTTTGTTGAATGTTATAATCATATCTATTTTAATTACTTGTATAAAATTGTTATGATATTTCTCTTGTATGTTAAAATCAATAAACTTGTTTTTAAAAAAAAAAAGAAAACAAAATGATAAGAACGCTTTGTATAAGCATATTTCAAACCACTCTAGTCATCATTGTTTTTGTTTTGGAACAAATCCTCAGGAATCCAAGAGGTAGGCCTTGGGAAGATTATATTATAAAAAGGGAATTACACTGGCAACTAAAGTTGAATGCTACTGTTTTACCTGGTCTTAATGAATATGTCTCTATTGCCAGTGTTCTTAGGCTTAAGTCTTACAATTGATTGAAAAGCAAAAAAAAAACAAAACAGAGGTAAGGCTCCAGGCTTCTTTAATTCATTTTATTACTGCAAAACACAAGCGCTTTCACCATTAGGCTTCTTCAGGTGTATAAACTAACACATTTGCACCTGCATTTATACCAAAAGTCACATGACCATATTAGACTCTTAAAGACACATACAATTACATAAAAAACATTTAAAAACAGTACTCAAAAATTAACATTTAGCTATAGCACATAGCTATAAAAGTATATTATCTTCGTAATGGTCTGTTTTTTAAAATAGTTCTTAATGGTATATGGTCATTTAGACCATGTCCATCATTCGCTCTTAGCTTCACTATCCACTTTGTTTCTAAATTTTCAGTTTGCACCTTGATATCACCGCCCCTTAAATTTTCAAAGCATCTACCTATCACCCTAAAGATAAAACTATGCTCTGTGCTGGTTTCTTTTATATGCCTAGTTAAAGCATTAAACATACTTCCTTTCTTTATATGATAAATGTGTTCCCCAATTCTATCTCTAAGTAGTCTATCAGTTTTACCTACGTAAAATTTTCTACAAATTTGACAGGTAGCCAGGTAGACTACATGAGTAGAATCACATTTAGCATTTATACTAAATGTATATATCACACCTGTATCTGGATGTTGAAATTGTGTACTTGTATCTATAAATCTACAGAAATGGCATTTGGTACATGGTCTAGTCTCCAAATTATCACTGTGCATAACCTGATATCTAGGATTACATAGTTGTCTTTTTAATGATTTCTGGTTCTTAAAAGTAAATTGTGCATATGACCCTATTAACTTACTTACTTGTTTATCAGAAGTCAAAATGTTCCAGTTTTCATTAATAACATCTGTATAATATTTATATTCCTAGAATAGCTGAAACATAACTTTAAGGGTTGTGAAATTTTTTACTTTACTTTCACCCTGCTACCTTCTATCTGTTTAGAATAATATGGTCTAGCTTTACTATATCTTAGATTTCTTACTGTTTGCAAGCTTAAATCAATGAACTTCTGATCATATCCTCTTTCTATTAATTCACTTTGCATTTTACTAAGTTGTAACATAAAGTCATCTTCCTTTGCATTTAATCTCGAGTCCCTGTATGCTTGATTTTGTGCTACATTTCTGAAAATGAACTGGGGGTGCATACTATCTCTTCTAAGAAGATTATTAACATGCCATTCCTTCCTAAACATTTTGGTGTTTACATGGCCATCTAATTCTTGTAATATAGTTACATCTAAAAAGCTAATTTCTCTGTAAGAATAGCTCAAAGTAAATTTAAGAAAATTTGTTGAAACATTAATATAGTTAACAAAGTTCATAAGTTCATCTATCGAACCTCCCCATAACAGAAAAAGGTCATCCACAAATCTACGAAAGAACCTGATTTTATTTTTATATCACTCATCTCTAACACAATTTTCTCCCATCCTAACATTACAGCATTGGCATAGCTGTTGGCACAGGATGTTCCCATGCCTACACCATGACATTACCAGTAAAATCTATCCCTAAATACAAACACATTATTTTCCAGCACTAATCTTAATAACATTTGTGTTGACTCTACAGTATTACAGTCAAATTTCCCATTTTCAACTATTAATTCAACAACACTGTTGATTCCATAATCATTTGGTATAACAGTAAAGAGTGAGATCACATCAAGTGTTACCAATAGTAATTGCATCTTGTCAGCATGTCTGACAAGCAAATCTGTCAGCCGAAGGAGGAGTTGGCTGAATCAAACACAGTCAAGGGGAAGAAGCATGACAAGAAACAAGAGGAAACAAATGGACAGTATGGTGAGTCCATACACTATAAAGAAAGCCTTTCTAAACATCAAAAACTGATAGTAAATTTGTCTAATTACGAATTATCAGTATCAGAATGTAATGTTTTAGAAAAAGGTCTCTCCTTTATTCCTGCTATGGATTCGAACATTACTGATATTGTGTTAGACATTAAATTGTTTACTAGGAATCTAATGTTAAAAATTTTATATGATAATAATAAAGGGAATAACTGTTCTGTTTTTAGGAAACAAAGCAATTTCATGCCTAAATTGAATCCACTGATATCAGCTTTTGAAAAAGTTTGTATTGATGATGCCTATAAAGTTTTTTAAGAACAAAGAACACAAATTAATGGGAAGAAATGGTATAATTTAAATAAGGGTGAAAGTATGGCACTAAAAAGCCTACAAACAAATCAATCTATCATGATACATCCAGCCGATAAGGGAGGGCCTATTGTAATCTTGGTTAGAGAAGATTATGATAAGAAAATGTTATCTTTATTAAGTGATGATACTTTTTATAAGATAATTGACATAGCACAAGTAAATAAGATGATCGAGCATGTTCATAAGCAACTAAAGGAGATGGTGAGAATGAAACTTATAGATGACAGTTTATTTAACTATTTTTTGATTCACTAACTCACTATTCTGATGATTCAAGGTCTACCCAAAATGCATAAAAATATTGAAAATCCCCTTATGAGACCTATTGTAGCTGGAAGAAATTGGTGTACTGAATCTAACTCCATTTATTTGGAAAAAACGCTTAGAAATCTCATAAATCAATCTAACCACATTTTGAAAGATACTGAGCATTTTGTAAAGGATTTATATAATTTCACATCTGAAAGAGAACATGCTGACAAGATGCAATTACTATTGGTAACACGATGTGATGTCACTCTTCACTGTTATACCAAATGATTATGGAATCAACAGTGTTGTTGAATTAATAGTTGAAAATGGGAAATTTGACTGTAATACTGTAGAGTCAACACAAATGTTATTAAGATTAGTGCTGGAAAATAATGTGTTTGTATTTAGGGATAGATTTTACTGGCAATGTCATGGTGTAGCCATGGGAACATCCTGTGCCAACAGCTATGCAAATGCTGTAATGTTAGGATGGGAGAAAATTGTGTTAGAGATGAGTGATATAAAAATAAAATCAGGTTCTTTCGTAGATTTGTGGAAAACCTTTTTCTGTTATGGGAAGGTTCAATAGATGAACTTATGACTTTTCTTAACTATATTAATGCTTCAACAAATTTTCTTAAATTTACTTTGAACTATTCTTACAGAGAAATCAGCTTTTTAGATGTAACTGTATTACAAGAATTAGATGGCCATGTAAACACCAAAATGTTTAGGAAGGAATGGCATGTTAATAATCTTCTTAGAAGAGATAGTATGCACCCTCAGTTCATTTTCAGAAATGTAGCACAAAATCAAGCATACAGGGACACGAGGTTAAATGCAAAGGAAGATTACTTTATGTTACAACTTAATAAAATGTAAAGTGAATTAATAGAAAGAGGATATGATCAGAAGTTGATTGATTTAAGCTTGCAAACAGTAAGAAATCTAAGACATAATAAAGCTATACCATATTACTCTAAACAGATAGAAGGTAGCAGGGTGAAAGTAAAGTCAAAAATTTCACAACCCTTAAAGTTATGTTTTGGCTATTCTAGGAATATAAAATATTATACAGATGTTATTAATAAAAACTGGAGCATTTTGACTTCTGATAAACAAGTAAGTAAGTTAATAAGGTCATATGCACAATTTACTTTTAAGAACCAGAAATCATTAAAAAGACAAGTATGTAATCCTAGAGATCAGGTTATGCACAGTGATAATTTGGGGACTAGACCATGTGACAAATGCCATTTCTGTAGATTTATAGATACAAGTACACAATTTCAACATCCAGATACAGGTATGATATATACATTTAGTATAAATACTAAATGTGATTCATGTAGTCTACCTGGCTACTTGTCAAATTTGTAGAAAATTTTATGTAGATAAAACTGATAGACTACTTAGAGATAGAATTAGGGAACACATTTATCATATAAAGGAAGTATGTTTAATGCTTTAGCTAGGCATATAAAAGAAACCAGCACACAGCATAGTTTTATCTTTAGGGTGATAGGTAGATGCTTTGAAAATTTAAGGGGTGATGATATCAATGTACAAACTGAAAATTTAGAAACAAAGTGGATAGTGAGGCTAAGAGCGAATGATGGACATGGTCTAAATGACCATATACCATTAAGACCTATTTTAAAAAAACAGACCATTACGAAGATAATATACTTTTATAGCTATGTGCTATAGCTAAATGTTCATTATTGAGTACTGTTTTTAAATATTTTTATGTGATTTTATGTGTCTTTAAGAGTCTAATATGGTCATGTGACTTTTGGTATAAATGCAGGTGCAAATGTGTTAGTTTATACACCTGAAGAAGCCTAATGGTGAAATAGTGTGTGTTTTGCAGTAATAAAATGAATTGAAGAAGCCTGGAGCCTTACCTCTGTTTTGTTTTTGCTTTTCAATCAAGGATATATTTCTTACTGAGGTACCTGGTAGCTGTTGGGACAGTTTTGTGTTTCATTTAAGTCTTACAATGTTTAAACTGCATTCGGTATTGCCTGGTTCCTGATTTTTGCACCTGTTCAGGTTTAAATTACATTTTAATTGCATTTTAGCTTTTATTGGAGGGGAATGAGCATGTGATCATTATGAGTGGGATATTTAAAAGGATGTTATGAATGTGCATAATTAATTCTGAAGAAGTCTAGTTATGTCTGCAGATGAAAGTGCTTAATTCTTTTAATCATTTGTATTTCTTTGGATTATTAAAATACATATTTTTAACATTTGAGGTTGCCTCCCTTCACTTTGGCTCCGGTAATTTTTCTGCTTTGAGCAAATCATTGATTGTACCCCAGTGTCCATTCCTTACTTGGAATAAGTCTACCTGAGTTGCACATTTGACACTCTTGGATGTGATCTTGTGACTGTTGAACCATGTGGCAGCTACTATCAAGCCATTTGCCTGACAGAATTCTAGAATGGCATCTCTTTCTTTATTCCTGTTTCCCCATCCATGTGGACCCCTCATATCCTGTTTTGTGTGTCCTGATATGTGCATTCAAGCCCGCATTATCAACATCAATTCACATTGTCCTGCTAAATCTAGTAGGTCCTGTAACTGCTGTCTGAATGCACTCTTTTTCCTCACTATCACAACTCTGCTGTGGGGATAGGCTGAGATTATGAATACTGCCCTATCATTACACTGGAGTCTGATTGCCACTAGTCTGAAACTAATTCTGTTGATATCCCTCACTAGTTCCTGAAGCCTCTCTCTCACCTCAATTCCCACACTATTTCTAGCATGTCCTTCTTTTGAGTAGTAGACTCTGGATGCCAAGCCAAGTGGCTTTGCTGCATTGCCCTTACATGTTGTCTCTTGGATGCATAGAATGTCCAGTCTCCTTCGCATCATCATGTCATCCACTTCCAAGCTGTGTTCTGTCATTGACCATTCATTAAGTGTAGCAATTCTTAGTTCATGTTGGGGCAGGTTGATTGGTTTTACATTGAGCTTTCTCTCAACAGAGCCATCCCAGGTAACTCAGACTGGGCAACTAGACACTGGCCAGCCAGTAGCTTATTGACCCAGGGCTGTTGGGATTTATGGTGGGTGCACACAGGCCAACAGGGGCACCTGCACCCCTCTTACTGTTAGCATTTAGGTTAGAGTAGGCAGGGTCCTCAGACAACATATCGCTTGCAAATACCCATACCCAGTCAACATGACCGAGTCACCTAGAGCCATATTTTACACCATCAAGTGGTTAGTGGCATTTGGTTAGTGGCATGCATTAGTTTACCTTTACATGTGCGTAATGCACATGTATGAAATACAAAAGTCTGAAAGGACTTTTTCAAGTTTTCGGAAGGCCGAAAACAAAATGCGTCAAATGTGCAATGAGCGAATGCACAGTAACATTCGCTCATTGTAGATTCGGCATTTTTGGTGTGAGGTGCACTATAGTGGCGATCAGGAAGTGGACTCTTTCCCCACTGTAATGCGACCTCGGAGTTAGAATAATAAAGTAGGTGGGGTGTGGGGATTGCAGGGGGCGCAGCCCCCCTGCATTACGCTTTGTCTTTGAATTGAAGTTCGAAAATCAGCAAATCTGGTTTTTGATTTGCTGATTTTTGAACTTCGGTGCAGATCGGACTGACGATATTCGTCATTCCGGTTTGCACAAAGGGCCATTCGGTAGGTTGATTTTCAACCTTTCAAAGGTAAACCCATGCATTCTGTGATTCATGTTCTCCTATCCTGAGGATACTGTGCACCAGAGTAGATGCCCAAAGCAGTTGGTCTGTACAACTCTTCCCATATAGGGAACCATGTAGAGTCTGTGCTGTTACCCATAGTTCCATTCATTGGTGAGTTTGAGATAGAAACTCTCAGCATGTTTTTTGGAGGTGGGAGGAACCCCACAGAGACACAGAGGAGAACATGCAAACTCCAAACAGGCATTGGCTGGAGGTCAGAATTGAACCGTGTACCTTGTGCGTGGGAGGTGAAGACCTTAACCATTGTAACAACTGATCTCTCTCTACATGGTGCCCTTTAGGAGGAAGAGTTGTAGAGACCAACCTCTTTGGACATCTACTGTGAATTGATGATCATAATTGACTTATTATGTCTTCAAGACAGGGATGCCAAGTAATTCACCTTGAGAAGGGGGCTTGAGAGGTGAATCTCAGCATCCTGTTGAGACCACATAATAATGGGGTATGATCGAATACCTGATCATAGCTCTGTGGAGTGCATGAAGCTTTATCTACTTCATGTACTACTAGAAAAAAAAACAGAGCCATGTATTTTGCAGGCTGTCAAAGCCATAAAGTACCTAGTGAGTGCCATCAGAAATACAGTGTAACAGATTTTCTTATTTTATAAAAATAAATTACTGGCAGAGACATCAGGCAGAAAGAAGGCTGCTTTTAATTCTGTCATTATCATTTGCTGGTCAGAATGAGTAAGTTTAATGGCCCTGCATGACACCTGATATTAACAAGTGAAGAAGGGGTGCTCAATATTTGTTAAGACTGGCGGTGGTATTCATCGCCATTATGTTGACACATTATGAATATTTGAGCTGTCTGAGAATCAGTGCATTTAAACTGCAATTCATAGATGCCCCTAATGCTAACATGTGATGGCCATGAATAAGCTTACACAAATTATGTAGCCAGAATGAGATTTAAATGAGATACAATGTAACCAAGTGTATGCTAATAAAGCATTATATCACCTTTTTGTGATTTTATGGTATAATTGTCCTACTTTTTCACTCCATATACATTACATAAAGCAGAGTCTCCTCAATCATATCTACTTTGCAGTCCATAAAAATGCAATTACTTGTTGATAGCCTTGCTATCTCCAAGTTTGAGTTGCTTGTCTTTGCTGAGCCAAAACCACTTGCTCTCAGTGACACTCAACAACCAAGAAGGCAAATATTTATGCAGAGGAAAACTTATTATAACTTTAATAACTGGGACACACATAACAACAGAGTGAGCAGGGACATTATAAGAGTTTTAGTGGGTATGTATGACCTCCATAGGAATACTGGAGGAATGTGTGGACTTCTATCCCTGTGAACATTAAGGTATGTATAGCCCTGATTATATTTGCATGTTGCATTCTTCATAACATGATCATGAACCAGTCTGGTGGTGAAGTGATCCATGCTGTCACTGCAGCTCCATTCCAGCCCCACTACTACTAATGGTGACCAGTTGGCAGTAGTAGCAAGGGCCCCTGTGAGCAGGTTTGTGTCTGACATATGGCTACACAAGTAAAGAGGCAGCATTTAGTTGAGAACTATAATCCATGATGTTTAGGTTAGTGTTTCCTTTATTGCAAAAACCACACAGAATATAATTGTTGCCTGCGTTGATATCTGTAGGCTATGCTGCATGGCGCATGATCTTTGTCACTGTACATCTGACATTTTTCTCTCATCTTAATTTTTTTTATTTCATAATAGTTACTGATATTATTGTTTGTAAAACTCATACTTAAATGGCCACTGACTCATGCTCAGTGATGTTGTAAGGCATTATATAAAAAATATTCATCTTCTTTAACTGTTTTGCAAAATAACTTCCTTAGAAGTGGTTTATATAAGTTAGTATGCAGTGAATATCTGCATTTGGTATGATTAATAAAAGCAGTTACTTCAATATTTGATGATTTCATGCACTGCATTTGAATGAAAAAGTATCATTTTTTTCATATTTTACAATGCATTATCAAGGTATGTTAGCTGAGCTGCTGCACATCAGATTACTTTTAATTTGTCATACACAATATTCTGTAACTTCATAGACAAAAAAAGATTATCATTGGTGCAGTGGTGAGGGTAAAGTGGCAGCAGTCTTTGCTTAAATTGTAGGATTCTCATTTAAGTCTAATTTTCTCATCACTATGTTCCCATCAAAAGTCATGTATTAATACTTTTCAGGTGTAGGTAACAGCCAGCTGTTGGAATGTTACTGAACACAGCAGTCATGGTAATGAGTGCAAATGTCATGCTATGTCAGATTTTTTTCCCAGTTGTTTGAGGGTCTAACCAGTACTATTACAAAGATGCAATGCATACAACCAAAAAAAGTGGAACAAAGTCCAGTAGAAACCACAAAAAAAAACAGAAATGCTGGACTACAACAAAAGGCACCACAGGAAACTCCTGGAAATATTCAAACCAAACTCCTTTATTAAATAATAAACGCCAAAGCAAGGAAAAAAAAAAACAAGCGTTTTCATCTGAGTATCCCCCAGACTTCTTCAGATATAACAAATGTTAAATCACTGTGAAACCACTTTATATACTTTTAGTTAATTGATTAATTGAAAAAAAAAAAATTATTATTTAAAGGCATAGTGCAACCAGTCAGTAAAAAGCATAATAAATACATTTTAAAATGTTTTAAAAAATATATATAAAAGAGATGCACTATGATAAACTCATGAATACTTGAATATATAAAAGTATATTAATATAAATATAAAGATAAAAAGATGAAATATATAAAAATATATATTTAAACATTCATACTTGTATAATGAAATATATACAATGCACTAAATAGACATTAAAAATACTACAATATAGGTAAATCAAAGTTTGGCTGACCTGATTTTTTACAAGGGAACTACGCAAATATTATCATTCAAACCTGGAGGGTTGGTAGCTTCAAGTACAATTTTTCAAAATGTTTCTCTATATTCCAACTTAGATTGCCAGGGTCCGCCCCTCAAATCTTTAGGAACAGTTTCAATTACAAAATCTTTAGGAACAGTTTTGATTACAAAGAAGGAAAAGTTGGCCTTGGGACATGTTAATGTATGCCTAAACAGTGCATTACTGTTAAGTCTTTTATTAATATCTTTAATGTGTTCATAAATCATTAGTTTTAATTGTCTTTCCATTTTGCTAACATAGAAGCCTTCACAGGCACCACAGGTAACTAAATACACCAAACCCTGGGAACTGCAGTTGGAATAAGTATGTGCTTTAAGTAATTTCTACTTGGCAGTAATCAAGACTTGTTCCTTTTGTGCAATATAGACACACTGTATATACACCCCACATTTAAAAGTACCTTTCCTTTTATGTGAATAAACATTAAGATTGTTGGCGTGTTCCTATAAACGTTTAATGACATGTCCCCTCCTAAAAACAACTTTGACAGATTTATCCTTCAGGTTGGGAAGGTCAGTAAATTCTGAAAACCTACTCCATTCTTTTTTCACTAAGTTTTTGATCTGGTATGCATTTGCACTAAAACTGGTGACAAATGCTTTACCATAACCTAAATATTTCCATACAGATATACCTTTCTTGTTGTTAAAACTGTCATCAATACCCAAAACTGGACTATATTTATCCTTCCTGCCTTGGGTAACTTCCTTTCTGATATTAAAAATAAGTTCACTAAGATAACCTCACTCCAGAAACATGCTTTGCAACTTAGAACATTCATTTTCATAGTCCACATCTAAAGATGTCATCCGACTTACACGTGCATACTGTCCCTTAACAATCCCTTTTTTTCTGAAAAAATGGGTGTGAACTAGTTAAACTAATGTAAGTGTTGGAAAAGGTAGGTTTTCTGTACACAGTGGACCTAAAACTCTGTTTAGTTTTATGAAGGGAAACATCTAAATAATTAACATTTTCTACAGCAACTTGGTAGGTAAACTTAAAAAAGGAGTAGTTTGATTCAAATATAAATGAATTCATCCAACTGTTCCAAATTTCCCACACAAAAAATACAAACATCGTCAAGTTACTGGGCATATAGGGTCCAAAACTTTGAATAAATGTTAGCATATACATATTTTTGTTCCCACACTGATAAAATAATATCTGCATATGTTGGGGAACAACTAGCCCCCATAGCTGCCCTTGTTTCTTGACAAAACAACTTATCCTCAAAAAACATAGTTGCTCCCAAGTATAAGCTCTGCTAATTCTAAGCATAAAAATATATCATATTCTGAAACCCCTTGTTTCATTCTAAGGTCTTCTTCTAACCAAGTTAACCACATGTTGGGGATAACAGAAAATAAATCCACCACATCTACTGTGATGAATTTTAATTCATGAGAAAAATGTTTATTTTTGACCCTACTTAAAAATTCCCATGAATCCTTTAACAAATGAATTTTTCCTCCCAATAAAATCTTCAGTTACCAATCCAGATATTTGGCTAAGGGAGAAATTTTGGAACCTTCTGAAGCCACAATAGGTCTAAGGGGAGGGTCTTCAATGTTCTTATGAATTTTGGGTATCCCAAAGATAGAGGGTACTCTAGGAGTATTATTTTCCAATATTGGTATGTTTCAAAATCAATGACCCCCTGATCAAATAAATCTTTAAGGGCCAGATCAATTTTCTTATAAGAAATATTAATATCATTAATAGAGACCTTACTATACCTGGAATCATCATGCAAAATAGAAAACATCTTACTTTCATACAAAATTTTGTCCATCAGGACAATATCTCCTCCCTTATCTGGTTCCATAACACGAATCTGAGGATTGGTATATAGTTGGGTCAAAACCTGTCTCTCATTAACATCCAAATTAGGTGTCACACTAGTATTTTTAAACATTTTCCTTATCTCTGTTTCCATAACAAATTCTAAGTTCCTTAGTTATGGATGAATTGCGGGGTTAAAAATACTCAGTTTCTTAGGAATGGTAGGACCAGATGTAATAGAACTGTCACCAAACATATTTTCCAAGTTAAGCTTTCTGATAAACATTTTTAAGTCTAAGATAACTTGTGTAAGGTTACTTGTTTTGATTGGAACAAACTTAAAACCTTTTATAAATAAATTAAAAAAATCATCAGTAACCTCTAAATTACTGTAGTTAAAAATGTGAAATCCTGATCTACTCACTACATGAAAATTATCACCATGAAAAGTAATAGTGGTATCTAATTCTGGTGATAGCTCCCTCTGTAACCCCCTCCCCTGATGGTAAGTTCCCCTGTAAAAATGGTTTTGTTAGGTTTATTATGCAGTCACTCAAATCTGCGTGGGAGAGGTTCTTTATGACCTAACTCACCATTTTGTTCCACAAACACTTCTTGGATCATAGGAACTGTATTTTGAATGTGAGAGGTATTAAAATTGTTATATACATTATGCTCAGTATTGTGCATAAGTGTTTGAAGTTTGGGCAATGCGTACTGTTTACCCTCCTTAAATTCCTTAGTGTCCCTGTCAAGTTTTCTGTATTTTCTTTTTAAAATTTCATCACATTTTTTATCTATGTGAATCCATAAATCATAATATGTGTTTTTTTCAACTTCAATGCCAAACATTAAATCATTAGTTACCTGTGCATTATAGGTTTCAATCTGTTCCTGTAAGTTACTAAATTCACGTTCATTATTTCTAACAATGGCCTTTAAAACATCAAGGCCACAATTATCAAATATATTAATAAGTTCTTGATGAAACTCACTCCCATTAGTAACATCGTTAGGATATTTATAAATTCTAAGCCCTTTAGGTACAATACACAATTTTGAACATTCATTTAAATAAGAATTATCAATACAAAGATATTTGTACCTTAATAGGGCATTATGCAGTTTGTCTAGTGAGTCTCTATAAGTATCCGAAGTTTCAATAGAAGCTGTTAAGTTTGTAGGCTTGCAAAATGAGGGCTTACCATGTAGCCATTCATTTAAATCCACTTGCGGTCTGCTCACAGTACTAGGTTCGTTCACCATATCTGTAGCTGCACCAGAATTACATTGTGGACATAAAACAGTCAGCGTATTGAAAAACAACTGTGTGTTAGATGCAGAAGTATGCGCATTCATGCCAGTAGGAAAAGCAGAGTCTTGCTGATGTGTAGAAAGCCCGGAACAAATCAAAGCCTCCTGGTTTCCAGGTAAAATGGAGCTAGACAAAAAAGCCATAAGTCCTTGGTGAAGCGGAGTCAGTAATTCAACTAGCTGGGTTAATTGGCCATCTATTTTTCTGAATTCCCCCACTTCAGGTTCCCTGTTTCCTTCCATTCAATTAGTGGGTGTGGTGTGCTCCTCGGAAGACTCCATAAGGAACAAAAAAAAAAAAAAAGTGGAGCAACGTCTAGTAGAAACCACATAAAAAACTAAAATGCTGGACTACAATGAAAAGCACCACAGGAAACTCGTGGATAATATTCAAACCAAACTCCTTTATTAAATAATTAATGCCACAGCAAGAAAAAGAAACAAGCATTTTCGTCTGAGTATCCCCCAGACTTCTTCGGATATAACAAATGTTAAAACACTGTGAAACCACTTTATATACTTTTAGTTAATTGATTAATTGAAAAAATAATTATTATTTAAAGGCATAGTGCAGCCAGTCAGTAAAAACCATAATAAAAACATTTTACATTTTTTTTAAATATATATATATATATATATATATATATATATATATATATATATATATATATATATATATATATATATATATATATATATAAGATGCACTATGATAAACTCATGAATACTTGACTGTATAAAAATATATTAATATAAATATAAAGGTAAAAAGATTAAATATATAAAAATATATATCTAAACATTCATACTTGCATAATGAAATATATACAATGTACTAAAAGGACATTAAAAATACTACAACATAGGTAAACCAAACAAAGAACAGAAAATAAGTGGTAATAGCAAACAGTGCCTCCAACCAGCAGTCAAATCATAAAAATAGAATAAGGAGGCACCAGACCATGGCTGTAAATAACATAAAACACTTTTAATCACAATTCAGAAATCAGGTGAGTGCTTTCGTGGACAAAACAAAAGTTTGGCTGACCTAAGTTTTAACAAGGGAACTTAGGAAATATTATCATTCAAACCCAGAGGTTTGTTAGCTTCAAGTACAATTTGCCTAAATGTTTCTCTGTATTCCAACTTTTTTTTTAAGTTTACCTACCAAGTTGCTGTAGAAAATGTCAATTATTTAGATGTTTCCCTTCATAAAACTGAACAGGGTTTTAGGTCCACTGTGTACAGAAAACCTACCTTTTCCAACACTTAAATTAGTTTTACTAGTTCACACCCATTTTTTCAGAAAAAAGGGATTGTTAAGGGACAGTATGTATGTGTAACTCTGATGACATCTTTAGATGTGGACTATGAAAATGAATGTTCTAAGTTGGAAAGCATGTTTCTGGAGCGAGGTTATCCTAGTGAACTTATTTTTAACATCAAAAAGGAAGTTACCAAAGGCAGGAAGGATAAATATAGTCCGGTTTTGAGTATTGGTGACAGTTTTAACAACAAGAAGGTTACATCTGTATGGAAAGATTTTGGTTATGATAAAGCATTTGTCACTAGTTTTAGTGCAATTGCATACCAGATCAAAAACATAGTTGAAAAAGAATGGAGTAGGTTTTCAGAATTTACTGGCCTTCCCAAACTGAAGGATAAATCTGTCAAAGTTGTTTTTAGGAGAGGACACAACATTAAAAGTTTATTGGAACATGCCAACAATCTTAATGTTTGCTCACATAAAAGGAAAGGTACTTTAAATGTGGGGCGTGTACACAGTGTGTCTATATTGCACAAAAGGAACAAGTCTTGGTTACTGCCAGGCAGAAATTACTTAAAGCACATACTTATTCCAACTGCAATTCCCAGGGTCTGGTTTATTTAGTTACCTGTGGTGCCTGTGAAGGCTTCTATGTTGGTAAAACAGAAAGACAACTAAAACAAAGGATTTATGAACACAATATTAATAAAAGAAGTAACAGTAATGCACTGTTTAGGCATACATTAACATGTCCAAAGCCAACTTTTCCTTCTTGTAATTGAAACTGTTCCTAAAGATTTGAGGGACGGAACCTGGGAATCTAAACTGGAATAAAGAGAAACATTTTGGCAAATTGTACTTGAAGCTAACAAACCTCCAGGTTTGAATGATATTTCCTTAGTTCTCTTGTTAAAACACAGGTCAGCCAAACTTTGATTTACCTATGTTGTAGTATTTAATAATGTCTTTTTAGTACATTGTATATATTTCATTATACAAGTATGAATGTTTAAATATATATTTTTATATATTACATCTGTTTACCTTTATATTTATGTTAATATATTTTTATACATTCAAGTATTTATGAGTTTATCATAGGGCATCTCTTTTATATAGGTTTACTATCAATTTATTGATTGCAACTTGTGTGATTTACAAAATGTTGAGACTCAAAACATCGACACAAAAAATGTCGGAACTTACATCAGTGAATGCAATACAGCATTCGCTGTTGTGAATTCCGACATTCCAAGCCAGATCACACTATAGTTGGAATAGGGAAATGTACCCTTACCCAAACTGTAGTGTGATCTCGGAGTTTGTATATATAAGTAGGGGGGTGTGGGGGGCACAGCCCCCCACATGGGGGGGGTGCAGTGGGGGTAATGTAATGTAGTGTGGCAACTTTGACATGCAGCCAGTCTGGGAGTCTGCTTCTTGTTCACAAATGTCGATATCAACATGTTCAGACATCTGGTTCAACATTTATGTTAGTCGATGTGCGAACTGACATTTCAGTTCGACAACATGGCTATTCGACTGTGTTACAGTCGACAAATTGATAGTAAACCTTTATATATATATATATATATATATATATATATATATATTTTTTTTTTAATTTTAAATGTATTTATTATGCTTTTTACTGACTGGTTGCACTATGTCTTTAAATAATAATTATTTTTTTTCAATTAATCAATTAACTAAAAGTATATAAAGTGGTTTCACAGTGTTTTAACATTTGTTATATCTGAAGAAGTCCGGGGGATACTCTTACGAAAACACTTGTTTCTTTTTTCTTGCTATGGCATTTATTATTTAATAAAGGAGTCTAGTTTGAATATTATCCATGAGTTTCCTGTGATGCCATTCGTTGTAGTCCAGCATTTTTGGTTTTATGCAATGCATACAGTTGTAAAGTGTCACAGCACCCCCAGTTTTTGGGGAGAGGGTAAGATATGTTCCCCCCTTCTACTTAAAACTTTCAACAATCTTCATGAAGGTGAAACTGTAAGTAACAGAACTGTTCAGTCAGGAAAGCTGTATGGTGTGTTGACACAAGGTTGTGACCTAATTGATGCAGGTGAACCTGCAGACACTGACCTGACAGTGCTTCGTGAATGTGATCGGTACCTCAAAATAGAGGTTTGGGTAGTTGTAGATGAATACTGACATGGCCTGCATGAAACAGGCTGTGATTGTCCTCCCTGACTAGTTGCATTACTTTCCTGAGGAGCAGTTGAAGTGTCATGTGATATGCCTCTATTTTTATGGACAGAACCACACCCTCTTCTACCTTCCAAAGGTGACTTGTACTTGTGTCTGGTAAGTTCTAACTAGCGTATATACAGAGGTGCCCATGGATGCTTGGTGTGCCACCATACCAAGCATTAGTGTGATCATGGCATTACACTACTCTTTGCCCATTGGCGGTAGTGCTGGAAATCCTCTTGCATAACTTGGAGGGCCCTGACTATTTTTGGCTGATTTCCTGTGGAAGTGCCCTGAGCCCTGACAATGTCCGAGGACATTTCCTGCTGAGCAGACGGTGCTTTATATGTTTCCCAGGGTAGCTGTAATAAATGTCTGCACCAGCCTCCCCTTTGTAAAGGTTCATAGGTTCATAGGTTTATACTAGGCTATCTGCCTTAAGGCATTTATAAGCCTAGCCCAAATTTTTGTGGCTTACGCCACCCCTTATATGAAAAAATACTGTGCCCATTAGTTTGTTGTGCCTCTGTCCAGCAGTGACACAGAGATGATTCCCGGGGTAAACCTACAATCTCCCATCCACAGGTCTAGATTTCTCTTGAACAGAGTCAGCGAGTTGCTCTGCCTCACATGGATTTTATTCCACAGCATAGGGAGTCTCTGAGTGATAAATCTATCCCTCCAGCACGTCCTATGTATATCCGTGCTAAGGTTTAAGTCGCTTGCTCTAGTGGTTTTGGTGGATTTGGATTTTTGAGGTGGAGCATGTCCATTAATTCGGGTTGGCCATGGCCTTGTATGTCAGGCACATGTCACCTCTGAGCAGATGGTATGCGACTGAATAGAGCTGGAGTTTCTTCAATCTGGCAGCATATGACAGATTTTGGAGTCCCTTTATCCTTTTGGTGAGGAACTTTTGGGGTCTCTCCAATTGCTGCAGATGTCGGGTGAGATACATCCCAAATGGGGCATTGTACTCGATCATTGGTCTGATAAGTGAAGAGTACAGGGGAACAATGACCTCACTAGATCTGGATGTGAATCCCTTCATGATCAGGTGGGCAATGTAGAAGGTCTTTCTAACCACTTTAGCAATGTGAGTGTCAAAAGAAAGGCCACTGTCAACCTGGGTCCCCAGGTCCCTGATAACCCCTTCTGTGCTTAGTGGATTGCCACCTATATGGTAGCTTGGGGTTACCTTGTTTTTCCCGAAGGGTATGACTATACATTTTTGGCGTTTAACTTCAGGCCATGGCTCTGGCACCAGCTATCTGTTTCCGTGAGTCCCTTCTGAAGGATATCCGTGTCCGATGCACTTTCCACTATGGCGCCCAGTTTGCAGTCGTCTGCAAACTTTGTCAGCCAAAGTCCTCCCATGTTGGCCTGTACTTCTGAGAAGTAGATGCCAAACAATAGGGGGCCAAGGACCGAGCCCTGTGGGACACCACTTGTGACCGGCTTGGAGTCTGACACAGCCAGCAACTCTAACCCTGTGGGTTCTGTCCTTAAGCCAGTTTGCAACCCATCTTGTGACATATGGGTTTACATTTAAGCTGGTAAGTTTTTCTACATTACCCGAGTGGGGTATTGTGTCGAAAGCCTTTGCAAGGTCAAGGTAGGCTGTATGGACTGCCTTTCCCTCATCAATGGCCTTGGTGACTGTTTCAAGAAGTTGACCAAGTTCAAAAGGCATGATCTTCCCTTGACAAAGCCAAACTGGGTCGGGTCCAATGTCTGCAAGTCCCCTATATCTTTGTTTATGAGCTCCATTATGATCCTCTCCATAGCTTTGCAGACTAGACTTGTTAAGCTTATGGGGCGGTAATTACCAGGGTCCGTGAGGCGCCTTTGTGGAGTGGGACAACAGTTGCCGTGACGCCACTCCTTGGGCACGTATCCTGTGGTAAGGCTGAGATTAAACAGCTGCCTTATGTGCGGGTTTAATTCCTCATTTAGCTCGTGTAGCACACAGCCGGGGACACCATCCGGTCCCATTGATGCTGTGTTTTTAGCTTTAGAGAGAGCAGCTTTTACCTGCGCATTTGAGATGTCCGGGAGGCTACACTCGGCTGGGATAGTTATCTCTCCTTTAGGAGAGGTGAAGTTTGCACTGAACCTGTCTGCCAGTATGTTGGCAATGTCTGTGGGTTCAGTGATTTTTGTATCATTTTGGACTAATTCTGAGCATATCTGGGAGTTTCCACCCAGGTTCCTAACATAGCTGAAAAAGGCCTTATGATTGTCACTGTGGATACTGTTATCTCTGAATGCCTGCCATCATCATCAAAGGGTTTGTCTGGATTTGGAGATACTGGTGTAGAGGTGTATAGTTAGCCATCCTGTATGAGCCTGAGTGCAGTGTCAGCATGTGCTTGACTTTGTGAAGCACTGTCACTTCCTGAAGAGTTAGTAACACGCTGTTGGGTGTGTGATCCTGCCATTATACTCAAGGAATTCATGCCACTTTCCTCAGGCTGCTCATAAATACAACAATGTTTTCATCATCATTATCACCAACAGCAATTTTGCTATTGTTATCCTCCAAATTCATTGGTGTGGTGGAACTGCTTGTTTCTGATGCTGACCTTGTTTAAAAAATATTTGAAATAATTACTCATTATGAAATAACATGCACAAGTGTATGTTTATTAATGGACTGTGTTGCACACTTACCATGCACAATGCTTTAACTGCTTTTCTGTGTTGAAGTAGAAAGTTCACCTAGTAATAGCAATTCTTATTTGTTAAATGAAATCATTCTTTGCCAGCATTAAATTCTTGGTATGAATATCTGTTATTGTTTTTACCACAATCTTCATGAGCAGATGAGTGTTGCTGCTGCAGACACTGGTAATATCCACTGCTGTACACACCACTTCTAATTATTCCTGTACCATCATCTTCTGTGTCATACTCATCCCCACGGGTAGAAAGAAGGTATTACTCTCCCCATGATAACTAGATAATTGTTGGAGGCCCCCCGATACTGGCATGGGTAATTGCATTCTGCATCACCTTGCTTCTAGCACATCTACCATACCATTTGCCCCTTCTTACATTGCGCTAATATGTGGTTTTTACCCCCCCCCCTTGCATTAATGCTTAGGAAAACTTGATTCCAGGCTTTTATCCTGTTAGCTTCTTTGGGCTTCCCTTTACCACAGCTTTTTGGGCTTCCCTTTACCAAGCAGATGTTTCCCATATGTCCTAAGAGCTACCACGAGGACTTGATTTTCCTCATGGCTGAAGTTATCCTTTCTCTGTCTTGATCCCTTGCATTGCATCATTACTGTATATTAAATAAAAGAAAAAGGCCACAGTCATAAACAAAAAAAAAATTGAATGTTATCATCATTCAAAATGCACAACAATGACTATGTGTGTCAGCAACCCCCCAAAAAAAGTTAGGTTACACAAACCCCATACTGCAATACACACTGCGGACTTCTCCTTGTCCCTTTACAGTCATACATCATTCTTTTCCAGAAATATGCACGCCATTATTGTATTCCAGAAGATATTCACCATGCATCTTGGAGGCATGACAGACTAAAATGCGTATAATTATATATTTATTTAACTATCTATTTGTTCATTTATTCATTCATTCAATTAGTTAACCTTTGTTTGTCGGGAAGTCTGCTGGTGCAAGGACCCTTTTCAATCATTACCCAGGACAAAGGCAGATTGTCAAATAAGTAGCCTAGTTGACATTATAAAATAAACATTAAACAAATCCAGCCAGATGAAGTTTTGCTATAGCTTCAGTTGCTGCACATTCACATAAATAAAGTAAATAATTAACAGAGACATCCTCCCCCTCCTTCTGTCATTGTTGCATATTCATGTAATTTTTCATTCCTCACTGCTACTCACAGAACCATATCACTGTTGTACTTCACAACTCAGTGATGGAATTTCTACAATGTATACTCCATTACTGCATGATAACAAAGTCATTTCCTCAGTAATCATTAATCATTTGCAGTGTTACTGCACTGAGCTCCTGCTTCCACCTTGCAGGTTTACAATATTCATAACCATAACACGCACATGATAGTAGTAAAACCACCATTTCTTTAATTTAACTCAGTGCTATTACCTATTTCCAAGTGCTTCGATTTAAATTACAATATTTATTATTATTATTTTTTTTACTTTTAGAAGTCAGCATTTTCCTAACACCTTTCCCATTTAACTCAAATAATTGCAAGCTAACATGGCAAAATTGAACTTTTCTATGTAAATTCAGGTCAAATTACATGTTTTGTATGCAAATTAAGGTCTTCTATTTTTACCAGTATGAACAGCAGTAATACGCAAACGTGTACACCCACTTCTGCACATCAAATGGTCTGTCATGCTCATAAACATGGATTCTAACTTTCATGAATGCACTGCAGATAGTTGCAGAGTCTGCAGCCATCTGCAACTCATCCACACCTTTCTTAGCATGCTGCAGGAATGTGTGAACAAGCTCAGTGAAGTTGATATGTAAAAATATTCAGGTAAAATAAAACTGAGTGTTATGCATTGCAGTTCCATAGCAGTATGGTATAATCTCTGTCCATCTGCTCTCCCCTGACACACCTTGTCAGTTCTACCTACTAAAACTTTATATAAAAGTGTTCATCAACCATATAACTAGATGTAGTTAAGCAACCTACTCCACCCCACCAAAAAAATGTATACTTAATGCTATTGAAGAAGAATATAAAATTTCAGTTTTATACTTCCAAAATGATAGCTAAGGCATGGCACACAAAAACTGGGAATTAAAGTATTACATAACGGAAATGATTTTTCCATTTTGTTACACACAATATATGTCAAATTAGAATGTGTTTCTTTAAAAAACACGCCTGTAACAAAACATTTTTGGGTAAACCAAACTTGCCAATAATAAAGTTACTTGCTGCAATGCCCCTGCTCGTTATCTGGGTCTGGTTAAGGTAGTGTCACACCCTAGCAGGATTGGTTATAAAACATTGAATGGCAGCCCTGCTCATGCTTTCTTCATTCTGGTACTGGCATTTCTAGCCATGGCAGCACTTATTAAGGTATGAGACCATGGTCCAAGTTGGTCTGGTAAAGAGACAAAATTCATGCTCTACCTTCTGAAGGAGTCATATCTGGAAAATCTCAAGGCATGCACTAAGGGCAGTGACTGGAAAAACATCAGTATCTGGTAGGAGTTGGGACAGCACCTGAAGACCATCACAGGGATATATGTATTTGGAAGGAATATTTAACATGGGTAAAATATTTAAAGGTATTTGATAGAAGAAAAATGAATACCTGCATACATTTATCTATACTGTTATTGTAATAATGCTACAGAAAGCATAGCATATCTATGGCTAGGAGTACATCAGCACAAAAGTATGTAAATGATTATGAGATAACAATAACTATGTCTTAGAAAGAGAAATGTAAGATATGCATTGGTAAAAAAACAAAATGCATATATGTGTCCAAAAAGCACAGGTATACATCTTCAAAAGTACTGTAACAACTATTTTTCCATCACTTTAGACAGAAAGAAAAAGAAAATGCAGTTTACAGTGGATATAAAAAGTTACACACCCCTGTTGAAATGCAATGTTTTTGTGATATAAAAAAAATGAAACCACAATAAATTATTTCAAAACTTTTCCCACTTTAATGTGACCTATAATCTGTACAATTCAATTGAAAAACAAATCTGTTAGGGTAAAAATATGAAAAATAAAAAACATACAATACGCTGGTTGCATAAGTGTGCACACTCTTAAACTAATACTGTGTTGTGTGTGCACACCCTTAAACTAATACTTTGTTGAAGCACCTTATGTATTTATTTATTTATTGTCATTTGATTACCGGGAAAGTCCACTGGGCTATGGAGAGACCATTTTCAGTGGAAGCCCGGGGTGAAAAGCTCCAAGGTGTACATAATCAAAAACATAATATATTTAAGACAATATACAATAGTTACATATAATGCATTTGCTTGAAATTTATACAGAGTAAACAAACATGTGCAGAAGGACTATAACTACTGGAGAATAGGTACAATATTTACAACAATGGAATATTGGTTTGAGCAATATCAATAAGGCATAGTCAGATACAGGAACAAATGGACTATAAAATGAATGTGCTAAATGTTAGTGAAGAGTGCATAGAAGGTAGTAGTAGTCTAGGAGAGATAACAGGGGAGTGTAGTGGTAGCTTTAAGGAGGGAGTGTGGTAGCTGATAGGATTAAATTAGTGCAGAAGATGAGAAAAAAGAATATAGGCTGAGCATAGAAAAGGAATGGCTAGGTTTAGTGGAACAGATTAAGTAATGGAAGAGGAGGAAGCAGAGCAGTTAAAGATCCAATTAGAGAGGAAGTGGTTTTGAAGGGCAAGGGCTGGTAACTCGGCACATAAAAATCCACTACCAAACATTAGCGGACCGGAGTTCCGCTGTGGCGACCCCTAACCAGGATAAGCCGAAAGACACAACAACAACATCATATAGTGAGAGGATGGCTGTAGGCAGGAAATTCCATTTTTTGCCCATGGTCCATGAGTAAAGTATCTGTCCTAGAGATAATCTGGGTTTATGGATTTGAAGAAGCTGTTTTTGTTTGGATCATAGTGGTCGAGTGGGGTTATAGGGGGTGAGTAGTGAGTTTAGCACAGGGCCGAGTTGTGGTTTATAAATCAATTTGTGAGTAATAGTAAGCTTGAGGGATAGCAAGTAATGGGGAAACTCAGGCCATTGTAACTTTTTTAGGGCAATGCAGTGATGAGTAGAGTGGCAGGTGTTTGTTCATAGGTTCATAGATTAGTACTAAGCTAACTGTCCTTGTGGCCCATTTTAAGCCTAGCCAACTACCCCATGTGAGAATCTAACCCTGCACCTTGCATTTGTAAGGTAAACACCTTAACCATTATGCCAACCTCCCACCCCTTGTAGGGAATTTAGCAATTTTGTTATAGCACATTTCTAATTTTGACTGTAGGGATGACTGGAGTTTGATGAACAGTGGAGAGCTGTAGGTTAGAGAAGGGAGCAGGTATGCTTGTGCTAGAGTTAGTTTAGATGTAGGGGACAGGAACTTAGTATTCCTATAGAGCAACCCTAGCTTCTTGTGGGTCTTGGGGATGCTGTTTTGTATATGCAAATTGAATTTGAGGTTTTATTTATTTATTTTGTTTACCGGGTAATGTTCAACTGGGCATGAGGCCCATTTTCAGTGGAGGCATGGGGAGAAAATCTCCATACATAAAATAGAGAGTATTAATCAAATTGAACACGTATTAGTCAACATTGTACAAAGCAAGTCAGTAAAGAAATTAGTTATATAACAGTAATTATCAAATAATTAAAGTCAACAAAAAATAGCACAGTGATAAAAACTGGCTGCATGATTTAATAGTGAGAACAGTATGATACAGTAATTGCAAGATGGAGAAATGCAGTCTACATAACAGTTTCATCTACTATTATTCCTAGCAATTTTATTATTATTCCTAGCAATTTTGTGTGGGCTACTAGTTCAGTTTTTGTAGCACTGAGTGAATAAATGCTGAAGGTGGGTTTATTTTTATGGTATTATTTCTTGGGTGTGAAAATCATAAGTTTAATTTTTTTTATGGTTGAGAGAGAGATGGTTGGTATGGAACCATGTCTCCACAGAGGAAAAGGCTGTTTGAATGTTTTAATAAAGCAGAGCTTCATTGGATGCAGAGCAGACTATGGTTGAGTTGTCGGTTTATTGGATGAAGGAGCTTTGTGGGATGGCCAAATGGATGTTATTGATGAAAATATTAAAAAGCAGAGGACCTAAGATGGAACCTTGATGGACTCCTGTAGGGTTGAAAAGGAAGTGGGAAATGGAGTTGTGCCACCTCTGCTAGAGAGGTAGCTGTGGAACCAATTGACGACATGGGGAGATAATCCAATATGTGATAGCTGAGATAAGAGGAGAGAGTTAGAGATGGTGTCAAATGCTTTTGACAGATCTAATAAAGGGCTGATACAATATGTCCTGAGTCCCTAGCTTTGTTAACTATATCTAGAAATAATATCAGTGTAGTGGATGTGCTGTGACCAGGACAGCATCCATGTTCTGTTGAAGAGAGGATGTTGGTTGTAAGGAGATAGTCTAGGAGTTGTTTTTGTACACATTTTTCAAGGATTTTGGAAATAGGGGAGAGTATAAGGTTAGGACAAAGTTGGATATATCAGTTGAGGGACCTCCTTTATGAAGCAGGATGATTGCTTTTTTTCCAAATAGAAGGAACACAAGACTCAAGAATTGATCTATTGATCAGAATACTAATGGAGTAGGCCCTAGCATTTACAGCAATTTTTAGGAACTTGGCAGGAATATTATCGGTGGAGTTTGAACCAGGTTTTAATTTTGATAGGAGGTTTTTAATGAAGGAGGTGGAGATAGGAGAGAAGTTAAACTGAAAGTGTGGAGACTGTTGTTGGAAAGTTGAAGTTGGGATATTTTTGCTT
The DNA here is from genome assembly GCF_019279795.1 of Protopterus annectens. Taxonomy (NCBI): domain Eukaryota; kingdom Metazoa; phylum Chordata; order Ceratodontiformes; family Protopteridae; genus Protopterus; species Protopterus annectens. Next base: position 1,622,384,903 of record NC_056735.1, on the reverse strand, counting down.
GGAGAGGTATGGTCTGAGGTCTGAGAGGTATTAGTGGGATTAGTGGAGTGTTGTGAAGGGGAATGAGATGATTCAGGTGTAGGAGTAGCAATGCTAGAGAGGGGTGTGGAAAAGGAAGCAGTAATGTTGGCAATGGTATCTACAAAGTAGTTGTTAAAATTTCTAGCAGTTTGCTCTGGAGACATGCCAGGGTGTGGGCAAGGGTTATGTTTGGTGCCAGGGTCCAGGAGATTGTTTATGGATGACCAAAGCATTTTATGTTAATTCTTCCTTTATTATTGTTGGGTATAGAGATACTGCTATTTGTCTTTACCAATGAGCTTTTTGGCTTGATTTTGGAGCTGTTTATAGTAGATAAGATCTGAAGGATTTTTAGATTTGAGCCATGTTTGCCAGACTTAATCTCTAAGGGTCATTAGTTCTTTGGTAGTTCTTGTTAACCAAGAGGCATGGTTTATTTTAATTCTTTTACCTCTAGAGGGAGCAAGACTGTGCAAGATATTTAGAAAGGTGTCATTAAAATGACGAAGACCTTTATTTAAAGGGAAAGTTTTGAGACTATTCCAGTTAATACTTTTTAGGATGTTGTTGAAAGTGGTAGGGTTAACTTTTGAGAGATCTTGGATGATTTTGACATTGTGAACTTTATTAATGGAAGAGTAAGCATGGACCGTGTAGGCTGACAGATGATCACTAATAGAGTTGGCATGGTGCCTGAAGTGGTGGTGTATTTATTGGGGTCGGTGACTAGAATCCTGTCTAAGTTTCTACCTTTATTTGTTTTGTTATTATACCTGGTCAGGGTGGTAATGAGTTGAGTGAAATTAAACAAATTTTTAGTAAGGGATGACTGTATGTTGGAAATGGAAGCCCAGTCAATGTTCATATCTCTGAGTATAATTGTTTATTTTTTTATGGTGGAGGAAATCCAGGAAAGGATATTTTCTGGAGTGGTAATGTTTTTTTCAAGAGGGTAAATAAATGAGATTTTTGGCACTATTAATATCCTGAAAGGAAATCAGAATTTCAACATTTTGGAATTGGGGGATAGAGTGTTTGAACAGAGCAATATTAAGAGTGTTAGGATAGATGAGTGCAATACCTCTTCCTTTTCTGTTAGGTTTGTCTGCTCTAATTATATTGAAATTTGGTAAGAGAAACTCAGAGTCCTGAATAGCAGGACTGATTTAATTTAGCATCCTGATTTAATTATACCATTCAGTCTTCTTGGGTAGAAGTCTATCAGCATGGCACATCTTGACTTGGCAATATTTCCCCACTCTTCCTTGCAAAAGCACTCCAAATCTGTCAGAATGGGAGGGCATCTCTTTGTGTACAGCCCACTTTAGGTCACCCCACAGATTTTCTATTGGATTTAGGTCTGAGCTCTGGCTGGCCCATTCCAAAACTTTAATTTCCATTTGGTGAAGCCATTCTTTTGTTGATTTGGATGCATGTTTGGGGTCATTGTCATGTTGAAAGGTGAAATTCCTCTTCATCTTCAGCTTTCTAGCAGAAGCCTTAAGGTTTTGGGCCAAACATGACTGGTATTTGGAACTGTTCATAATTCCCTCCACCTTGACTAAAGCCTCAATTCCAGCTGAAGAAAAGCAACCCCAAAGCATGATACTGCCACCACCATGCTTCACCATGGGGATGGTGTTCCTTTGGTGATGCGAAGTGTTGTTTTTGTGCCACACATACCTTTTGGAATTGTGGTCAAAAAGTTCAACCTTGGTCTCATCAGACCATAACACATTTTCCCACATACTTTTAGGAGACTTGTTTTGCAAATTTTAGTTGGGCCTGGACATTTTTCTGTGTAAGAAAAGGCTTCCATCTTGCAACCCTATCCCATAGTCCACACATATGCAGATTACAGGAGATTGTTGTCACATGTAGTACACAACCAGTACTTGCCAGAAATTCCTTCAGCCTCTTCAATGCTGCTGTAGGTCTCTTGGCAGCCTCCCTGACTAGTTTGTGTTTTGTCTTTTCATTAATTTTGGAGGGATGTCCAGCTCTTTGCAACAACACTATTCTCCCATATTTTCTCCACTTTTTGATGACTCTCTTCACTGTGTTCCATGGTATATCCAATGCTGTGGAAATCTTTTTGTTCCCTTCTCCTGACTGATAACTTTCAACAATGAGATCCCTTTGATGCTTTGTAAGTTATCTGCGAGCCATGGTTTTTGCTGTAGCAGGCAACTGAAGAAATGTCAGGAAAATCCTACTAGGGCAGCTGAACAAAATTTGGGGTTAATCAGAGTCTCCTTAATTGATGGCAGGTGTGTACCCCAGAAGAGTGAATGTTGTAATTAAATCAAAATGTGCTTCAACAAAGTATTAGTTTAAGGGTGTGTGCACACAACAAAGTAGTAGATTAAGGGTGTACACACTTATGTACCAGTGTATTGTACTTTTTTATTTTTTATATTTTTCCCCTAACAGATTTGTTTCTTTTTTAATTGAATTGTACAGGTTATAGGTCACATTAAAGGTGGGAAGAATTTTGAAATGATTTATTGTGGTCTCATTTTTTATATCACAAAAACCTGGAATTTTAACAGGGGTGTGTACACTTTTTATATCCACTATGTGTAGGCAAGGAATTATTTATAAGTGTATTAGTTTAATAAGAAAGTCCTTTCTTTTCAGAATTTAAACTGCACATACAACATGGCTGAAGTCAGTCTGGTACTACACCCTAGTGAGACTAGAGGTTGGGGGAAGAGTGGAGGGGGTGGCTGCAGACAAGTAACCAATGTTGTTAGATCTGCATACATTTATAAAGTATTACTTTATATGATTAGAATTGATCAGGAAGAAAATTAGCAAGCATACACTTTTTAACACTTAGGAAATGCAAACTTACATAACTTGCATTATTGTTCTTTGTGTCTGCATATTTATGCTGCACTAGATTCAGAAACTGCTCCATTCAAAACATAAATATTTAAAAGAAAACATTCCGCAAAAGCTATCCACTTTTGTTTATTAATGACAGTAAGTGGGAGATTAGCAAATTATGAGAATACAGATAATATTATACTTCTGAGCAAAAGTATGGTTAGACAAATAAGACAATGAAGATACCTACTTAGAATGAATAATGGTATACCTAGATGTAAATGGCAAAAAATGTGAAATACAATAAATAAGAATTTCTTCTCATTACAGCTGAGGCGGTCATCTCCTGTAACAGGAAACAGCAGGAGTAGTGGCGAGACAGACTGACTGAGTCATACAGTAAGCTTGAATAAGTTAGTGTATACCAATTCTGTGCTTAACTGTTGTTAATAATATGTCTGAGGGCATAATTAATAGTAAATCATATAGAATTATCTGAAGCAGTACAGAGCATTCAATCATTACTGCAAACACGGTGAAGACAGATGTCCCTCTTCAATACCTAAAGCACACACCAAAATCAACAAGTCACACTACATATAAGCCTACACCCAATAATCCCCCAAGAACAAAGCCCATAAGGCAAGAAAACACTTTACCTAGTACACTCGTCATAGGGAATTCTATTGTATGACACCCAGATACTCCTCTCACAAGAATAGATCCAGGATCTGCAGTATCGTACATGCACTCAGGTCACTGCACCACATCTACCAATATGATTTTGCCATTGTTCATATGGGTGCAAATGACCTGAGGCATACCGAACCTGACTATATGAAAAGAGACATTATGGATTTCTCTGAAGATATGTCACAGACAGGTACATGCCTTACACTGAGCAGCATTCTACCTTCATCAAAGGTGATGCCATAGTATAAACAGAAAATGATTGATTCTAATAATTGGCTTAATTTCTGGTGTTACTCTAGGGGAATCCAGCATCTATTAGCATGACAGGACATGGGTTAACAGACCACTTTGCTTTGCTGAGGATGGTCTGCAACAGTCCCCCTGAACTTTCAGATATTGAATAAACTTTATCCATTCCCTTACAGGTTTTTTTAGGCAATTTCATAATGACAAAACTACCAAAGTGCAAAAAAAAAAAAAAATTTAAAGCTGCAGAGATTACTCCAACAGTGGAAAGTTACAGTGCCTTCCACATGTTTAGACCAATAGCAGCACAGACAGGGGCTAAATGTGATGTTGTCTCAATCTATGTTAGTAGCAAATACAACTTTATGTTGGTTAAACAGGATGATGCCCTAGAGTTCATCCACATCCAAATCTGCATAGACAAGGTTCTCTACCATGTATTGGCTAGTTACAGGTCACCCTTTATGACCCACAAAACTCACAACTTTTACCTAGACCTACTAGAGACAGTCATCATCCAACCAAATGCCAGTTGATGGGAAACTGCTAAACATACACTGCCTGTAACTCACAGGCACAGCATTTCCTGGACTTCATCAACACAAACACCCTGGACCAGATAGTGCACAGTCCAACCAGAGGATTAAACATATTGTTCTTAGTACTCAGAAACAAGGGAGTGCATTGCACCCCAAACCCACCATGTCACATCCTCATTGGTGAAGTCAGACAACAAAGCTGTCTCTCTTGAAATAAAATTCATCCCAGAAAACCCACCTAAACCCATAACAATCAGGAAATATACTAAAGCAGAATATATCCTATTAAAGGATGGTTTGTCAAAATTCACAGCTCCCCCAGACTCTGAGAACACACCTACCTATGCAGAATTATTTACAGAAACCCTGTACAAACATGTAAATGGCTGCACCAAGGCTGATGTAGCTATCAGAAGCAAGCCCAGATCTAACACCAAAAACAAAACACACTGGTGAAAATATTACCTTAACAGGGTATATAATGAAAGAAAACAGTCATGGTGAAAACAGAAATCAGAAAGAGCAACTCTCCTAGAAACAAGAGCTCTCTTATTCAACTAAACAAGAAACTAAGAGTTCTAATAAAGTCCAGCACGGCCAGTTATGAGGAGAGGATAGCTTCCCAGGCTAAGCAGAATCACAAGGCCTTCTTCACTTATGTCAGGAATCTTAAAAGAAAGCAGTGTGCAGAAGTGATGGTAAATGACACTACCTTCACTGACCAGGGTGACTTGCAAATTTACTGGCTGATAAATTTAGCTCTACCTTCACCCCACAGACCTCCCCATTGACCTTTGTGAAATCCCTTCTAACATAACCCCCACTATCCACAGGGAGCAGATCCTGGAGGTGCTCGCTAAGTCTTCAGTGGATCCTGCCAATATATCCATGGCTGCCTCCTAAAAAGGCTAAAACATGACCTAGCAGGACCACTTGAGGCACTCTTCAACTAGATACTCAAAACAGGCTGCGTGCCAGATGAATGGAGGGCCGCAACAGCCATCTCTCTTCATAAGCGTGGATCATCAACTGGACCTAAGGACTACAGACCTATCAGTCTGAAAAGTGTAATATGCAAAGCCATGGGACAAGTTATCATGGAAATAATAATCAAGGACATTGGCAACCTACAGGCACTGTACCCATCCCAGTTTGGCTTTGTTAAGGGAAGGTCTTGCCTACTTAGCTTGATAGACTTCATTTGAGAGGGTCATCATCACTATGGATGAGGGGCATACCACCTACTTTGACCTGGCCAAGTTGTTCGCTAAAATACCTCACTCAGGTAGTTTTGGCAAGCTCTAAGAAATAGGCATAAATCTTTACATAACTCACTGTGTTGCCAGCTGGTTCACAGATAGGACCCAGGAAATCAAGATCAATGAGTCCACCTCTACCAAGAGATCAATCACCAGTGGAGTGGCCCATAGCTCTGTGCTGGGCCTGCTCCTGTTTGGAATCTACTTCATGGCTAATGTCAAAGGCCTCTGTCTCACAAAGTTCACAGATTCCTGTAAATGTGGAGCTACCTGAGCTTCCCCCATGACACCAACATTCTACAAGAGAGTCGAGCAGAAACAAATGACTAGTGTGAAAGCCACAGGTATTTTAGTGCCTTTTGGGAAAGCATCCATCAAAGCTAATTATTTCATCAATAAAACATTCCTAAAAGTTGACCCAATAGTTAGAGATCTGGGGTCATATGCAGACAGTAACATGGTGTTCGACCAACACATAGCCAGTATAGTAAGAAAATAATTCTATGTTGCTCAACTCATGAGCAAGATTATGGCATTTAGGTCCAAAGAACTAACAGTACCATTCTATTCAGCCTTTATCATACTCATCATTCAGTAGAATACCCCCTTTGTCATGTACCTAGACAGGCACTTGCAACAGTTTTAATGCCCTCAAAGGTTCCTCACCAGGAGAAACCAGGGTATGAATACACTGTCCTACACAAATTTCTTTAAGGTCTTATTTCTTTTCTCAGTCTCCTACAGGTTACTGAGAGGTTATCTATGGCTAGCATAGAAGACATCCTCAGATCCAGCTCTCATGGATCTCTTGCACATCTTCAAGACAAACAACACCAGAAATACTAGATCCAAGGACCTAAACCTGGTTTGAGAAATAAATAGAATCTGTAGGAGAGACTTATATATATCTCAAAGGATCCCCACACTATGGAATAAGCTCCCCATCTACATGATACAAAGTTCATCCCTGACCCTGTTCAAAAGAAACTTTGAGCATTGCATAGGAGATGCCAAATTCATCCCAGCCTGGCCCTATGTCTCTAATGGAGAGAGGTTAACAGTAAGTAAATTAGTCCCAATCATTATAACCCCATATGCACACACATAACTCTTAGCTACCTCTTTACTAACATACCACACCATATAGACATCCAGAAAACTCTGGAGCAAAACTGGGTTGGATTGGACGGCTATGTTTTTAAAGATGCTGGTGGTCATTAGCCTGGCATGAACCTATGAATCTATGTCAGTACATAACTGCAGCACTTTTGTCGTTAACTGATTTTATTACTGTATTTAATTAATTTACTGATAGATCATAGTAAACAAAGGCATACATTGTACTCATTACATTACTGCAAGCAAGAGTGTGACAAATTTCAGTATACAAGTCTATAAGCACATTCCTGAAAGATATTTGTAACTGAAGGAATAGATTGCATTCAGTGCACTGCTGCAAGTAAGACTGATATAAGTGTAGTATTTAGGCCTATCACTGATTTTATAAGCTGCAATTATTTATGATGGTTGATATCAATGCAGAATTTTAAAGTAATCATTTCAAGGAAAAAAGCTGATCATTACACTACAACATGTGCAACCCCACCATTACGTGATAACAAACACTGTCCTGCCAATTAAGCATAAACACTTCTCATAATGTTTCATCCCAAAAGTGTGTCTATACACTTCCCATCATCCCAAAGTTTGCATAAGCACATCCCCTACACTTTGAAATAAAATCATGAATAAAGACTCCGCATTATCTCTTTTACTTCAATAATGATTTATAAAAATAGAATTGTTCTGAAGTAAGAAATTTCATTCTGTGTAGCTGAATGTGTGATTGTACTGACTGTAATTTCTCTTTTGTCTCTCTCCACTCCTTTTTATCTCTTTTATTTTATTTTATTTATGCATTACTCTGTCCTTTATTATTTTGTCTCCCACTTCATTTTTCTATAGCTACAAAATCCCTTGGAGTGACCCAGGCATGTACCTCCCAGGTCAGGCAGAACACATCCTCTGGCATTCCAGGGACATACTTGTATGGTTGGGGTGGTGGTACCATTACTGCAGGCACCCTGGCACATGTTAGCCTGGAGAGCCTCACTGAACAGGGTTGTCAGAACTTGGCTGAGGACGTGTTGGAAGAGGTTTATAGGTTCATAGGTACATAGGTTGGTACTAGGCTATCAGCCCTAGGGCCTATACAAGCCTAGCCATAACAATTCCCTGGCTAGTTCTTCCCATACTATTTACTATTTAGTTATGTAGAGGATTCAGGCACTTGAGGCTTCACTGCAGGGTGTAGAAGACGCACTGTCCCAGCTGGTTTCAACTAGCAGATAACCACTTGCCCCTGCCCTTTCAACATCAGGACCCTCCACAACTTCCCAATCTGACAGTGGAAATGTTTGAGGCTCTCTGGGTTGGGACTCCTGCAGGTGCTTCTGCACTTCTTCCTTTAACCTTTAACCTACACCCTCTTACCTATTTCCCACCTACAGTACCATCTCATATAAAATAAATTTGAAAATATTGGGGAGTCTATCCGGTATAAAATCATTGTATCTATCCTCTTCCACTTCCTCTAGTGTATCCTTTTTGATGTTTTCCCCTCTGTGTTTTCCTTTCTGTTGTGTCTCCAGACTTTCTTACCTACCCCTTTCTATTCTTGGATTAAGCTACCTGCATGCTCATATGAGGATACCCCTATATAAAAATATAAAAAATATATTAAACTCTCTTATTTTTTAAAATCTCAATAATAAAAGCTGCTCAATCTGCAACATGTCCCAGGTCTTTTAAATGTAACCATGCATAACTGCATCTATCCATAATATCTGAATACACCCAAAATACTACAAAGTAATACAAGGATTATGGTTTTTATGTAGTCCTCCACACTGGCTTAACCCTTGACTTTAGATACTTTACACTTCTGATGTAAGTGGGCAGATTCTTCAAAATACCTTTACTTCAATCATTGCAAATGTACTGTTCTTAGCTTATTGACATATAAGTGTAGGGCCACTTCTCTCTCACAACCACTGCACATTTGTGAACTACTGGATTACAAATAATATCCTGGGTTTCATGCTATAAAAGTGCTTAACTCATTTGTTTTTTTTTCTAGATATTAGAGCTTATGTTTATATATATATATATATATATATATATATATATATATATATATATATATGGGTTCCGTTCAGAAGCTCAAAATACTGAAATCTCGAATTTCAGTATTTTGAGCCCAAGAAGCCGAATCCACATAATAGCGAACGTTTAGAAGCGTGAGATTTAAAACCTCGAATAGCGGAGGTTTTGAATTTCTCTCTTCTAAAGTTCCACTATGGTCATGTATTTAAGTGTGTGTTAAGGGGTTTGTGTAGGAGCTGTGGTGTGTGTCAGTGTGTTTTGTTGCTGTGATGTGTGTGTGTGCGAAGAGAAAGTAGCTTGTGTGGTGGTGTTTTGTGTGTGCTTGTATGTAGTGCGACCTCTGAGTGAGAATATTTAAGTAGGGGGGTCTGAGGGGTGCAGCCCCTCACATGGGGGGTGCAGGGGGGCTTGACCTCCTGCTTTCATGTAGTAGAGTGATTGTGTGTGTATTTGTGTGGTGGATGGTGTGTGTGTGTGTGTGTGTGTGTGTGTGTGTGTGTGTGTGTGTGTGTGTGTCTGTGTCTGTGTGTGTGTGCGTGTGTGTAGTAAAACCGCAAAATTCAAAACTTCTGGTATTCGAGGTTTTGAATTTCGCAGTTTTTAGTTTTCATTGTTTTGTGGATTCCACTTCTTGGGCTCGAGATACTGAAATTCGAGATTTCAATATTTCGAGCTTCTGAAGTGAATCAATATATAGATAGATAGATATAGAGATATATATATATATATAGACTCACACAGCCGCCCCCCCCCCCATTAATTATATATACTAACTCTGAGATTACACAGTCCCTGGGGGCAGGAAATATTCCCTTACCCAGAGATTGTCGATCACACACTTGTTGACTATCTGTATAATCTCCCTTATAAATACTCATATAGGATCTGAGTTTGCAGCTATAATAAAACCAGATCAAAGCACCTGCCACTAATAATGAAAGAGAAAAAGTGGAAGGTATATAGCTGTTGAACTTACTCACAGGTATCCCATTGCTTGGACTTTGTAGCATCTATCCTAGCACGAGTCCGAGTAGTGGACATCCTTCCCCCATTTCAGCCTGGCACCCTTGCTGGGGCCTATACTTCTTAGATTTTACATTAACTGATTTCTCGCATCTAGAATCCTGATTGTTTGTTTGTTTACATTAGTTGCTGTTAAATTTCTTTAGGGTTTATAGTTTTAATATGAATCTAATGCTCGAATGAAGTCTTGATTTAAGATTAAAACTTTTGTCTAAGTCGTGTAACTTGAATGTTTTGATTGCAACTATAGAAGGCTCTTAGGACACAGTGAACTCACAGATTCTATCTTCCTATGTTTTTTCTAAGTATATTCACTTTTTCATCACATTAGATAGTTATGTAGGTATGGATCTTATGGGTGGGACTCATTGGTAATTTGCATAGCACACAACACTGTGCTAGAAAAGTACACCAGCAGCCACTGTATAATTCATAGTACCAGTTAGACTGAGCATTGACAAAAATAGTGTTGGAGCCAGTGTACATGAAGGATCATATGGTGGTGGTGTTTCTTTCAGCTTTTCCCAGTTAGGGGTCACCACAGCGAAAACTCCGGTCTGCTAATGATTGGTAGTTGATTTTTACATGCCGAGTTACCAGCCCTGACACACAAACTTCAAAGAAGGTACGCCCATTCACGCATGTCTCCATGCAGAAGACGCTCTAGCTGAGAATCGAATCAGACAGCATCTTACTGTGAGGTAACAATGCTACCACAGCACGGCCACCGTGGGTTTAATGACATGAAAATAGAGGTACAATGTCTCAGGGCTGCATAATGAGATGAAAATGTGTATCTCCAGAAAAAAGTCGCAATTCACAGTTATAATGTACAGAAGGTGTGCAAGAAGTTGTGCAAAGACCATGCTGCAATTAGCCAAGTTGCATAACTTTACTTACTATGTACATGTCCTCCTGCTCCAAGTGAGGAGCAGGGTGTGGTGGCAGATGATGCAAATAAAAATGTTACCAACTGCATATAATCTACCACCAGATGGCTGATCATTTTATATTCAGGATTGATATGATATAGCTACAAGGCCGGACCATGTCATGTTCCAAATACCACAGTAGTTTATACAAACAATGACAGGAAGCAAGTCGGTTAACCACACAATTGTAAAAACATGTAGTATCTAAACAGCTGACCACAGTAGTACATTCACAGATGAAAACATATGAAGTACTTCCTAAGATGTTGAAATACATACAGCAAAATGCAGCTACAAACACACCTAAGAAAGGCATATGTTAACAGGTAATCACAACTTGGTATAAACTCCTGTGCCCAGAACACTGATTGTTGATTTGATAATGTTTATTTATGTCTTCTTTATTAACTGGAGTAGATCAATCACCGTGGAAGTTTTTTAGGTATAGTCACTGGTTACAAGCTGAGAGAGTATCCATATATAACAATTTGAAAAAATAAGCACATTAACAATAAACACGATGCAGTAAATTTCAATTTAACAGTAAACAAGTGTAGTTACCAACTAGTAAACAAACTATACCATGGTTTTAACACTGAAATCGTCATATCGGTGAGCAACTTTGGAATTTACAATACTAGTACTTATAAACAGATGATAAGATAAGAATCTATTATAAATATTTTGGTTGAAATGGAGCTAATGTAATCACAAACTGAAAAAGGAAAGGAAAGGAAAGAAAAAATTAAATATGCTAATGTCAGGATGAACTCTGTAGGCAATTTCTTAATTCATTCATTGCCACTTATGTGTCATCTGTCAGATTGGTAGCATAGTTGACAACTGTTTTGCCAACAGAATTTGGTCAAGAAAACATATGATTGGAAATTGTGCAAGACTGCTACATTACTGGAGTTGGGCAATATGCCCTTTCCACAGTATAGTGTGATTTTAAAGTTGGAATATATCATTTGCAAGAAAAAACAAATAAAAGTCGCAGAAACACCATGGTCATAAAAACATGGAATTTTAATATAAAAAGAAGATAAGCACTTTTGCATTTCCCAACAAACTCTTCATCAGATCCAAAAACATTAATTCACAGTACAAATATATAGTATCTAAAACAATTAACCACAAAAATTAACACCCAATCAAAGATAAAAGCATTGTTGGATGCCTAGCAACTAATTAGTATTGCAAATCATGCTTCAGCAAAGCTGGTTTCAAAGATATAGAACAGTTTAAGTCTGGATAACTATCTGTTTATAGTTTTAAAATCCATGACATCTCTACTTTTTCAGTGTAATTCACAATGCCCCCCTCACATTCTCAAATACACATTGCAAGACCCTAAAAGAAAAATAATGACCATCAAACTCTATTATGTTTTGCTAAAGCATTTTTCATATCTTTTTTTTCTTATATTATATAGGTGTCTTGTTACTCTTTCTTTGACCATCTTATTAGTCTTGCCCACGTAAAAACTTGGACATTGGTTGCAGTGGATAAATAAACCACTGTCCTGCAGTCACTATAGAACTTGGGGGAGAACTTAAAATTAAGTCTAGGGTGTTCAAAGGTCTGTACTCTAGTAATATACATGCAAAAACATCAGTTCCTGCAAAGGAACGTACCAAGTCTCATAGATGATACATGTTTAGTTCTGTGGGGTTTGGCCCATAATTGCCTTTTCAAATTCATTGCATTCTTGAAACGAAAGGTGGGGCAACCACCTACCAGGGATTTGGTCTTGCCATCAGAAATTAAAAAATCCCACTTTTTACATATTATGTCACAGATAGGATATATGTCACTGGTATATTTAATACCAAATTTAAGCTGATGTTGAATATCATTCCTGTGATCAGAGACCAACCTAGTATTGCGATCAACCACATGTCCAGAGAACTAAAGTTTGTATCTATCAGTGCGCCTACCATCCTGCACCATTGTTCTCTGTGTTTCCACCAGACGTCTGTCATACCCCCTTTGTAAAAAGCATTCTGTCATGTTCATAGCATCTAAAAAACTTGATTCCTGTGTGCATAGCCTACACATCCTAATGTACTGTCCCTTCACTATGTTGGGGTAGGTATGTCTTGGATGCATAGTTTCATTAACCAAACATTATTCTTCCAGCAGGTTTTCCGATGTAATGAAGTGTTCAAGACACCCACACTGTTAATTTCTAGCTGCACATCTAAAAAATCTATATCAGATCTAGAACAAACCATACTAAAAACAAAACATCAGTACCGTTGTTCAAATACATGACAAATTGTTTCATGTCCCTCTGTGAACCACCCCATAAAATAAAAATGTAATCTACAAAACAACGATAAAAAATCAGTCCACTTAAGAAAACGTTGGAAAAAACATATTCTTCCTCCCACTTACTGAGAACCAAACTGGCATAAGAATTAGCACAGGGAGCACCCATGGCTACTCCCCAGTGATGTAGATAATAATCTTCACCATATAGGAATATATTGTTGTTCAATGCTAATTCTAAAAGCAGACAAGTGGTATGTATGATGTTACGCTGAAAACCACCTTTCTGAGATAAAACATAATGGCTTCTAAGCCATACTCATTGGGAATGGATGTAAATAAACTTTTTATATCTAAGGTGACCAATATAATACCTTCTAAATATATAATTGGCAGTGGGTATGTGGGTGCAACAACCAACACAGAGGTTATGTGGGGCTTGACCCCAGCCAAAAAAATACCATTTTGTAGATGCATGCATCAAGGTTATGTGTCATTGCATATGCAGTAGCACATCGGTGTTTCAGTTTAGTGACATCGATATTTAGGTTTTCAGACATTTTTAAGTACACCCATGCACATACAAACATACACATACACGCACATGAAGATATATATGTATGTCTATCTATAGCTATCTATCAATCTATCTATTCGATCTGGTTTACAGTGAATGGTCTTTTATCTCTGCATAGCATGAAACAGCATTTTATCATTGTCATCGAGAATATGACCTCTTTTTTGGAAGAAATCCACTTATACATTATTTAATTCAATTACCTCAAAACTGTTGTAAGTAAATCCACTGGAAAGTGACATAAATATTGAAAATAAGAACATTCACTTTCAGACATTTAAAGAAACTGTGCACAGCTTTCTCTTTTAAAATATGCAATTATTTTCTTCAGGAAAGTTAAAACCTGGGACATCACAATAAATTAGTAAAACTGATGTTTTACGAGTGTCAGCATTATATTCTCATAAATGTAATATGGAAAGCTTTTTGTATCTCTAATTCCAGTACAGACTTCTTTCTTATTAATTCCATCACTGACTCATTGATTTCTACACAGAGAAATATGGATTTCCTTGGTTTTGCTGGTGTGTTATTTTCTAGCTATATTTGCTGATTCCCCTGTTTGTACTTGGTTTGTCCATATAATAAGCAGTAGTTAATAACACTTCTGTGGTCATTTAACCATGCAATCTCCATATCTGTATGTTGCCGTATAACATCTGCTTATCTAATATAATGTCACCCATTTATATACATGCAAAATGTCCTGTGTCCTTTAAAAAGTATACAAGCCTGCTGAGAACATTTACCAGAAAAAAAAAAATTTGCTAACTTTTCTCTATTTTCATTTGTACAACCTGGGAGTTTGCTATTAGGACTCCAGCTATGCACAGCTGACAGTGTTTTCTAGTTATTCACCAGAACATTAAAACAGTTGGAAAGGATGCAGTTTGTGTGTGCAGTAATGATATTCTTAATCCTTCATGTACTGCTCCCCTTTGGGAGGTTATATGCATTGATTTTTCAATTTAACAAGGCAGCCAGTGTATGAAAAACACCAATTTATTCACAAACTCTGATGATATTTAAATTACTGATCTATTTCTTGCCCAGTCTTACTTCTTGGTTCAACATTGTTCCTTAGCTTAAAACTGCTTTCATCCGTCTTTGCAAGCAAAAGTAAGGAATGAATTAACATTTAACAAAGTAATATTTTTTATCAAGTAGCTTTTCTTAAAAAATCAGACAAATATAATTGCGGCAAATTAACTCAGGTGACAGAAATGAAAGTATGAAGTAGATTGCTGTATAAAACTGGGCATTAAAGTTGTATGTATGATCACAGAAAAAAACTATATGCAGTTGACAGACCACACATTATACTGAATGCTGTGACATCAATGGGATATGGAAGCCGTGACCACATCAGCATTACCAACTGCTGGTAAATCTGAGTTGTTGTTAAGCCCATGCTGAGCTGAATACACCTGTCAGGATATTACCGATAAATGAAACAGAATGCAAAAATTATCAGAGAGATGTTAAAACTTCACAAACTTGAATGCGTGTGTTGCTTCCTTTTCAAAATGCTTTGTTCTAAATAAGTTTTATTTTTACATTTTTATTTTATTGGAGTTAATTAGTGGAAGCTTAATTCTTTTGACTTTCTTTGATACTTTATAGAATTCTGGAGAATGGAAGAAGAAAATACTGCATATAACTGAAATCACAGAAATCCTAAATCTGAATTCTCAACCATTCTCCCCACTCATTAACTGAGAACAGCATATTAATCCGATGACTGACTAATAAGTATTTTAAAATGAATCAGTTTAACAGACCTTTTTGATCCACAATGTGTAAGAAACTTTATAATGGTATATATAAAGTAGTGAACTTTAGTAGTACAAGCAAATTGCTTATATGACACGTCAAGTTTTGTCAGCAGAAAATAAACATATTGACCACATTATCTAATTAGTAACCTATACAGCCCAATAATTAGATTACAATTTACTTGTTGGCCTTCATAGCAATGGCGTTAAACTTGGCCCAGACATTCTTGAAACATATCGTTATTTTTCTGTCTCTACAAAGAATTCAGCATGACTTTTCCAAATGACAACCAACCATCAACTTAATTTACTTACATTTAATTACTATGATCAGCTTCCTTTGCATTCCCATTCTACTGCCTTGTTGTTCTCATGCATAACTTTTATATGATGGTGCCCAACTCATTTACCCTCAGGCTCTTAAAGGTATCTGCCATGCTTCCTACTGTCTCCTTTTCACAACACTGTCAATATTTTATTTTCTCTTTATATGACATATGATGCAGACCAGCCACTATTTCCCCGTCCTTCTGTAAACTACCTCTTCTTCGTCCAGGCCATTAAGCTGAAGAGGTCTACAGAACTGCATACTCTACCCCAGGTGGTATCTAACCAAAAGCCAATAAAGATGTATAGCAAGTTCCTATGTATAGCAAGTTCCAGTGATGAATTTTCTACCCATGTATCCTGTACTGTCCCATGTTTATTATTCTGTTACATTTTTTTTTGCACTTTCTGCATTGAATTAAATGTGCAATATTTTTAGGCCATTTCTTCTAAGCAGAGTACAGATTCCTGTGTGTCGCAGTGGTTACCATTTTTGTCATCCAAGTAAACCCATGCATTATAACAGGCTGTGTCCTAGCTTCCATCCAGAGTTTTAACTCCATGGGACCATGCTCAAGTCCATATATATCTTTTTCACTAGTCATTTGCTTACTACTATTTGTTTCAAATGCACAAAAAGAACAGTAATTGCTTTTAATACCATTGAATATAGTTCAGACAGCACACCAGTTATCTGTCTTGCTATATCAATGCCACAGATACAGAAAGAGAGACAGAAAGACTGACAGAGAGAAAAAAAGAGGCAGGAAGCCCTGAGTGTAACCCAGATAACTGGTATAAGCTTCATCCATCTTCTTCTATTTCTTCATTATCTCTTATATGATGATTGGATGGGAGATAGGAAATTCACCCCGGGGATCACGTCTCTGGCTCTGCTCAACAGGGGCACAGGAAAATAATTTTCTTGGGTGGCAAAAGCCAGGGTACATTTTTAGCTAGGCTTATATAGGCCCTAGGGCCAATAGCCTAGTACCCTCCTATGAACCTATGAACCTATGAACCTATGAACCTATTTATGTCACCAGAACAACCATGTTTTTTTCTTGTAGCTAGCCATTAGCCGACACTGGGGTGGGTGGGGGTGAGTCTTCTGATTCACTGGCTCTATGAGAAACTCATTATCTTCCACAAAATGGGGAACGACTGCCTAAACTAAAACTGAAGCAAGAGCAACACGATGGAAACCACGGCAAGGAAACGCAGTTTATTGACCACAAGGACCATTGAACAAAACTCACTCATTATCTTCCTCAGACTTGTTCTAACTCATTCTGGTAAAGAGATTAAGACACCTGGTGCACTGTCATAATGTTGCAGAAGAGTTTTTTTCTATTTTTTATGCCCCAATGCCCTTTCCCTGCATGCAGTGGTTAACATCAGCGAACAAAAGTGCAATGAGTACATGCTAGCATAGTCCCACCTCCACAGTGACTCAGCCAATGTCCCTCATGAGCCCCCTTTTAGGATAATGTCACCTTTGTGTGACCCCAGCCTCTGCTAGGAATCAACTGCAAGGTGCACCCATTGTGTGCACTCCTCACTACAGGATGGACATGCCCATCCCTTCATGCCAACACCTGCGACACTATTTGAGGTAGGGTAATCTCGGTCATAGTTAGGGCTTAATCACTAAATGCAATGGTGCTGGCCAATACAACCCCATTTTTGGTAGCAGAGTTTCTCTACTTTCAACTAAAATGAAATGTCATCTGTACTAAACTCTATGTATGTTTTTGTTGCATTTAGTCCACCACATCATAGGCTACACCTGAAACAGGTCCTCTGTTAATCACTTCATTAGCAAGGTAAACAAATTCAAAACAAAAGCTAAATGCACAGAAACCTGCAACGAATTAGTCATCCTTGCATTGAAAGAGACATCAAGGGAGAGTTTGAAGTGAGTGGTTAATGTCTGATTGTCGAGCCCAGAGAAAGGGTCTACTACAGGGTTAAACTCTTGGAGTCAGGTCACAGTCAACAGTACTATGTGAAAGAACAGAACACAGGAACATAACCTGCTTCACTCTCTATCAAGGACTAGCAGATAATATGAAGTATGATCCTATATGCAGCCTATTATAAAAGATAATTTACATCCCTTTCAGTGCAAAAGGGGTCTGCATTTGGAGCAAGAGAAAATCTCCTGATTTCCCATAGGATGAAAGCCTTTGATCCCTAACTCTTGCCTCAGATGCAATATGTCATCTGACACCAGAAGGCAGGAAGCAGGAAGAGCAAATGGGACACTGGATAAAAGTTTGATGGTCATGGTGAGACTGTGGGCAAATAAGGACATATAAAAAGCAAACACAAATACACATCATAGGGGTGGCAGACCATGACAGGGTGATACTCTGATGAGGTACCTAGGGGACCCCTGAACTTAACATTTGCTGGGGGCCCCCAAAATGCTAACACCAGTCCGGATCATATCGTCAATGAAAAATGCAAAACCTATGATTCTGACTTAGAAACTACATTGTATTTGCAACAAGCATCAAGTTAAAAGCACTTCAAAGTCAAGTGTACATTGCTTCATATAAGGGAGATTCATAAATAAATACCTAATCAAGCCGTATTATCTACTCCTTTTGAAGGCATTTTCTGTTTACCTTCAGTAACATAAATGAATAAATTAATAATAAATAAATACATAAATAAAGTTAAAAAAACTCCTACTTGATTTCCAATAAACAATATATGGTTTAATAGGCTCATAGGTACTTAACAGGTTATTGACCTGTGATGATTTTAAGAAGCATAGCCTTGCAGTTCTACAGTAGTTTCTTGGCCCTTCTGTTTTGTGTACAAATAACCCAGAGGCAGGCAGTACAAGAACATGTTGGGGCATTTACTTATTGCCCATATCTATGAGACACATGTACAAGACCTGAGTTGAATTTACAGTTTCCCATCAATTCATCCAAATTACATTTAAATAGAATTACAGAAATACATTGCTATATGTGGAGTGGAGTACAGTTCCATAGGAGCAGTGTTCTCTGTGACACATACCTATCCCAGCAACATATCCTATTTATTTTGCCAAAGAGTCGGAGAATCAGTGAGCAGATGTTCATGCTGAAACTGGACTTTTGAATGTGTTCCAGGTGAGAAAAGATAAGTGTCTGTTAAGGCCCTTTACACTAGTTAGAGGTTACCTGTTAGTAGACAGCATGATACCAAGAAGAAGTATACAGATCAGCAAGCACCTGTCTGGTGCCCTGCAGAGTTCTACAGCAGCAGAGAGACAAAACAGAGACTTTGGAGTGATTAAGTATCATTTTTCTGCATTGTCTTGCTGCCTTTAGCTAAGTCCACCTAAAACGCCAATTTTCTAGAGTTTCTGTTATTTAAAATGCTTGTTTCATCTGCATATTGTACTTATTTTACTGCCTGCACTTTAACAAAGTCATTTTTGTGTTTAAATTACCTGTTTAACTGTTGCAGGCTACACACTCAAGTGTAATAGCCATTTCTGTGCATTTAAAGTGTTTTTTTATTGTATTTGCTTTATTTTCTTAAAATAACAAAAAAAAAAAAAAAACTTGTTTTCCCACCTTTCTAAGCTAGTATAGTTGCTGAATTCAGGGCTGTGTTACAAGTTTCTGTGTTTGCCCATACCTTACTTGGATGATAGGAAGTTTCTCTGTTCACTGTGAGAGAGGGAGCTTTGAGCAACCTATCTGTCCCTGGAGGAATGATTTCAGCCCAGGAATTACTAGTTTATTGGCCATTTTAGGCTAATTTCTATCTCTTTCATTTCCCTGCTATAAAACCCCACATTTGCGGGGTTTTGCACTAGTATACAGCTCAGCAAGCACCTGTCTGGTGCTCTGCAGAGTTCTAAAGCAGTAGAGAGACTTTTGAGTGAATAAGTATCATTTTTCTGCATTGTCTTGCTACCTTCAGCTAATTCCGCCTAAAATTCCAATTTTCTAGAGTTCCTGTTATTTAAAAAGCTTGTTTCAGCTACATATTGTACTTATTTTACTGCCTGCACTTTAACAAAATCCTTTTTGTGTTTAAATTACCTTTTTAACTGTTGTAGGCTACACACTCAAGTGTGATAACCATTTCTGTGCATTTAAAGTGTTTTTTTGATCGTATCTGCTTTATTTTCTGAAAAAAAAAACAAAAAAAAAAAAAAAAAATACTTGTTTTCCCACCTTTCTAAGCTAGTATAGTCTAGTTTTCAGGTTAGTGCTGAATTCAGGGCTGTGTTATAAGTTTCTGTGTTTGCCCATACCTTACTTGGATAGAAGAAAGTTTCTCTGTTCACTGTGAGAGAGGGAGCTTTGAGCAGCCTATCTTTCCCTGGAGGAGTGGTTTCAGTTCAGAAATGAGTAGTTTATTGGCCATTTTGGGCTAATTTCTATCTCTCTCATTTTCCTGCTATAAAACCCGCATTTGCAAGGTTGTTGCGCTAGTATACAGTTCAGCAAGCACCTGCCTGATGCCCTGCAGAGTTCTAAAGCAGCAGAAAGACAAAAGAGAGACTTTGGAGTGATTAAGTATAATTTTTTTCATTTTCTTGCTGCCTTTAGCTAATTCTGCCTAAAACACCGATTTTCTAGAGTTTCTGTGATTCAAAAAGCTTGTTTCAGCTACATATTGTACTTATTTTACTGCCTGCACTTTAACAAAGTCATTTTTGTGTTTAACTTACCTGTTTAACTGTTGTAGGCTACACACTCAAGTGTGATAGCCATTTCTGTGCATTTAAAGTGTTTTTTTTGATTGTATCTAAAAAAACAAAAAAAAAACAAAAAAAAATACTTGTTTTCCCGCCTTTCTAAGCTAGTATAGTCCAGTTTTCAGGTTAGTGCTGAATTCAGGGCTGTGTTACAAGTTTCTGTGTTTGCCCATACCTTACTTGGATAGAAGGAAGTTTCTCTGCTCACTGTGAGAGAGGGAGCTTTGAGCAGCCTATCTGTCCCTGGAGGAGTGGTTTCAGCCCAGAAATTAGTAGTTTATTGGCCATTTTGGGCTAATTTCTATCTCTTTCATTTCCCTGCTTTAAAACCTGCATTTGCGCGGTTTTGAGGACCGGGCAGTGCTAGTTAGCTAGGGTATAACTATTCGCGGCTCCACGAAGTCTACTCTTCAATTTTTCCCTTGGAACTAGACAAACTTTCAACTTAAGCACCCAATCCATTCACTTTTCATCCCGGCACTTGCTCAAAACTCATAGCAAGCACTAATAAAGCTTAGCACTAGACCCTCCTATACTGTAGAGAAGGACAAGGCTCTCTATTCGACCTTACCAGCCAATCAGCAAAACAGTTCACTGTACCTATCCAGGCATGTCCAAAGGGCAGTTTCAGGTGTACTGTCCGGTACAACTGGTGAATCTGGGCATTTTGAGGCAATGTTACAATTGCCTCATGTACACAGACAACCCTCTCTTCCTTCCATCAAACACTAATACATGCGAGAGATGCAATTATACAGCCAAACTGGAGGCTAAGCTCTCTCAACCCAAGATTGGTCCAGGCAGTCAAGAGGAGAAGGGAATTGCTTGCATCACACAACCAGTCTCACATAGACCTATGAAACCAGCATTGGCAAAAAACATACATAAATACACTAAAACATACTCGGAGGCTCTAAATAAAAATCTGAAAATGCAACAGAGACCTCCAAAGCAGACATCCAAGCAACCTCCACCCCTCAGCACAAACCATGAAACACATACTTCACAAAACCAGTGTGCCACACAATCACAGCCCTTAAGGCAAAATAACATACCCAACACACTAATAATAGTTGACTCTATAGTCAGGCACACTGATGGCCCACTTACTAGGCTGAACAAGGAGAAGGTTACTGTTAGCTGCCTGTTGGGTGCCAGCATCCACCATATAACACAAGCACTCAGGTCACTCCAGAACAAGTACAAATATGACTCTGTCATTGCCCATGTTGGTGTGAATGACCTGAGCTGTACCTCCCTGGACTATATGAAAAGAGACATGGAGGAGCTCTCTGATCACATAGCCCAGTCCGGCATGACCCTGACCCTGAGTAGCATCCTGCCCTCACCAAGAATGATACCACGGTATAGAGAAAAAATTATCAGTTTCAACAATTGACTCAGCTTCTCGTGTCATTCAAATGAGATGACATGCTCGACAAGCCACACTGCTTCACTAGAGATGGCTTGTACCTGTCACCCTTAGTCTTTCAAATACTGGCCAAGGCTCTTGCCACCCCCATAGTGCCTTTTTTAGGCAAGGCTCAAAAGACAAACCCACCACCGTAAATAGCACAACTAACAAAAAACTGAAGGTAATGCTAATCAATGCCAGAAGTCTAAACCTCAAAATGCATGCACTCGAGGCACTCCTCAGTATGGACAAAATTGATATATGTGAAGTAACAGAAACCTGGTTTAAGGCTCCAGAGAGCACCCCAGCACTACCAGGCTACAACTCATATCATACATTTTGGCCACAAAATCCGGACCAAGATACAAAAGGCGGGGGAGTATCCATATTCATCAAGGATACCCACACCTCCAGGTTAGTGGCACAGAACGATGCTTCAGAGATCATCCACGTGCAACTAACAATGGGCAAAACTGCTATTCAAATTATAGCTTGTTACAGATCACCCACTATGTCCCAGGACCCCCACTCTGCATTCCTGGAAACACTGGGAAACATAAAGGTCCTACCAAACACCCTGATATTGGGTGATTTCAATTACCCAAACATTAACTGGGAGAACTACTCAAGTACAAACTCCCTTGCCCAACATTTCCTAGAATTTATAAACTCAAACACCCTGGATCAACTGGTCAACACCCCCACCAGAGGTGACAACATATTGGACCTGGTCATCACCAACATGGGCAACCGGTGTTCCACACTAGAGGTCAACCCCTCACTGGTTATATCTGACCATAAACTAATCACTCTGGATATCCACATTCCGCCACCACCCCCGTTCAAAGAAACCACCATGAAAAACTTTTCAAAAGCAAACTTCACGTTACTTAAGACCGAGGTAGGAAGTTTCAAAGCCACCATGCTAAAGGATAACGCTGTCCAAGCTGCAAAATCCTTTACTAATGCACTCTACAGGCACCTGCAAGAATGCATGGATTGTGCTATCCCAAACAAAACCAAGACTCACTCCTCCAAGAAAAGGAAACCAGTCTGGTGGACCCCTGCCATAAACAAGCTATACAATAGAAGGAGGAAACTAGTACAGAATAGAGTAAAATCCCAAGAAGGGAAGACATCCCTGATCAGTATCATCAAGAAACTACATTCTCTCATAAAATCATCCAAGGCTAGCTTCAAAAGAAAAATTGCCATGGATTCCAAAGATAACCACAAGGCATTCATTAGCTATGTCAAGAATCTAAGTGGCAATTCTCAGATCTGCTCAGAGTTAGTGCAGAATGGCACAAAATGCACTGAACTGACTGATATAGCCAACATCCTGGCAGACAGGTTCAGTGCAAACTTCACCCCCCTCTCACCCCAAAAGGGCCCATAACTATACCAGAGGAATGTAGTGCCCCTGAAATCACAGACACTCAGGTTAAAATAGCCCTCTCCAAAGCCAAAAACACAGCATCAATGGGACCGGATGGTGTCCCAGGCTGCGTCCTACATGAGCTCAAAGATGAACTAACCCCTCACCTAAACACACTGTTTAAACTCAGCCTCTCCACAGGCTACGTGCCCACAGAGTGGAGCACAGCAACGGTTATTCCGCTCCAGAAAGATGGAGCCACAACGGACCCCGGGAACTATCACCCTATAAGCCTGACTAGCTTGGTCTGCAAAGCTCTGGAGTGCATTATCATGGATCTCATTAACAGAGACATTGAGAACCTCCAAACACTGGACCCTACCCAGTTCGGCTTTGTTAAGGGCAGATCATGCCTCCCAAACCTGATGGACTTCTTTGAGACAGTTACTAAGCCTATAGATGAGGGAAAGGTGGTCCACACAGCCTACCTAGACCTCGCAAAGGCCTTCAACACCATTCCCCACTCAGGTATTATAGACAAGCTCACCAGCCTGAACATAAACCCCTACATCACAAGATGGGTTGCCAACAGGCTCACAGACAGAACCCAGATGGTAAGAGTTGTGGGAGCTAGGTCTGACTCTAAACTGGTTACAAGTGGCGTTCCCCAGGGCTCAGTCCTAGGACGCCCTCCTGTTTGGCATATACTTCTCAGAGGTACAGGCAAGTACAGGAGGACTATGGCTGACCAAGTTCACAGACGACTGCAAACTAGGGGCTATAATTGACTCTCTGGCTGACACAGACATCCTCCAGAAGGATCTCACTGAGACAGATACCTAGTGTTATAACTATGACCTCAAGCTAAATGCTAAAAAGTACATAGTTATCCCCTTTGGAAAAAAGAAAGTACGCAAAAACTACCATATAGGTGGTAGCCCCCTAAATACAGAAGACTTAATAAGGGCTCTGGGAACCCAAGTAGATAGTAACCTCTCCTTTGATAATCACATTGCCAAAGTGGTTAGAAAATCCTTCTATGTGGCCCACCTAATCACAAAAGGGTTTGCATCCAGATTGAAAGAGGTCATTGGGCCCCTCTATGCATCACTCATCAGACCCATCATAGAGTACAATGTCTCATTTGGGATGTACCTTATAAGACACCTGCAACAACTGGAAAGACCACAGACGTACCTCACCAAGAGGATCACTGGCCTGAAGCAGATGCCCTATGCAGCTCGACTGAAGAAACTCCAGCTATACTCTGTTGCATACCGCCTACTCAGAGGTGATCTCTGCCTGACATACAAGGCCATGTCCAACCCAGAATTGATGGACATGCTCCATCTAAAGAAAACCATATCCCCTCAAGCCATATGCTCCAGGGATCTAACCTCACCACAACAATAAAATAGGAGATGCTGGAGGGATAGATTCCTTTCCCATAGACTTTCCATGCTCTGGAACAAGATTCCAATCTACATTAGGCAGAGCTCCTCACTAACCCTCTTCAAGAGAAACTTTGATGAGTGGATGGAAAACAGAACGTTTACACCAGGGATCACTTCAATGGCTCTGCTGGACAGAGGCACAGGGAACTAATCTAAGGGGGCGGTGAAAGCCAACACATTCTGGCTAGGCTTATAAATGCCTTCGGCCAGATAGCCTAGTACCTACCTATGAACCTATAAGAGAGACAAGGCTTTGAAATGGTCTGCATGTTTTTTATGATTTAGGCCTTGATTTCTTTAGTGAGAAAATGTTGCGGCTTTTCCAGTAGTGAACAAGTGTATAGACAAGTACAAACCAAAATGGGGGAATAATACTCCATGCCCGGCCTAATTATAGCCGAGTACAGTGGAATGATTATATCCTTTGACCTGGACTTTAGACCTTACATATAAGCTGTGGAATGAAACAGTGGATATGCGGCTGTCAAATAACATTTTCTTGTCTACATAGGTTCCCAGATCACTGACTACAGTATCAGCTTTCATGGGGAGAGGGTGTTGTTAATTTGATACTTGCAAAAGAACTCATGCTTGCTGAAGGTTACTGTTATACATTTCTTGACATTTAGTTTTAGTCCATGGTTTTGATGCCGGCTATTTGTTTAGGAAAAGCTTTTCTGAGGACCTTGGTATCCCCTGGGGAGTTAGTGATAGCACCAAGTGTAGTATCATCTGCAAACTTAGTTAGTCATAAACACTTAACATTTGCTCTGAACTCTGAGAAGTAAATGCCAAAGAGAAATGGCCCAAGGCCTGACACTGAGATTAGCTGCAGATCTTTTCAAAAGAAGTAGAGCTGCCCACCCTAATTTCACGGGTTGTACTTGTGAGCAAGTTAGCTATCCAATGAGTTACATAGGGATTTATATTTAGCTGGGAGAGTTTATCTACGAAACATGAGTACTGTATGGAGTAAATACCTTTATGAGGTGTAGATATGAGGTGTGTTATGATTTATTCTTGTCTCAGTAACATCCTCAAAGAAGTCTACCAGGTTAAGTATAAAGGATCTGCCATTAACAATGACATACTGGCTTGTATCAAGAGTTTGGAGGTTACAGATATCCTTATTTATTAATTCCAGAATGATCATTTTCATGGCCTTACAGATAAGGCTGGTCAGCTTATGTGTCTGTAATTATCCAGGTCCATTGACACCCCATCTATGTGCAAGAAGATGAGTGTTGCTGTCCTTGATTTATCAAGCACGAAGCCTGTTTAGAGACTGATATTGAATAACCTTGGGGGGGGGGGTTCTAACAAATCCTGTTTCAGGATGGCCAGTAGGTAGCCAAGTATGTTATCCAGCCCCATAGAATTAATGTTTTTGGCCTTGGATAGTATCTTGAGAACTTGTTCTTGGAAGATTTGATGGGGTTGTTGATATGGGTATGTTCTCAGGGAATATAGGAGGGAGGGGGAGGTAAAAGTTAAGCTAAATGTGTCTGCCAGTCAATTATGTCCTCTTGGTCCAAGTATGTGATACCATTTACTATTATCTCTGTGCAGTGCTGTGAATTGTTTCTGAGGTTTCTAACATAGCTAACAGAGATTCTGTGGTTATCTATCCTTCACCTGGGTGGCTGTTTTACCTGATTTCTGTCTTTGGTTGATTTCATTAGCATCTGGAGTTCTCTGTTAAGTTTAACAAAATAATTTTTGGCATCCTTAGAATTAAACTTCTTTTTTGTGTGCAATGAGGTTTTTTTTTATTTTATTTTGGGTTCAAGTCACAGGGTTTTATTTTTAAATTTGGCATTTTATTTACCTCAAAGGGGACAGCTATGTTTATGCAGCAATTTATATGTTCATATAATTTCTCTGTAAAGGATTCTGCATAAGCAGGGGGGTTATCAAGTAGGAAGGGGATTTTGAATTTAACCAGGTCATCACTCAGTTTTTAGTAGATTAGTCTTAGTATAATCTCTGAATACTGAAGTACTGGAAGAAGCTTCCATTATAAGTCTTATGGTTACTGTGACTGACATGTGGCCTATTTTAACAAGGCAGGAAGTTACAGTTGGTGGGATCAAAGCTGACCCATATTGGTAAGTACAAAGCCTAGGATTTTATCACCCTTGGTTGGGCTGTGGACTCACTGGTGCATTAAATTTATTTTGATGAAGTTCAGAAATTTCTGGGAGTACATATGTGAGGAAACGTAAGTCTCACACTTGATGGAAGGATAGTTGAAGTGAATATTGGTTTATGGCAGCTAGCACAGAAGATAAAGACTGTAAACTGTTAATGAGCTTTTTTCTCTATTTAGGGGTACAAGGTTTTATTCCTTCCACCTCCACTTGCCTATTGTGTCACATTTAGTAAGTCAGTTAGCCAGACAGTGCTCTCAGGTCACCCCTGAAAGGACATTTTGTCCAGGGAGCTTATAGGTTTATAGGTTCATACGTAAGTACTAGGCAATCAGTCTGCAGTCCCTTACAAATTTAGCCAAAAAAATCTCTATTCAAAGGTTCTCTTCAGCTGCAAGTAGGGTAAGCCAAGATAGAGCAGGGGGGATCTGAGGCTGCATATCCATTTATTTATTTCCAGAGATGAATGCATTGGGAAATAAATCTATCATGCAGTGTCTTATTTATCTATTGATGAAGATTTAAATTATTTAACTTGATTTATTTGAAGAAGCATTTGTTTCGCTTATCTATTTACCAAATAGAAAAAAAATCCACGGGAAATGGACTACTTGGGAATGGAAGGGAGGGGCAGTATTCAACAAATGTGTAGCACAGATAAGAGAGATGGGGAGGTAGCTGAGAGATTTACTGTCACCTTAGACTCTAACTGAGTTGTTGGAAACACATTAATGGGAAGAATGAGTGGTAGATGGAAAATAGACTATGACTTTATCAGACACAAGAGGGATGGATGGGAAAGTAGATGAGTGGGAGGTTAATGGGATGAGAAGTAGGTGAATCAGGGATAAAGGGAAGGAAATAAGACATCTATGTAAGAGAGGGGAAGGTAAGTAATTTGAGTAAAGTAGTGGAAATTAAAGTTTGATCTCTTAGAGTATCAACTTTATCTGACACCTACTAACTGATAGATCAAACCCAGGATAAGGAAGGATTAAAAGCTACAAAATTAATTAAATTGTCAGCCATCCTGGGACCATACAAATGGAGATAGGTGAGTGAGAGTTACAGAGAAAGGAAAGAAAGTAAGTGGGAGTTGTAGGAAAGAATGATTTCAATTAGAGATGGGAAGGTAAATCAGTCATAGATGTAGGACTGAAAATGAAAGGCTGATCCTTTGTGCAGCTGCATTACCTATCACCTAAAGATTACTTCGATAGATCAAAGCCATAGATTAAGAAAAGATTAAAAGTTATCGAAGCAATTACCTTATTTGCTGCCTAGGTGTTACATAGGAAGATCAGAAGAAATAAGAAAGGCTTAGAAGACAAAAGAAAGATATTTTGAGGTATTAGCTACTAGCTACTAAAGGCTCTAACTTTTAGGTGAAAAACAGAGCAGTAGATAAATATGACCTCTACAGGGTAAGTAGGTGGAAGACAGACTAACATTGGTAGGTATAAGATAGAAAGGGGCACCTAAAGATTGCCTTAAGATATCAAAGCCAAGGAATAATGCTTAGAAACTGGAGAATCCGTTACCTCACCTCTCAGTCAAGGGTTGCATAAAAAGATCCAGTCAAGTGAATAAGTAAGTAAGAAATTCTACAGAGAAAAATATATAGGAGTTGGAGCCTTACCTAGAACATGTGTCTCTAACTGTAAGGTGGAAAAAAAGTCAGAGTATGAGACAGTCTGAGCTAGATGGAAGCAATGCTAAATAATATTAAATATAGGCAGATAGAGGGTGAGAGGAAGAGAGATGAGGAAAGAGTGATCGTTTTGAGTAATTACTGTATTTGCTATATAAGGGAAATATTAAAAGATCAATTGATGTGAATAAATAAGGAGTGTGGAGTGAATGAGGAACAGTATGAGGTCAAGAGGGAAAAGGTTAAAGATTATACTTCCAGGCTTGCAGATAGCAAAAACAAAGTATCCTTAATGGCAGACTGTGCTAATGATGTGTGATGAACTGAAGTGGAACATGTGAAAAAGATACAGTACATGTTATCCCTTGAGCTGTGCTAAGCATGAGTCACGGATTTGAGGGGAAGATGAGGAAGGAATAAGTATGATCAGAGACAAAGGAATAGGAATTGTATAATACAAATAAGAGCAATGATAGAGTATGAGCAATCAGTGGAGGGAGGTGTGAATCAATTGAAATAGAGTATGGGCAGAATAAAGTAGATAGTTGATGAAAATGAAGTAATAAAATCTATGCGATTGTTTGCTAGAGTGAAAGCTGACTGGCAGAAGTGGAGTTGGAGTGGTGTATTTAATGTGCTAAGTATGAATGGAATGTGGGTTAAGAAACAAAAGTGTCTTGGCGCTATGTTAAGTAAAACTAATGGGCTGGAGGAGAAGAGGTAGGAGGGACTTGATGTTATGTATAGTCTGATTTGTTAATTATGTGAGAGTTGATTGGCTTCTAGGGAGAGGGAGGATCTAGAAAAGTGTAAGCTTAATTACATAGGCTAACAGTGACTTGATGTCATCAGTGATTCCCTGCTGAATGCCAACAGCCACTATAAGGCTACCTTTACATAGTAATCCCAGACTTTAGCAATAGGCTACTGGCAGAGCCAACACATGAAAGCAGAGCGTGATAATCAGGCCAGTAGTAAGAATTTCCTAACTGTTACTGTGAACAGGACAGTAAAGCTCTACAAATATAACTTGACATCTAGGGTAATGTGACATTGCAATGAAAATGTCAGTTAAATAACAGAGAACTTTCCAAAAAAAAAAAAAAAAAAAACAATAAGAAGTCCACCACATTATGGCTACTTGGGTGTTTGTTAAAATGAAAACTGAGAAGCCCCTAAACATTGTGCTCTGATGTAAGAAGATAAACTATGCAATGATTAGTCTACCACCCATTTGTAAAAAAAAAAAGGGAAATGAAAATGGATGATCAGGATATAAAATGATCAAAAGGAATCAATAGAGTTATTTATCACCCAGTCTTCCATAGCAAATGTTAATGATGTCTTGAAAAATCTGGTTAATTTAGCTGAACTGCAGCACATAGGCAGTTGCATACATTAGTTTCAGATGATAATTTATGACAAATAAGTTACTGTTCTTTTCAGTTATAGCTGGTTTCAAAGTGAAAAAAAAAAATGAACCTATAAACTCTGGTGTCCACTAATTATGTAATGTAGGAGTCTGAAATTAAATTCCTTGTGGCTGAATTTAGACAGCAAAGACATTTAAATGGTGAGATCAATACTATCAATGTTAACATGTTAACAGTTTTGAGAATTAAAAGATGTGACCCTATGTTACTGAGTCTGAGGAAGCACAGTGAAATAATGATGATAATAAAATCTATCTTCCTTTTACAGTAACTGCAGTAACAACTTTAAGTACATAGGTGAGATATATTTACAAAGTTTTGATGGATTGATGAGTTCAAAACCCACATTTATTTTTAATAATTTGTAAAATTTGAAAGATCAGTTAAGCTACCTATAAAGGGTCAAAGCAGTATCTAATGACAACAGGTACTTTTTCTTGCATGCAATGCAATTATTCTAAATTTATTTCTGTTATCGATACTTTTGAACATCTGGTGACAAAGAAAAGATGTTTTAAATTTATCTGCAGATTGTGATACTATACATGCCATGTTTTTGTCTAAGTGTGAACTATATGCTGCATTTTACTCAGCTAAAGCTGATTCTGAAGGAATGCATTATGGAATATGTATCTGATATTAAGAATATGATTATTACTAAAGATTATCATAGAAGCACCCACAATTCATTATCAAATAATCTAAAAAGCTTCTGGAAACCAATAAATAGATTGCTCAGTCCTGAAAATCAATACAACTCAGCCAATCCCCAACCAATATTTGCCAAAACACTGCTTTACAGTTTAACTCAGATTTTATATATACAGTACCCTCCAGCCATCCAGTTCTAATCATTGAAACCACAATGGACCTTCACAGTCACTCCATTGCCACCATCTACTATTAAAAAGTACCTACACACCCTTAAGACAACAACCACTGCTCCTTGCCAGCATCAATCTGAATTCCTCAGACTCACTGCAGATAGCCTTGCATATCCTGTCTCTATTTTAATAAACCACTATAGCCAAGAAAAATATGGTACCACATTATGGAAAAAAATATCCTACACAATCCAATCAACTGAAAATATCCACAAACCAGGTAACCAAAGGGAGGAATAACAGCAAAGTCCTCTGTAGAAAACACTCATTTATTGAATAAAACCACAGTAGTTAAGTACTTTCATCCCTCTCATAGGAACTTCTTCAAAACAATACCATCAAGATTTCCCAGCATTCATATACATCTAACAATAAACCAATTAATACCTGTTAATTGCATTATTTAAAATTTACATTGTTAGCAATTAAAAGAAACATAGACTTGTACTCATAATATATATATATATATATATATATATATATATATATATATATATATATTATACAATAATGTTATTAAACTGTGTAACCTTGTTGAATAATAATGTCAACCCAAAATGTGATTAATTTTTAAAAAAACAATTCAAATTCACCATTTCATTTATACCTGGAAACCTAGTGGCATCCAGAGTCAGTTGCCATTTTAATTCACAAACATCTAAAAACGCATTTAGTGCCCCCCCCCCCCCTTGTTGATCCACTTTAACTTGTTGTATTATTGAAAACTTAAATGAATGGCCTACATTTTCCATAAGATGCCTACTCAAAGCATTTGTATTCTTAGCATGCCTTATGTCTAATAGAGGCTCATAAATCCTGTTCCTAAACCGTCTACAAGTTTTTCCTATGTAGAATGCTGGACACAGGGAACATTTTGCAATATAAACTACATTCTTGGATTGACAATTATAGTGACTTCTTATGAATATTTTCTTACCCTTTAGTTTAAAAATATCACCCGTAATAATTATATGGGAGCACTGGGAACACATATCCCACATTTAAAGTTCTCAGCCTTTTCAACCACACCACAGCTACTTAATCTGCTGCCTTGTTCCAAAGTTTCCTTGAAACATCTGTCTCTCTTGAAAACAAACTTTGGTTTTTGCATAAAATATTTTGACATTTTTTTGTCCACTGACAATTATTCCCAGTTTTTTTCTATTAGTTGACATACCCTGTGGGCATCCTTATTATAGGTAGTAATAAAACTCGAATGTGCATACACACTATTCTCTGTATCAAACTTTTTTTTACTTCTATCACAGCTGTTGTATGTAAGGAATTTAATATAGGAAAATAAAAGCCATTTTTCCGTTTATTAATAACCTCTTCTCTAATAGCAGTTAACATTTCCATTGGATAATTTCTTTTCTTAAACATATCTATTATGAAATTCACCTCTTCCATAAATTCATTATCCAGGGAAGTCATTTTTGCAGCACAGACTAACTGCCCTTTTACTATAGATTTCTTTTGAAAATCAGGGTGCCAACTATTAAACTCCAAATGTGAATTTGAAAAAGTGGGTTTTCTGTATATTCTTGAAACCAAAGTTTTTTTCTCTTTGTTTATTTTTAATTCCACATCCAAATACATTATTTGTGTTTGACTATATTCATGGGTGAATTTAAAACAACTCATAGTGTTAGATGTACATGAATGCTGGAAAATCTTGATGGTATTGTTCTGAGGAAGACCCTATGAGAGGGATGAAAGCACTTAACTACTGTGGTTTTATTCAATAAAGGAATGTTTTCTACAGAGGACTTTGCTGTTCATCCTACACAATACCCTTCTATAACCAAGATCACAAACTATAGACCAATCACGAAATTCTCTCACCCTTATCCAAAATCTTGGAAATAAGACTTTAGCCTCAACTTACTATGTATATTACTTCTCACAGTCTCCTGTCTACCTTATAGCATGGTTTCAGACCCAATCACATTACAATCACTGTTCTTCTAAGGTTCACAGATATAATAAATCAGAATAGAAATTCAGGTCTTCTAACATCAGCCCTATTTCTGGATCAATCCAAGGCATTTGACACAGTCAATCATCAGATACTCCCAACTAAACTCTCTTCCAGTGGGCTATCACCATCCTTACTAAACTGGCTTCTTAGTTACCTCACTAAAATGCCCCAAGCAGTGAAATGGCAAGATGATTTTTCCTCTTTCCTTCTTGCATCTGTCAGAGTCCCACAAGGCTCCATCCTTGGACCACTACTATATACCTTATTTATCAATGACCTAAATGCAGCAGCCAAATAGGTCACTATAATACAATAGGCTGCTGACTCCACTCAAATATGTGCTGCTAGGACACTATTCATACTCCAAACACTCACCCAGAAATCCTTCTCATCCATAGGAACTTTGATTGACAGCTCACAACTCCTCCTGAATAAACAAACAAATAAAAATAGGCTACTACTCTTCATCAACAACTCTTTCTCCTCCCCCAGAAAACGACCTTTAATATGCTGTTGTCCAGCAAGACCAATACAGAACTGATATCCCACACCCAACTGC
This sequence comes from Protopterus annectens, assembly GCF_019279795.1. Classification (NCBI taxonomy): domain Eukaryota; kingdom Metazoa; phylum Chordata; order Ceratodontiformes; family Protopteridae; genus Protopterus; species Protopterus annectens. The sequence goes on along the minus strand of NC_056735.1, from coordinate 1,622,351,619 downwards.
TAGGTGTGATTATAGATGACCATCTGAAATTTGATTTCCACCTTCAGCAAGCCATAAAGATGACACACCAAAAGCTAGGCTACCTCATTAGAGTAAAACACTATTTTACCAACTCAGCTAGATAAAACTAGCCACTTCTTTTCTACTTCCCACATTATATGCCTCTCAAATCCTAACTTATCTCAATTCCTTTCTATCAGCCAAACTAGAATGATGCTACAATAAAGTAGCCAAATTTGCAATCACATCATTGCCTCCTTCTAAAACACCTGTACTGGCTTGAACAAAATAAGTCTCTGTTTTACTTACAGTTAATTACAAACTTCAAATTGCTGCACAAGCCTGAAAAATTGCCATCTTTTGACTCCATTATTCAACCTTACATTACTAACAGACCTCTACACTCCAATGACAAATCATTAAACTCCATAACTAAAGCTAACAACACAGGATTCTCCCTGTATTCATGCTGATTTGTTAAAAGCTGGAATACCATCCCACTCCACTTAAGAGCAGTCTTCAATCTGAAAGACTTTAAATGTCACCTAAAGTAACACCTGCTAGATAAATGACTCTGCACCTGCACCACCCCTGGTTAAATGGATACTGCCGTAACTCTCTGCTGCATAAATCATAATGTACTATTATCACAACTATCATCTCGTTTCCTTTATTTTCCTTCTGCTTCCTCCCCCTCATTCTTTTCTTTGAGTTGCTCTAACTCTTTATCTTATCTTCCTATGTACTATATTTTGAACAAGTCTTTATGGTAACAATATTCTTAAACATAACCTGACCATCTCTGTGATGCAATTGCACTGCATATACTTCCCTGTATTTTTAAAGTAGTTGTTAATATAATCAAAACAGTTTGTAAATGATGTAGCTGATGTCAAGGATGTATGAATAATGGAAGGGGTCTCATGAATGAAAACAACTGTAAATGAAGAAACAAGCCAAATGATATCCATGATGTCTATATAATTGAGATTTGTTCCCCTGGCCTCCACTGAAAAAAGGTACTGTTCAGTCCAACTTTCCCAGAAACAAATGGCAGTAAATAAAAAGTAATACTAATGGCCTGTCCATACATATAAGTTTAAAAGGGAAAAATCATCATTTTAGTTTTATAAGTGGTAACACCAGAATGTAGGAGGATAACTTGAACAATAGGGCTGACTTTAATGACTTCCAGGATGACTGCACACTCATCAACAGCTTAATTTCAGCTCCCCAGTGTAAAAAAAGAAACTGAGAAATAAGGCCATGTAACTCTGCCAGGTTTAGAAAATTCAGTTACTGGCTAGTAAGTACACTGCTTGGATGCCTAGAAAGAAGAAACTTAGAGAGCCAGAAATAAAATCAACTAAAAAAGGTGAAGAGAAAATATTAACTTTGAAGAATCCTACAGATGCTCAGCAAAAAGCAGTTCAAGCTCCAGCTTTGGTGCAAACCATGACTTCCAGTAATCTTGAGTAAAAATATAAGTCAATTGCACTGAGAGCTGATTAAAATAAACAAATTGATGGTGGAGTATATCAACTCAAATAATAAAATGGTGGGAAAATGGAAGAAGCTTTAAATAGCTATACAGATGCACTGATAAAAATGCAAAAAAGCAGTGGATGAAATTAAGAAAAGGCTGACTTGAGTATGAGACTGCTAAAGAAGAGATGTTTCAAAAATGGTAGAGCAAGAGGACAGACCACACAAATAAAACCTGAGATTTTCCACTATACTGCTACACCAGAGAAACCAGAAGGAACAGACTGTATTAATTTTATGAAAGCACAAATCAGCAACTGGACTGGTATTCCACGGCACAATTTGTTAATTGAAAGGACACATTGTGTGCATGCTCCAAACCTGACCATGAGAAACCAGCCAGGACCTGTATTAAACAAGATGTAATCATACCAGTAGAACGAGTTAATCCTGACAAAACTGTGGTAGAAGGGCAAAGTATTAAAAACTGGAGATAGGGTGTTTTTGGGACATGATTATTCACTATACACCAGGCAGAAGAGAAGCAGATTTATTGCAGCAATCAGGGAATGTTGAGAGGCAGGTGTGAGATTCAAACTGGTGTATTCACCTGTCTTCAGAGTATTTTTTCCTGGAGGATCAATGTCATTTTGATGCAGAACAGGCTAAGGAGGAAATGTTAAAGTGTGTCCAACAAAAAGTGAGCCATCAGACAGGAGGGGACTCTACTTCTCATTCTTCTCATAATAAAACGCATAGATAGACTTTGTCAGTGTAACCTTCTCAAATGTTATAAAGGAAAATGTTTGAGAGACAGAAAAATATCACAGGAGTTGACTAGAAGGATTGAGAGTACCTTGGACTTGAACCAGAGTCTGAGGTTAGGGAAGAGAGAAGGAGATGAACAGGAAGAAGACAAACATGGCTGTACAAGAAAAAAGTGGAAAGATTGGACTTTAGTCATCTTTGTTAAACTTGTGGGGGACTGAAGCATATGCACCACTTCATGTCATTATTGTTTGAAAGGGCACTAAGGTGAATGGAAGAAACAAGAAAAGGGTAACTGTAAGTAAAAAAAAAAAATGTTCTTAACAGTATGTTTATACTATATTTCATGATATAAATGGCATGTTATATAGTAAAGCATGTTAGTTACTCTTCTATGTGATAAAGATTGTAAAGTAAACAAGTAATTGTTTTCTTTTGTTTTAGCTTTAAGAAATGTAAGAATTACACTTTAAAAATAAAGAAAGGCTGGACAAAGCATATTTGGGTTAATAGCCTGCAGTCCTTGGTTGTTGATATGTTTTCCCTTACTTTTGTATAGGTGAATGTCTGGATTAAAGCCATTGGCTTAATCTAATAACACATTTTTAGTGTAAGCAAGACAATAAGAGAACAATGAATGTAATGAAAAGTTTTCCTTTAGCAAATAAATGTTCAGCATAAGCTGAGAAGTCTGCAGCTGATGGCAGCTGTATATTTTGTTCTTATATTTCCATGGAGATAAATTGAGTACAGGTCCTGGCAATAAAAGCTAGAGGACCTTTTAAGGCTAAAAGATAATATTTTCTGAAAGTATACAAGCTTATTTTCACATTTTGTAGGGGAATAAAGATTAGACAAGAGCAGACAGCAGTTAGTATAAACAGAAGCACAAGCTATAACATTTATCTTAGCATGAATAACCTTATGTTTAGGTTAGGTAATGCCTGTTTGTGCAGCTGTAATATTTGGACAATTGATCCTATTAGTAGGGTTAAACTTCATTCTTTGAAGATGTGCATTTTTTGTATGATTGTATTGTTAACAGGTTATGGATTGTGTGTGTGTGTGTGTGTGTGTGTGTGTGTGTGTGTGTGTGTGTGTGTGTGTGTGTGTGTGTGTGTGTGTGTGTGTGTGTGTGAGTGTGTGTGTGTGTGTGTGCGTGTGTGCGTGTGTGCGTGTGTGTGTGTGTGTGTGTGTGTGTGTGTGTGTGTGTGTGTGTGTGTGTGTACGTGCACGCTCACTTGCACACGCATGCGCGTGTGCATGTGTCTGTGTGTATGTTTTGTTTTAGGGTTTTCATTAAAACAAAAAGTCTTGTAAAATGTTATATGCATTTAACACGAGATGACAAGAAGCAACTGTATAAAAAAGTCTACCTGCCAAAGATTAGTGGGTATATATAACATGAAAGTTGGATATAGACATTTAAAAAGTTGACATATATAATAGTTGTGGATAATAACTTATAAATCTATCCATATTATCTGGAATGTGAATGGGCTCACAGGTATAAACAAAAAGGAAAGAGTATTGAATTACATTAAGAAATGTAGAGTGCAAATAGTAATGATACAGGAGACACATTTGGAAAGATATGAGCATGTGAATTTGACAAAGAAAAGATTTCAGGATGGATATTCAGCAGAGTATCATGGACAAAGGAAAAGCAAAGTACTTATGCTAATTGGTAGAGGAGCTCTGATAGTGAAAGAAAAGGAAAAAAAAGATAATAATGGTAGATTTATGGTAGTAAGGGGCTAATGACAAGGGTAGTGGATTATGCTGGTATGTAATTAAAGTCCACTTAAAACTGCAATTATGGAGCATAAGAAAGTTTTGGGAGAAATAATCAGCTTTCAGTGGAGGATATTACTAATAGATGGGGACTGGAATTTGAATTGCAACAATGTGGATGTATCTGTGGGCCCTAGAAGGGAAATATATAATACAAGAGGGTAGCTTTATGAGGAAATTTATGGAAATATTTGGTAAGGAAGATGTGAATTTAGTAGCAGGAACTCAAACAGAATTTATATATTATCCCCTAAAGTACAATAACTGGCCTAGATTAGACAGAAATTAAATTTCACAGGAAAATGTGCATTTATTTGAAAGCTTAGACGTGCATCCAATAACTATTCAGATCATGCACTGATAATAACTAAGATAAAATTGCAGGGTAAGGTAGTAAAATTGAGACACTTGCATTTAATGGGTAGTGGAAATTATTCAAACGTTATTAGGGAAGATAGAGATTTCTGCAGAAGGACAACTAGTCAGTGGATAAAATGAAAGTAGAGTTTAAAAACAGGGTAGAAAGAAAAGAAAAGAGCTATGTAAAGAAGTAACAAAAATGATTTAGAGGGATAACAAAGGTTAAAGTATTGCAGAATAAGGGAAATCCCAAAGAACGAGAAGAAGCTCAAGAGCAGAGTGCTAAAGAGAAAAATAAAGGAGTATCTGGATAATATGTATATGTTTAGAAAGATTGCTGTTAAGCAATTGGATTTTGATAATAACTTCAGAGTACAAAGACTTAAGCAACAGAAAGCAGAAAGGGTTGTGGCCAAATTTAGGGAGCTTATAACAAGAAAAATAACCAGAGATCCTGTAGAAGTATTAGAGATATTAGAGATATGTCAGAAATTTTATAAAGATTTGTATAAAGCAGATAAAATTGAAAATCAATAAAGAGCACCAATGGAAGTATTTATAGAAGACTTAAGTATGCCAAGGTTAGAGGTAGATGAGGCTCAACAATTAACAGTTAAGACAGGAGGAGATGAGATAAAAATGGTGATGGACAATCAGTCTACAGGAAAGTCTCCATAAATAGATGGTATTCCTGTGGAAGTTTGGAAGCTAAGAGGAAGAAAGTGATAACGATCAGGAAGGTTTTGTTTAGCAGTATTTTAAAAGGAAGGGAAGCACTAACATCCAGAAAGAAAGCTGTGGTGGCTGTAATATCTAAAGATGGTAAATGCCCATCAGATCCAGCTTTGTGGAAGTCCATTGTAATTTTAAACTATGATTATAAATTGTTTATGTCTATAATAGCTAAAAGAATGGCAAATGTTTGGGAAGAAATGACAGATATAGATGAATATGGTTTTATGCTAAAAAGACAAACATTTGGCAACATAATAGAACAGTGATGATCCATAGGGAAGCAGAGTATAAGAAAATACTACTGTTGTTGGTGGGTCTTGATGCAGAAAAAGCATTCAACAGAGTAAGATGGGATTTTATAAGTAGGGTAATGGAAGCAATTGCGTTCTTTGCTAAATCAATTAGATTAGTTAAGAAGATATATGAGGGATCAGAGACAAAATTTAAAGTGGGAGGTTTCTTCTCTGAACAGTTCTATCTGAACTGAGGTACAAGGCAATGGAGTCTTCTTTTCCCTTTGTTATTTGATTTATATTTACAGCCAGTGACAAAGAAAATAAGGGACTCAGAAATTCAAGGATATAATTGTTATGGCCATGAAGAAAAGTTGGCTTTATTTGCACACAATATTATTCTGTACCTCATAAAACCAGAAAAGGACATCTCAGTTTTGTGAAGCATCTTGAGAAAGTTTCATGTCTTTTTGGGATGTAAAGTTAATGAAGATAAAACAAATGCTATAGCTGCAAACTGTGTGCCCTCACATGAACTGGTCTAGCAACCCCATATTTATGGTGACACAATACAATGAAGTATGTAGGAGCATGGATTATGGCAGCTAAGGGTATATAGAAAAAGATTAAACAAAAGATAATACAAAAACTGAGAAACTGGAAGCTCGTGTTTAGGGATATGGATAGCAAGATACACGCAGTGAAGATGTTTTTAGTCCCTTTAGTTTTATATACAGGTCTGGCATATTTTATCAACTAGAGGAGACGTTGTGGACATTAATTAATAACGAGTTAAAGGAATATATCCGGGAGGAGAAGAGATCCAAAAGAATAAGGTGCTTTAGGATTACCTGGTTTGAAGTGATATTATAGTTTAGAGCTACACAGTTAAGGTACATACATAGCAGAAGCAGTAAGCTATAAATCAAAGTGGAAAGGAATGATGAAACAGGGAAGAATTCAAGAAATAAAAAGAGAGTGGGACTTCAAATGCAGATCCTAAAGGAGAATAACAATTACACAGAATATTATATTCACAAAGTAGCAGAGAGTATACTAAGAATTAAGCCAATACAAGAATGGAGAAAGAAAATTTTGCCGGTAGGGATGACTGCAATTAGCGGCACAAAAGCAGGCAAGATGAGCTAGAATTTAATGGAGAAAACTGGTAAAGGAACCAAGGTATTGGGAGCAAATCACTAGAGAGGGAAAGGTAATAGAATGGGAAGAGACCAAGAAGACATTTGAACTGCAGGTTAGAGACTCCCTTCCCTATCAGGGAATGATAACAGAATATAGGCAAACATAAAGGGATATCAGAATCCTAAGTGCAAGACCTGCTTTGGTAGAGTTTTCAGTTGAATCTAGAGCAGGGGTTGTTAGAAGGGCAAACAAAATATTGCACAATAACTATAAGAATCAATCAGTGGAAGTGAGAAAAGTTTGGGGAGAGAGTCAATCCACAAATAAACAATGAGAGGGCATATGTATGGTTCCCAGATATGCAAAAAAGTCTGGAAGATTTATAATTTTTGCTTGGAAGTGTTTGCATAGCTATTTTTATATCCCAAGCAGATTCCAAAGAAATTTTCTTTGGGTTGATGGCAAATGTTGGAGGTGTGATGGGAAAGAAAAAAGCAACTGGGAACTTATGCTATGGGAGTTTAATGAGTTGGCAGACTTCTCAAATTCCTCATAAGGTACTCTGTCAGATATATTGGGTGAGCAAAATGGGTCTAACTAAGAACATTATTTTTTTTGAGGTGGGATACAAGATCAAAATTGCCTAGACATAGGCTTTGTTAATTTTAATTCTGGTGAATGTTGAAAAAGCCATTACTAAAAAATTTAAATCAAAGCCTAAACCAACTGTATTTGACGAACTAAATATCACAACAGAGATAAAAGAACTGGAAGTGGGATCTTTAGAAAAGGATAAACTCTACACCAGTGAAACGTGGACTAAATAAATAAAAAAATGCCAGCTAGCACACATCAACACTTTATTTTTTTTATTTACTTAGTTCATATTTCACAGGTGCAGGGTTTGTACTTGGTTACTGGTTGGAACTATGATTCTACGCCAATGCTGCTTACTTTGCAAGACTTGTACAAAATTGCAGTGTCAAAAGCAGGATTACCAAAAATGATTTGTCTGTCCTTCTGGAGCTTCTAACTGAAGTAGCTAGAAATATTTCTGTGATTGTGGAGGAGAAAGAGGAAGGAACTGGTTTTAACATCATAACCAGTGGCATCATTTCACAGAACTTCCAAAAGAGAAATACTGAACGTAACAGTGAATAAAGTGGACTAACCTAGAAGCTTGTTACGGCAAGTATTAGCAGGTGATTTAAAAAAAAAGATTTGGGGGATGGGGAAGAAAGTGTATTACATAGAGATAATGTAAATTCATTGAACTAGCATAAAAATGCTTTTTTTCTTTGTTACCTCAGAAAAATCCCCTGTTACCACTCAGGTCTCCCACATACAGAGGAGGGAAAGACAGATGGAGCAAGGGGACCAAAGAAGCTTAGAAAGTGGGAATTACTACCAGAGATGGAGGGGGCAAGGAAAGGGAAGAATAACGAAACATGTTTGAACACCATGGTTTTACATTTATTTATGAAAAAAAAGGTTTTAAGATTTACAATTATAATTATATTAACTTGACTAAGGTTCATTTTGAAATTTTTAAAAGGGGATGTCATTTTGTACCAATGAATAGTTTTAAATTGGTAGATAACATTTTGGAATTAAAAGTATTTACAAAAAAGTTAAATATAATGTTGTTATATAAGAAAGAAGTAGAAGCTAAAGAAAAGGTTTGGTGATCTATTATATATAACCCCCTTTTGCTGCTAAAAGTTTTGGCTCATGAAAAAATGAGGAAGATTTGAGGGAGGTGTGTGATAATAAAAAAAAAAGGATAAATCAGGACGATATTATAATTTAACAAGAGAACAAAAAAAAATGTTAGATGAAATGGTATATAACAAAACATTTAGTATTATGAAGCTAGATAAAGAAGGTGTAGGAGTAACGAATGCCATAGACTAAAGTACTACAATGTATTGGTATTTAAATGATGACACCTATTTTAAATTAAGTTCTTGGAATGAAGTTCATATTTCCTATAGAAAATAGATTGTTGATTGTATCATGTGATGTTAGAGAATGGTTTGTCTACTGGCGTGATAGATTATTTGTCATTAAGAAGCTATTAATTCTTTCAATATCTGGTATTTTTATGGTCCCCAAAAATATTTTTGATCCACCCTTGAGCCTATTGTTGCTTCAGGTATATCAAAAATGGAATCACTGGCTAAATGCATTGATGAAACTTTAAAATAATGATTTAATGATAAGGGTCATGTATAGAAAGATTCTTGGCATTATTTATATGAATTATTTAATGTCCATTTCCATAGCAGCATGATTTGCATTACTATTGATATTAAGGATTTATTTTTGCTAATTCCACATAAACAGAGTATGGATTGATTTCAAGAAGCATTGGTAATAAGAACTTCCCAGAGAGAAATTTATTTGCAAGTGGATTTTATGAAAATAATACTAATTAGTAAATTTGATGTTGTTAATCTTCATTCATTACTGATGGGTATCAGTTCCATCCTTGGACCTCAATCGGCTATTATAACAAGCTTGTGCCAGCCAAACAATTCTCGAGCTAAGCTTACCCATAGTGCCCCTCTCTCTATCACCTCAGATCTCGTTTGCTGCTTGGATTATCTAGACATGTCAGGTCAGCTCTCAAGCTAAGTGGTTCAGAATTTATATTTCAACTTAGATAATTTTTTTCTACCTTTGAGATTTTCTACTTTATTTTTAGTCATTTATAGTTTGCTTACCCTTGGTATCCGTTGAGTGACTCTTTTCTGTTGTTTACCAAATTTTGGTATTTCTTCATATCATTGCTGGTACAGTCCTCCCTTACCTCTGTGGTAATCTTTAATACCATTGCTGGTATTCCCCCTTCTCTCTCCTTTCCTTCCCTTTACCCATTGGGCATTTCTTCATACCATTGTTGGTAATTAAAAAAAAATAAATAAAAAATCAGTTCTTTCTTTGCTTGTCTGGGTGTGTGCGTGGGTGTCCCTGCTTCCTAGTCTGTTATTTTGGTAGAGTTTTTCCTTCATTGTTAAGCTATTTCAATTGTTGATAATGGTTGATGGGAAGGGGACAACAGGCTTTAAGCAATGTGATCAGTGTGGCAGGAAAATGCTGAATTCTGACCGATATTTGTTGTGTGTTTATTATCATGGGGTGCTGCACTTGAAGGTTTAACCCCTTGTGACTTATGTAAGGGCTTTAGTGCCCATACTTTGACTGAGAGGAAAAATAAATTAATACTGGAAGGTCTCCTAAAAACCCCTTTCTCGAAGCTCTATCTGGGGCAGAGGGCTCAACCCCTCCTAAGAAGTAGCATAAAAAGAGGAGCCATTCTGTACCTTACTCTCCACATACCAGTGAGACTAAATCTGTTAAGTCCCCCATGGAACCAAAGGTAAAACTCTCTAAATTGACTTCTGAAACCTTGGCACCAGGCTGTCAAACCCCTTCTATAGTGCCATCCTCGATTATGGAACCGTCCAAGACTTCAACTTTTATGGTAACAACCTCACTACGGTACTGATGCCCCTCTTGGCACTGGTCTCCCCAATTCAGGTTACTATCCCCTCCTACACAACCTACTGGTCCATTGATCAAGGTACCAAAGGGTGTAATTTTACCTCAGACCTGATACACCCTGATGGTAGATCCCTTTTTTGGACAACAGTTGAGTCCTTTTCTAGAATGCCTTGATTCTCCATCTAGGATGTCAACCTGCTCCTCCAGGAGCCTTTTGGAACTCAACATAGTGAGACTCATAGATCAGCTCCTGGTGGCCAGAGGAATTCCAACTCCTTCTAAATCCTCCCTCCCACCTGGAGCTGAGGAATTTTCTCCATAGACTCCGACATATATTGCTCCTTTGAGCCCTCAACACCGATGCCTATCCTGGTCCCAGCCTCTTCAGTTCCATTTGTAGATCTTACCATGGCTCCTGAACCTACCCTATGGTCCTCAACTCAGTTGGAGCCAACCCATCCTCGGGATCGTGACTGGTCTGTCAGCACTGTGATCCCTAGTACAGTACCTATTTTTTTCTATAGCACCATCTACTATGGTTCTGGTTGTCATGGCAACACCAAGTCCTCTTGTGGCTCCTTCCCTAGGGGTGGTCTCATCGGAGCAGGGTGTGACTCCTGTTCCGAGGTTGTCTTTCTTGGTTCTAGGCTCTCATTCCTCTTCTAGGGGGCCTGCTTTCCAGGTGATGGAGAGGGAACTTGCCTCAGCAGGCTCACAGCGGCTTCCTTCGGCACTGAAATGCTACATATACATGTCCTCTGAACCCCAGCTGACACAGTCCACTACTCTGGGACATCAAGTATGGGAACCTCAAGATACCCTTCCACAGGGCACCCACTTTTTGGAGTCCTCTTCAGTTGCTCCCACTAAGGAGGTGCCCCGTAAGAGATCATGCAAGAGGAAGCACATTAATTCTCCTGAAGAATCCCATAGTAAAGATACAGACTATGATGAGGGGGAAGGGACCACATGGTCACCCCCTGAAGATGTCTCCTTTGGAGACATACTAGAAATTTTAAAGCAGTGGATAGACTGGAAGCCCACCAACCCTTCCTCTGAGGAGTCTGTATTCCTGCAGGCTTTCCATGCTCAGCCCTCTACTTCCTGGTGACCCCGCCTGCAGATGATCTAGTTCAGCTCATTGGGCAGTGCACTTGGAGGAATCCTGACACAATTGAACCTATCCCCTGGAGACCAGACAAAATTCTCTCCTCTCCAAAGAATCACCCCATTGGTCCAAATGCTTACCAGTAGATACTATGGTGGTAGCAGTGGCCACTAGGAAAGTACTCACTGAGAAGTGTTCTACTGTCCATCCCCCAAACAGGGAGTCTCAAGTGATGGACAGGTTAGGGAAGTGGGTAAATTCTTCATTGACGTTTGCCATTTTGTCCTTGTATTACTTGGCACATTTTATCTGTATCCAGAGAGACCTGATCACAGAACTCTCAGGAACACTAGTAGGAGCAGTATCTGATGAGGTACACGGCAAAGTTGCCTCACATGAGATTGATTTCTCACACTACTGAAGGGGCGGCTAGAGCAGTGAGTGCAGGCATTGTCATGAGATGTCATGCCTGGATGTGCCTATGTGATTTTGCAGACCCTTTTAAGTCGTCTTTTCTCAATGCTCCCATGGAAGCTTCCTCTCTTTTTGGCCCAAAGGTAAAAGACACATTAGCGAGGCGTGAAAAGGATGGCAAGACCCTGTCTGCCATGGGTGTGGATTTTTCCACCCTCAACAGTCCTTCTCTAGGAATCAAAGGAGTGGAAAGATGTGGTACAGGAAAGCCCAGGGTCCTTTCCGTGACACACTTGGCAGTTTTCCCTCTGGGACAAAGAGGGGAACTCATCAGGAAGATGGCCCTTTGGAGGCAGGGGGGGGTCTGGATCAACAGGGATCTATAGATTCTTTCTCTGGGCAGCCCTATCAGTACTCCTGAAGAGCGGCCTGATTGCGTACCTCTGGAAGCAGTTGGGGGACAATTCTCTCTGCACCACCTTGCCTGGCAATCCATAACAACAAATTCTTGGGTGCAAACAATAATTACCAGATGTTATATCCCTTTTGATTCTTTCCTGAAGCCACAAAGGGAAATCCCCAACATCCCACCCAATCAACAGGAAGCAACAACTCTAAAATACAAAAGCTGCTTCTAAAAAAAGAGTCATTGAAACAGTCCCACCAGACCAGATAAAATCCGGATTTTATTCAAGGTTCTTATTATTTCCAAAAAAGACAGGTGACTGGAAGCCAGTTTTGGACCTCAGCATCCTAAATCAGTTTGTCAGACAGACACAATTCCGAATGGTCACGGTTCAGTCTATCCTTCCATTTCTGGAGAAAGGTGATTGGATGTGCTCAGTAGATCTCCAGGATGGGTATTACCACATAAAAATGGACAAACACTCCAGGAGATTCCTCGACTTCTGGCTAGGACCCAATCACTACCAATTCCAACTGCTGCCCTTTGGTCTTTCTATGGCCCCCAGAGTGCTCACCAAATTCATGGCAGTGGTAACAGCTCACTTGAGACTGCAAAGATTCTGGGTGTTTCTGTATTTAGATGATTGGCTCCTTGCAACTCTTACCAAGAGTCTGCTGATTACAGCCTTACATTATACCCTAAAGCAAGCAAGATCCTTAGTGATCTCAATAAACAAAGAAAAGTCTAAACTGACTCCTACTCAAAATCTGGAATTTATAGGAGCAACTTTCGACATTCAGTCTTGCCTAGTCACCCTTCCACTTCACAGGTTACAAAGACTAAGGACTCAACTTTGGGTGATACTCTTTCAGGACAAGGTTTCAGCTCATGCAGTCCTTCACTTTCTAGGATCAATGGCAGCATCGATCACTATAGTTCCCCTAGCAAGACTACACATGAGACTCTTACAATGGCTCTTAGCAGCACAGTGTTACCATCTAACTCATCCTATGTCCTTTCAGATCCGCATAACAAATTGATGCAAACAAAACTTAATTTGGTGGATGAAGCCAGAAAAAGGCCTATGGAGTCGTCCCTTCTCCCCCACTCATCGCAAGGCCATAGTGACCACAGAGTTTTCCCTGATGGGGTGGAGTGGGGTGGGGGCATTTCCAGGGAAAGACAGTCCAAGGTACTTGGTCCCCCATAAAGGCCAACCTGCATATCAATGTTCTAAAACAGGAGCAGTGCTTCTTTACATTGCAAGCATTCCAAACTCTCCTCCTGTCAGGGACAATTGCTATCCAGTCAGACAACATGTCTGTAGTCTGGTATATCAACAAACAAGGGGGAACCAAATCCTACCCGTTTTTCGAAAAGCCATGAGAATTTGGCAATGGGTGATATCTTCCAACAGCTTTCTGATAGCAATGAACATTCCCGGGGATTCCAACATAATTGCAGACAAGCTGAGCAGATGCATTCTCCTGCTCCACGAGTGGTCCCTCAACCCTGTCATAGCGACAAGGATCTTCAGTCGCTGGGGCCAGCCTTGCTGTGATCTATTCACATCCCCAGAAACCACAAATGCAGCAGCTACTTTGCCCTGATTCCCCCTCAGAGAGAGTCCCGAAGGGACACTCTAATGTACGATTGGCCCATGGGACTCCTTTATGCCTCTCCCCATCTTCCTCTGATGCCACAATTCCAAAAGAAATCTCTTCAGTTGAGAAGCAGATTATTCATCATTGCCCCCTATTGGCCCTGAAAAGTTTGGTTTCCCTTCCTTTGGCCTCACCTGCTCCACCAACCATGGATTATGGATCCAATTCCGGAACTGCTATTGCACCCACAAGGGTTGATCCATCTGAACATAACGAGTCTCGAGCTGACAGCTTGGTTCCTCCACTTCCAGTAATTGCCAAGAAGAATAACTTATCCTCCCCTGTACAAAACATCCTTCTGACTTCCCACAAGCCATCCACCAGGAAACTTTATCATAGCAAATGGAGAAGACTCATAATTTGGTCTTGAAAGAAAAGACTTGACCCCTTTTCAGCCCCAGTGAGTTCTGTACTGGACTATTTATCAAACGTCCTCCATTCAGGTGCGGCAGCTTCCACTATTCGAGTACACATGGTGGCTATCTCAAACTTCCACAATAGCTTCCAGGACTTGTCCTTGGTATCTCACCATCTCTGTAAAAACTTTCTGAAAGGTGTCATGCACATTAGACCAGCCTTCAAAGAGCCAGTTGAACCTTGGATCTGACTTTGGTGCTACAGTTCTTGACTTGTCCTCCCTTCGAGCCTGCTGCCACTTGCGATATGAAATTTTTATACTGGAAAACTGTATTATTGCTAGCTATTACCTCAGCAAGATGAGTATCTGAACTACAATCTTTGTGCATAAAATGCCCTTACATAGTTTTCCATAAAGACAGAGGATCACTTCGGACTAATCCCTCCTTCTTACCCAAAGTTATTTCAGATTTGACTATTAATCAAACAATTGACCTGACAGTCTTCTTTCCCAGTTTTACTAATAAAGGAGAATATTGCCTGCATTTGCTTGGTGTGCATAGATAATTATGTTTCTACTTGGAGAGGACTAAATCACTACGGAAATCTGACCAATTATTCATAGCCTTCTCAGGACTAAAATTAGAAAAATCTGTTTCTAAAGCAACTTTAGCAAAATGGCTGAGAGATTGTATTCCTTTATCTACCAACAAAAAGTTCTTATACCAACTAAGGTCAAATTGCATACAACCAGATCAGTGGGGACATCTATTGCCTTTCATTCAAAAGCTTCCATAGATGACATTTGTGCAGCAGCAACATGGGCTACTCCACATACCTTTATCACTCATTACAAATTGGACTGGGTCTCCAGGGGGAGAGCATCCTTTGGTTCAATGGTCCTCAGGAATATCATTCCTTAGGGCATCCCAGGACATAAAGTAGCTAGGGACTCTGTCCCATCAGTAATGAATGAATGAAGATTAACTACATCAGATAAAGAAGTTATGTTCGTACCATAACGTTCATCTGTGTTGTTGATCTTCATTAATTCATTACATCCCCTCCCCCCCGAAAGACACTTGGAGGTTTGGATTTGGTCCAAGCTCCATGATAAGGAATTTCTCAGATAAAGCCTCTGCTTTCTTTCTTATGGGCAAACTTGATCTAAGGTGATAGAGAGGGGGGCACTATGGGTAAGCTTACCTCGAGAGTTTTTTGGCTGATGTGAGCTTGTTATAATGGCCGACTCAGTTCCGAGGACAGAACTGATACCCATCAGTAATGAATGAATGAAAGTCAACAACACAGATGGAACGTTATGGTAAGAACATAACTTCTTTTTTTTGTATATTTTGAAGTGGACTACTATAAGCAAAAGATGGCTGTGGCTATGGGGGTTGAGGTAGCATCTTTATTTGCTAATGTTATATTTTGGTGCTGGGAGAACAATTATGTTTTACTACTGATTATTACACGTTTAAGGATTTTATTTTAGATTACTGGATGATATACTAATATAATGGAATGAGCAAGCGATTTTAAGATTTTATGTTAGTAAGAATTATAATATAAAGATGTTTGAATCCAACATAAATAGGAAACCTTCCATTTCTAGTAGTAATTGCAGTTTACCAGTACCCACCCATATTGGCAGAAAAAAAAACGTGGTTAAAAGACAATTTATTAGACTAAGTCAAATAAATTCTTGATAAAAGTTGAAAATTTGAAAGACATGTTTATAGAATGGGACTATCCACCTAACTTGATTAATGAGGTAACTAAAGACTTGCAGGAGGGTAGGTAAAGGAAGTTGCCTTATATTAAAGAAGGAGGAGCCCCCAAAGAACAATACAGATGTTAGTAAAAGTTATAGTACAGCTATGGTGCTAATACACAATGGAATAGTATTAAAATTAGAAATAAGAGGTGGAAAATTGGTTTGGAAATTTTTGTGTAATTCATCCTGGTTGATAAGTGAAGAGTGCAAGTGTTTTATATATATATATATATATATATATATATATATATATATAAGAAATAAAATCATTTGAAAAGTGTACTAGAAAAGGGAAACACAGTCTCATTACTCAAGAATGAGTATGGGATAAATAAATGCAGGCATGTGCATAGTACCGATATATATTGTAGGGAAAGAACATTACCAATGGTGAATTTCTCAGGGTGTTGGGGACAAAAAGAAAATACAATTGTACCACCTCCGGGCTGGTTTACATAGTGCTGTGTACTACATGTGAGACATTTGTTGAAGGAAAAACAGAGCATGTCCTGAAAATATATGATCATTGGCATTCCATAGAAAGGAAGCATGAAAAGAAAGATTTATATAAAAATTGAATTGAATGTAGGAATTTTATTAGATTTTTTTTTAATTTTAGAAAGGGTGGTACATGATGAGAGGGGTGGAAATTGGGATGCTTACTTAGAAAGTAGGACACTGAATTAGCAAGTTTTGTTGAATGCTGTTCAATATCCCGGTTTCAATGATACATTAAGTATTATTAGTATCTTGATTTTAAAATCAAACACATTTTGAACTATTGTACTTTGAGATAAAGTATTGAATGCATTTTTATATATTTTTTCATTATTTTTTCATTGCCTTTTCCTATATTATAGGGACATTGTTGCTTTAAAATAAGGAGAATGAAAAAAGTTAATGATTGTTTAAATATGAATATTTGAATGTCATTGGTTGAAAGACTGATTATTAATTAGAATGAAAAACTAAAAGGGTCTGGTTTTATTTAACTTTCATTCTGATGAAGTTCTCTGAGTAAGATAATGAAAGACAGTAATTTTTTTAATAAGCTGTTGCAACTGACTGGCTGTCATTTTCTGTTTATCTTTAGAACAGTGTAGGAGCAAATTACATAGACAAAAATGAAATTTGTGGGAACAATACATACAGAATAATGTTTTGGAGGAGTAGTGATATTTAAAGGAAGGCAGGAATTGAACAACTTATGCAATGTTGGATTGATCATAGTTATACAACAACAACAAAATATGATGTATAATGTCTGTAGCTAGGAACATTTTAACATGGTTTGTTTTATATAGATATACATTTGATGATGTCTTAGGTGATAAATAAGGGTGATAATTTACAAATAAATAAATAAAAATAGGACTGACTTTAATGAGTATGAATGGATAATCTGGAAGAGGAGTACTAGGTTGAATAAGGAGAAGGTAATAGTCAGTTGTCTATTAGGTGCCAGAATCGGATACATGACACACGCACTCAGGTCACTCCAGAACAAGTATAAGTATGACTCTGTCATTATCCATGTGGGTGTGAATGACCTCAAACACACCTCCCTGGACTACATGAAAAGAGACATGGTGGAGCTCTCTGATTATGTGGCCCAGGCAGGTATGACCCTAGCCTTGAGCAGCATCCTACCATTGCCCAGAATGATACCACAGTACAAACAGAAAATGATTGACTTCAACAATTGGCTAAGTTTTTGGTGTCATTCTAAGGGGATCCAGTATGTGTCTGCTTGGATGACATGACTGACAGACCTCGATGCTTTGCCAGAGATGGCCTGCATCTGTTGCCCCTGGGTTTCTGGGTACTGGCTAAGACTCTTGCCATTCCTATAGTGCATTTTTAGGTGGTGTTCCATAGACCAAATTACCACCATAACAGCTATAAATAAATGCAATCTGAGGGTCATGCTGCTAAACACTAGAAGTCTAAATCTCAAGATGCACTCACTCAAAGCACTCCTCAAAATGAAGAACATTGACATTTCTGCTGTAACGGAGACCTGGTTTAAAGCAGCAGAAAGCACCCCTGCAGTACGAGGCTTTAACATATTCCAAACCTTTCTGTCCCAGAATATGGACTGAAGCTCTAAAGGCAGTGGTGTCTCCATATGCATAAAGGATATGCACATCTCTAGACTAGTAGCCCAGCATAATGCATCTGAGATACTCCAGGTACAACTAACATTGGGTAAGACTGCAGTTCAGGTTGTAGCCTTCTATAGGTCCCCGACCATGTCCCAAGATTCTTACTCCACATTCCTAAGCACCCTGGAAACTGTTAAGATCCAACCCAACACTCTCATACTAGTGACTTCAACTACCCCTCCATCAATTGGGAAAACTACTCATGTACCAACCAATGCACTGGCCCAATGCTTCCTGGAATTCATCAATTCCAATGTCCTGGACCAGCTCATTCTTACTCCCACTAGAGGAAGCAACATCCTTGTCCTGGTTATTACTAACATGAACATCCATTGCTCTACACAAATAATCAATCCCTGCTTAGATCCGACTACAAACTAATCATCATGAAAAACCACATCTCACCCACACCCCCCACAAAGGTATCCACCATGAAAAACTTCTCCAAAATGCATGGAATTAGCCATACCCAACAGAACCAAGATGCACATTTCCAAACAAAGAAACCCAGTCTGGTGGTCCCCTGCCATTAATAAACTCTACAACAGGAGGAAGAAACTGTGGCAGAAAAAGGTGAAGTCCCACGAATGGAAACATTTCCTTATTAGCCTCAACAAAACATTGAGATCCCTCATCAAAACCTCCAAAGCCAGCTATGAAGGCAGAATTGTGGCAGACACTAAAAACAACCACAAAGCCTTCTATAGTTATAACCTGAGACAAACCAATAACCAACAATGTAAAAACAAGACTTGTACTGCAGAGAATCCACCAACAGCAAAGATAACAAACAGTCCTCTTTATTCATACCAGATTGAGTGCTTTCGTATAGCTGTAACAAAAACTTCCTCAGAATCATCAAATACATCACACACCCACATTTAAATAACCCTCTCAACAGATCATGTGTCTAAAATACACACCCATTTAAAGGGATATAACTCTAAATAACAAACAACCATTACTGTCTACAAAGTTAAAAAACTCAAATTCTGTGTTAAAACCAAACACAATAAATAAAATGTGCATTTAAAGTACATAAATTCACACATGATAGGACAATAACCTAAGCACACTAGCTATAGGGGCAGAGTCATTTATGCCAAGAGGAACTGTGACATTTAACTTTAACTCCCAGTACAATTCCATACACACTAATAAATCACCTGATCGACAGCCCCCCCAGTGTGTTCTGCTGAACCACATCAATACCAAAAAATAAGAAGTCATGTTCAGGGTATTTTTCAATATGATAATATAATGAATTCATACTTCTCTTATGTTTAATATCATTTATGTGCTCGTAGATCCTTTCCTTAAAATGACGGACAGTCTTACCAACATAAAAACTGGGGCATTTTCAACAAATAGCTAAATGCACTATGCCCCCCATTTTGCAAGTACAATGGAACTTCATCCTAATATGAATATTACCCACAAACACTTCTGTACTTTCCGGAATAAATGGGCATTGCAAACATGTGCCATATTTAAACATGCCCCTTCTCTTCATGTTAACAGTAACAAAGGGAGTGTCATCTTTTTTTAACAAATTCTTGATACACCTGGTGCGTTGATGCAGAAACTTGGGAGCCTCCCCCAAAATATTAGTTATTCTATCAAAAGCTTTAAAAATATTCCAGTTGTGTCTAATAATTTTCTGAATGTCAAGGTATTCAGCTGTATAGGTAGTAATAAATGCCCTAGAATACCCATCCATTTTTTGGTTATCAGTCTCAATATAATGCTCATTTGCAGCTAAAATAGCAGTTGGTTATTGATTTGTTTCAGGTTGTCACTATGTCTCGGTGGAGAGTCAAGGCAGTGGTGGTAGCAGGACTGGTCCTAATTTAGAAGAAATTCACAAGAGTGGAGGCAACTTACCTTGTTGATGCAACAACTCATGGAGAGTTCCACTGGAACTGGTGTATGTACACCACCTCATTTGGACTTTTAACTCACACCTGTGTGTTTGAAGAACCCTCTCCCTCCAGCCTTCATTGGTTCCCGTTCTTCGGGAGCTGAGGTGGGGGGGACATTAATCAAAACATTAATTTAAATCATCGGTTACGTTCTACCATCAACCTTCAATGTGTTAGTACTGAAACTGGTTCTTATAGTGATTCTTTGAATGCTCTAGAAAAAGTTCTCGTACAGTGTAAAAAACTACAGGTGGAAAATGTTTTCTTAACAGAATGTATTCACTCTGAAAGAGTCCCTAAGTGACTCCACCTTTGGAAGTACCCCAATGGATTGGTGGCAGGGTCTCCATTGCACCTCAAATTAATTGAATTGTTCAGCAAACAAGGGGTAGAAATGCTTACAATCCTGAGAAAACATAACCAGTTGAACACTGACAGTTTAATGAGAGAAGCAGAATCTTTGGATACAAAAATCAAAAATGATGCACTATTTTCAGTTCAACATCAACTATATGCTGCCATTTTTACTATAATTGATGCCATAGTTACAGATATTCAGAAAAGGAAATGTAAAAAGTTGAATTGTGATCAACGTGAGTACCAGAAGGGGAAAGAATATCCCCAGCCAATAGGAGGGCCCTGAGGGCTGATGAAATACAAGATGAACCTGCAATCCCTTTAGATCTGGTTCAACCCAGGAGGTCTGAGAGGCTCAGGAACTGAAACCCGAACCAGTTCTCCAATGCAGAAGGAGATTATCATCTGCAGACCCGTTTCCAGAGACCTTGGAATCGAGGGAGGTCCAGAGGAGGCTACACGAGGAGGAATTCCTTTCACCATTAATCACAGAGTCTTTGGACATTTCAGATATTGTTTACACCACAGGTACTGTTGAAACATTCCCTAATATTCTAATAAATGCAAGTGGAGATTTTAAATTATATAATTTTACTGATTATGTATTTGATGGAAACCTGCCAGGTTTATTGAGCAAGGGGCAAACGTTTGCACCGACTGCACACACTACAACTGAAACCTTGCTTATTGACTTGAAACTTTATCTAAGAAAGTTGAACTTTCAATTGTTGTTCAAAGGTTTTGACAATGTTCATTTGGGCAATGTTTTGCAAAGGAACAGTACTTTCAATCCTGTTTTAGCTATGCCTTTGATTATTTTTGAAAAGATGTGTGAGTTCAACTTTAGGGGTTTGTTGGCATATAAGAGTGATGATGTACATGCTGACAATTTAACTAATGCTAAATTAGACTTTTGAGAGTGCTAATGTCCAACAAGCAACTGAGGGTTATGAAGCCGGAAGGGCGGGGGTGGGGTGGGGGGGGGTAGTCATCTAGACAAAAGGTGATTATTTGAACAAAATGTTTATTCATGTTATTGATGAAACGTTCTGTTCTATGAACAGATTTCACTAAATTATGTTCATTTTTGTTATGCTAAGATTCACTTTTTTCTTTAGGACATGCTTGACCAGGGAGAAATATCTAGAGAGGTCTTTGATTTTTTACAAGTTAAGTAACCAGTGGTTCCCCTTCTTTTTGGCCTCCCCAAAATTAATAGGTTCCTCACAGAACCCCTATGAGGCCTATAGTCAGTGGCAGGACCTCGATTACTCACCCTATGGCAGTATATATAGATCAGAAAGTCAAAGTTTTGGTTACCAAATTTTCTCATGTAGTACGAGATTCATGGAATTTTTTGGCTAAACTGAGAAAAGTAAAATATAGTCCAAAATTGGCCTTTGTTACTATAGATGTCGTGAATTTATTTAATGTGATTCTGCAGGATACAGGAATGGAGTGGTTTCACGATTTTATTCATGAATCTGGAGTGTTTAATCAGGATGATATCAATGTGCTTGATGTTTTGTTAGAGATGGTACTGAAGAATAACTTTGTGCACCTAGATGGACAGTTCTTCCAACAAAAGAAAGGTATAGCGATGGGCACTAGTAGCCCCCTTGTTTTTGCAAATATAGGTTTATTACAATGGGAAACGCGATTTGTATTCAACCAAGCAAATTTTCCAACATGGCATCTCTATGCAAGGTTTTTGGATGACATTTTTATTGCTTGGGATCCAAGTGAATTGGATACCAACAAATTTATTGAATATTTACACTCTACCACAACTTTTTTGAAGTTCACTTCTCATTACTTTACTGACAGCATCAGTTATTTGGATGTTTTGATTTATAAGGATGACATCAATAAATCAATACAAAGTTCTTTCTTTAGAAAAGAGACCTATTCTAACAGTCTACTACACTATGGTAGTTGTCATCCGACCCATCAGAAAAGAGGGATTATAAAAGGGCAATACGTGAGGTTAGCCCGCATGATATCAGATGACAATCGGTTTCAGTTAGAATGCATTAAGTTAAGAGAGATGTTTGTGGCTAGAGGATAACCCACAGAATTAAGATTATTTATGAAGAGATTTCAATGAAAAGAAATCAGGGGCATATTAAACCTATTTTAGCTGCAAACGAGCATTATATTGAGACTGGTAACCAAAAAATGGATGGGTATTCTAGGGCATTTATTACTACCTATACAGCTGAATACCTTGACATTCAGAAAATTATTAGACACAACTGGAATATTTTTAAAGCTTTTGATGGAATAACTAACATTTTGGGGGTGGCTCCCAAGTTTGTGCATTGACCCGCCAGGTGTATTAAGAATTTGTTAAAAAAAGATGACACTCCCTTTGTTACTATTAGCGTGAAGAGAAGGGACACGTTTAAATGCGGCACATGATTGCAATGCCCATTTATTCTGGAAAGTATAGAAGTGTTTGTGGGTAATATTCATATTAGGATGAAGTCCCATTGTACTTGCAAAATGGGGAGCATAGTGTATTTAGCTATTTGTCGAAAATGCCCTGGTTTTTATGTTGGTAAGACTGTCTGTCATTTTAAGAAAAGGATCTATGAGCACATAAATGATATTAATCATAAGAGAAGTACCAATTCATTATATTGTCATATTAGAAAATACCCTGAACATGATTTCTTATTTTTTGGTATCGATGTGGTGCAGCAGAACACATGGGGGGGGGGGTCCACGGCATGATTTATTAGAGTGTATGGAATTGTATTGGCAAGTAAAATTAAATGCCACAGTTCCTCCTGTCATAAATGACTCTGTCTCTATAGCAAGTGTGCTTAGGTTATTGTCCTATCATGTGTGAATTTATGTACTTTAAATGCACATTTTATTTAATGTGTTTGGTTTTAACACAGAATTTGAGTTTTTAACTTTTTAGACAGTAATGGTTGTTATTTAGAGTTATATCAATTTAAATGGGTGTGTATTTTAGACATGTGATCTGTGGAGAGGTTTTTTTAATTGTGGGTGTGTGATGTATTTGATGATTCTGAGGAAGTTTTTGTTACAGTCTTATGAAAGCGCACAATCTGGTGTGAATAAAGAGGACCATTTGTTATCTTTGCTTTTGGTGGATTCTCTGCAGTACAAGTCTTGTTTTTACCTTCTGTAGTTATATCAAGAATCTCCACGGCAATACCCAGATTTGCTCTGAGTTACTGCACAATGGTACCTCCTATGCTAAGCCAACAGATATTGCCAACATACTGGCCAACAGATTCAGTTCCAACTTTACCGCCCCCCCCCCAAAGGACCAATTTCAATAGCAGAAGAATGCCAGTCATCCAGCATTACTGCAGCACAGGTTAAAACTGCATTGTCCAAGGCCAAGAATACAGCTTCCATGGGACCCAACAACATCCCTGGCTGTGTTCTACATGAATTACAAAGTGAACTGGCACCACATCTGTGTGCCCTGTTCACTCACAGCCTCACCTCAGGCTTTGTCCCTACCAAATGGTGCAGCTACAGTCATCCCTCTCCATAAAGGAGGAGCGACTACAGACCCTGGAAATTATCACCCCATTAGCCTGATGAGTCTGAAGTGTAAGGCTTTGGAGACCATCATCATGGACCTATTGAACAAGGATACAAGGAATCTCTAAACTCTAGATCCCACGCAATTTGGTTTTGTGAAAGTTGATTATGCCTGCTCAACCTGGATGACTTCTTTGAGTAAGTCACCAGAGCTGTGGATGAAGGTAAGGCAGTTCATACAGCCTACCTCGATCTGGCCAAGGCCTTTGATATCATTCCTCACTCAGGAATTATTGATAAACTCACCAAACTAGGCATCAACCACTATATCGTTAGATGGGTTGCAAACTGGCTCACAGATAGAAACCACAGTGTAAAAGTAGCAGACTCCAAGTCAGACTGCTGACCAGTCACGAGTGGAGTCCCACAGGGTTTGGTCCTCAGTCCTCTCCTGTTTGGCATCTACTTCTCAGAAGTCTAGGCCAACACGGAGGGACTCTGGCTGACCAAGCTCACAGATGACTGCAAGCTGGGAGCCATTATTAACTCCTCTAGCAATGCAGACATCCTACAGAAAGGCCTCACTGAGACCAATGACTAATGCTGAAACCATGGCTTTAAGCTTAATGCCAAAAAATGCGTCATCATCCCCTTTGGGAATAACTCAGTTCCCACTAATTACCACATTGATGGGAGCCCACTGAACACTGAAGGCATTATAAGAGATCTGGGTACACAGGTTGACAGCAACCTCTCCTTCGACCACCACATTGCCACTGTGGCAGAAAGTCCTTCTGTGTGGCACATCTCATTATGAAGGGTTTTGCATCCAGGAAGAAAGAGGTCAACATTTCTCTCTACTTTTCCCTCATTAGACCAATCATAGAGTATAATGCCCCATTTGGCATGCACCTCACTAGACACCAAAAACAGCTGGAGAGGCCACAAACGTACCTCACAAAGAGGATCCTAGGCCTTAAACACATGTCCTACATGGACAGATTCAAAAAACTCCAGCTATTCTCTGTCTCATATTGCCTACCAAGAGGCGATCTCTGCTTGATTTACAAAGCCATGTCTGACCCAGCTGTGTTAGAAATCCTACATCTAAAGAAATTCCAATCCCTCCACATAACATATTCCAGAGACCTCAACCTTATCACCAAAATCAACAGAACATGCTGGAGGGACAGGTTCATAACCCAGAGACTGCCCATGCTCTGTAATAGACTTCCCATACATGTCAACCAGAGGACCTCACTGGCCCTCTTCAAGAGAAATCTTGATGAGTGGATGGGAAATAGAAAGTTCACCCTGGGGATCACTACAGTGGTTCTAATTGATAGAGGCACTAGGAAGTAATGTTGGACGGCATAATGCCAGGGCACTTCTATGGGCTAGGCTTGTAAAGGCTCCAGGGCCATTAGCCTAGTACACACCTATGAACCTATGAACCTATGAACTTCACATCCTGGTTTGAATGAGATATGCATTTTTAAAACCTATTTTCAAGTCTAAAGGCTTATATTAATGACTGCATGTTTTTTAAATGTATTACGTTGGTATGCAGTGGAGTGTTTTTAACACTTTGTAATGCATTGTTGATGTGAAAGTTTGTATTTATTGTTTTGTTAAAATATATTTGCTATGAGATTGACTGTTTTTTATTTTGAATACTGTATCCAATAAAAGTGATCAGTATCAGGCCAAGATAGGCTGATTATATAAGAAAATGCATGAGTTACATGTGCCTCAAAATAAACTATTTATATGCTGTTTCCATGCAATAAATGGGATTCATTAATGGACATTTTGCCATCAGTGAAAAATAATACATCTAATGTTTTTGACCAGAGATTTGCAGCATCCAAAAACAAACCTCAGATTGTTTTTCTTCTATCCCTACAAAGCTAAGATTCTGACAGAGTGTACTCCAGTTTATATTACACTTCCATTTAACAAATTCCTCATGAGAATGAGGTAGAATAGAGGAATGGAAGACTGGTAGTATCCAGACCAAAATACAGAGCAAAGCTCCAACCATTGTTAAGTTTATAAAGTTTCCCTCTCAAAACCACAGAACTGGTTTTCTAAAAGACAACAGAAAACGGGATGCTATCGAAGAATGCCCTTCTCAGCAAAAACAAACAGCATCAATGTGAGTCCCAGAAATTCACTAAACAGAGGGGAGTTGGAGGTGGCAGTCAACAGGACAACAACTTCTCAGTCAAATGGGTCACCTATGTAGGAGAAAGACAGAAGCAGCCAGAGCCCACACAAACCCCCATACAGGGGCAAACTCAACATAACTCTGTAAATTACCCAGTCAGAAAAATGTAGCAGTAAAACACATCTCTCTCAGTTGGAACAAAACTTGATCAATACTAAAATAAGATCAAGTTCCAGACAGTACAACCTGACAACTAGATTTAATAAACTAGAAATTCCTACATTAATACAAATTAAAATGAGCTGCATTGCAACATTCTATACCATAGTAACCAGATGTTAGGGCTTCCTGGTCAAGATCATATGTCAAAACAGGATGCATGTAGGTTGTCTTATAAAGATGGCTTTGATTTACAACATTGGGTTACTAAGAAAACTGTGCAGCCTGTCAGCTCACTGTATGTCTGGGTCAGGACAGACCTGAATGAAGAGCTGTACGTATATATTTGCAGTTCATTACAGTGAATGCTCAAAATAATGAACATTCATTCTTTGTTATTCTGGCTACATGGCAGCTCTGAGTTGGAGATCAAGGTACAGCAGAGTCTATGAATTTTCCCTTTCCCTGCTGTTGTACAGTCTTATAGTTGGTATATTTAATTAGCAGCAGGTGTAGAGTGCATGGGAGCTTGCTCCCAGCATAGTATAGTATTTTTTCATTATTTTAGGATTTGATCTAAAAAGAAATACATGGGAATAGAACCCATAACCTTCCGGTCTTCCAGCACCAAAGACAATTGTGCTACATACTTTATAAAAGCATACATCCCTCTATTATACAAAGAAATGTCTATTGTATAATTAAATAATAAGCCATGACTGTGCACGGGTATATCACAATTTACCCATGGTTGGTGTGGTTTGATCATAAGGCTGAAGCCCAAGCCCAGGTAATTAAACTAAGTCAGCTGTGTGGATATCCTGATGTACCCACAAACAAGGATTATTGCTTTTATACAATAACATTATTTAAGAAAGAAATTTACTTAGCTTTCTTAAATAATGTGAATGTATAACAGAACTTTAGTGTTTTTCTGGCTTTTGTATTCAAACTGATGTACCGTACATGCATATGGAATGTCCACATACTTGTGCACTACATCACTTTAATAAAAGGGGGAGACTAGGGAAGATAAGAACTCCACAGCACTCTCACTGTCCTTTTGTTTTGTATTTGTTGGTGGGTTACATTCCTGCTTAAAGTTATGAGAAGAGAAGAGAAGAGAAGTGTTTGTGCACTTTAAAAATAGAAGAGATAGCAGAAATATGAGAAAAATCAGAGGTGTTTTGCAAATGTGTGGACAGTTGCCAGGTAAAAGGCATTTATTTTTCCTAATTTTCTATTATCCCTCATAAAATAATGCATTGAACAGATGGAAGGAGTACTTTGAGGGGCTGATGAATGAAGAGAATGAGAGAGAGAGAGAGAAAAGGCAGGATGATGTGGGGATAGTGAATGAGGAAGTCCAATGGATTAGCAAGGCGGTAGTAAGGACAGCTATGAAGAGGATGAAGAATGGAAAGGCTGTTGGTCCAGATGACATACCTGTGGAAGCATGGAGGTGTTTAGGTGAAATGGCAGTGGAATTTTTAACCAGATTGTTTAATGAAATCTTGGAAAGTGAGAGGATGCCTGAGGAGTGGAGAAAAAGTGTTTTGGTACCGATTTTTAAGAATAAGGGTGATGTGCAGAGCTGTAGTAACTACAGAAGGACTGAATTGATCAGTCACAGCATGATGTTATGAGAAAGAGTAGTGGAAGCTAGGTTAAGAGGGGACGTGATGATTAGTGATCAGCAGTATGGTTTCATGCCAGGAAAGAGCACTACAGATTCAATGTTTGCTCTGAGAGTGTTGATGGAGAAGTACAGAGAAGGTCAGAAGGAGTTGCATTGTGTCTTTGTGGACTTAGAGAAAGCATATGACAGGTGCCTAGAGAGGAGTTGTGGTACTGTATGAGGAAGTCAGGAGTGGCAGAGAAGTATGTAAGATGGTACAGGATATGTACAAGGGTAGTGTGACAGTGGTGAGATCTGCAGTGGGAGTGACAGATGTGTTTAAGGTGGAGGTGGGATTACATCAAGGATCAGCTCTGAGCCCTTTCTTATTTGCACTGGTGATGGACAGGTTGATAGATGAGATCAGACAGGAGTCCCCGTGGACTATGATGTTTGCAGATGACATTGTGATATGTAATGAGTGTAGGGAACAGGTTGAGGAGACCCTGGAGAGGTGGAGATATGCTCTAGAGAAGAGAAGAATGAAGGTCAGCCAGACTAAGATGGAATATATGTGTGTGAATGAAAGGGAGGATAAAGGAATGGTGAGGATGCAGGGAGAAAAGTTGCCAAAGGTGGATGAGTTTAAATACTTGGGATCAACAGTTCAGAGTAATGGTGAGTGTGGAAGAGAGGTGAAGAAGAGAGTACAGGCAGGGTGGAGTGGGTGGAGAAAAGTGTCAGGAGTGATTTGTGACAGACGAGTAACAGTAAGAGTGAAAGGGAAGGTCTGCAAAAGGGTAGTGAGACCAGCTATGTTATATGGATTGGAGACAGTGGCATTGACAAAAAGGCAGGAGTCAGAGCTGGATGTGGCAGAGTTAAAGATGTTAAGATTTGCACTGGGTGTGAAGAGGGTAGACAGGATTAGGAATAAGTATATTAGAGGGTCAGCCCAGGTTGGACAGTTTGGAGACAAAGCAAGAGAGGCGAGATTGCATTGGTTTGGACATGTGCTGAGAAGGGATGCTGGGTATATTGGGAAAAGGATGCTAAGGATGAAGCTGCCAGGTAAGAGAAAAAGAGGAAGGCCTAAGATAAGGTTTATGGATGTGGTTAGAGAGGACATGCAGGTGGTTGGTGTGACACAGCAAGATGCAGAGGACAGGAAGAAATGGAAGCAGGTGATCCGCTGTGGCAACCCATAACTGGGAAAAGCCGAAAGAAGAAGAAGAAGGAGGTAGTCAAGCATATATCAATGGAAAGTCTGGTCACTCAATAATATCTGAATGTCTGGACTTTCTATTGGAATATGCTGGATTTACAATGGGCACGCTGGTTGGACTGTCCAGTCATTGTGCACATTTTGAATAGCAATGAGCTATTATTGTATAATCTGCTAGCAATGCAAGCTTCAGTACAAGATCAGTCTGTTATGGTTGAGTTATTTGATACGGTCATTAACTGTTCTGGGTTCTTTACAAGTCTTCCATATCTTGAAATGCAGGTGAATTGCTGAAATTTGTTACACAATGTGTCACTGTCACATTGGCTACTGCTCAATGTAACTTCTATACATAGTAATTGCAGGTAACGTGATAATGTTGCTAGCTTTCCTTGAAGTGGATAACATTAAGTAGAGCTTTTTGCCAACACACTTTGTTCTGCCACTGTCTGTAAGATAGCTTTAACTCTGCCACCAAATGTACTCTAAGAAAGTGGGAAGAAAATGTTATCCAAAGCACTCATACAGGGGTGTGTGTAATGTTACAACTTGAACAGTGTCACAGACTCAAATGACTGTTGATCTGTGGGAAGTCTTTGTTTCTTGGCTCTTCATTATGTCTGACAATCACTGCTTCTACTATATTTCTAAGGAGTTCACCTTGTACAAAACACAGAATTGCTGATGTGATAATTTGTTGATTTTTTTAACACTGGCATTTTCATCATTACTGTTCGTTCTTTAGAGAAGCAAGACATTTACACTTCTATCAGAAGAAGGCTTCTGAGTGTCTTGTCTTCCTTTCAATTTCTTGAAAATCATGTTGTTGTACTAACATAAATGTAGTATGTGTAATTTATATCTGAGCCATCTGCTCTTCTAAGTCACAGAATGACAATACTAATTCTTGAAACAGAGTGTTTCCACATTTCTGTAGTGAAGCGTAGCAGTCAACTACACCAGACATTTTATTTTTCTTCAGGATGTTCTTGATTGTCCAGATTGTTACTTCTGCCTCTCTACTTCTTTGTGGATAACACAGACTTAATTTTTGTATTTAAATTACCAGTTGCATGAAAACATTTAACACTGTGCATTGGCAAATTGGAAAATTGTTGACCATTTTTATTTATGAATTATTTGGGTATGCCATGATGAAATACTACAATTTATGCACTTTAATAAGAAGTGCTCAGCATAGTTTTTATACTAATTACTTTTGGGTATTTTGAATATTGGTTTATGTAAATTCTATAATAATGATGATTCATGAACAGAAAGAGATCTCTGCCCACTTTATAATAAGGTATTCCAGGAATATTATGCGGGATCATTTCTTCTTTTGCATTTTACTTTTTTATGGTGACACATACTTCACATTTAGTGCTATATGTTCAGCATCCTCTGTCATCTTATGGAAAAGGTGTCTCATGATTTCTTTTTATTTATCCTTTGTTTCCCAGGTAAGTCCCACTATACTAGTGACCTCTCCTCAAGGGAGACCTGAGGTGGTTTTCATATTAATAGGGGAAATGTGGCCAATGCATTAAAGAATTTCCCCTACCCTTTTCAACATGTGCAGTGGGATCTTTTACATCTACCTGACCTGCCATGAACTCAAGCAGATGGGACCTCGGTTTAAGGTCTCATCCAAAAGTTAGCATACTCAGGAGTGTAACACCTCCCAATGCTGAACTACAGTGTCAACAATCCAATCAACTGGAGTGGGAAAAGAACCCACAGCGTTTTGGTCTTCCAGTACCAAAGACAATTCTGCTACATATTGAACATATGTACCACTGAAACTGCTCTACATGGTTTTTCCTTTACACTTTCATAAATTCATAAATCTTGTTTAATATTGCTTGCCTTATGTTGCTAAGGATTATAACTTTGTCAGATGTAAATAACAGCTGACATGCAGTAGAAAGATAGAGAAAGAAACTGATGTATTGAGGCACTGCTCACATTTTGCTGACTTTTTATTCATAATGACTTATTTTACCTTCATCATTTATATATGTATTGCTATCAACTGACACAGCATGTTGATTTATCATGCATTAATATGAGATTTATCAACACAGATGTCATGGAACCATTCCAAACCTATATTATGCAGGATGTCAGAGAAAAGATCCTTGACGTTGATAGTAAGAAAAAAAGTGTCCAAACTATAAGTCCAGCTTGACTCTCTTAAAAACGTCCCAAGAGTCTTTTAGGAGGTAATTAAATGTCTGACCTACAAATTTCAGTTTATAGTCAATGTATTTGGCTATCCTTGCGTTTTCTGACCCAGAAGCCTCCTTGATAGGTCTAAGTAGGGATTCCCTACATCTTTGTGGATTTTGGGGATACTGATATTTTTTGGAGACCATAGGGACCATGACATTCATACAAGTAAATTCACTGTAATACAGCTCTCCTTGGGTCAGTAAATCATACTGCATGTCAATTCCTTGATTTGCAATGTTTATCTCATTCTTAGAGACTGCAGTGTAAACTTTACTGTTGAGTATGTTGTAAATTTTCCCCACATAATCCTTAGAATCTAACAACCTAATTTAGCCCCTTGTCTGGTTTCACAATTGTACTATTTGTATCTGAGTTGTTGGTATTCAATAATCCCATTTCATGTCTATTATTCAAATTATGATGTAAATTCTTAACATTACCAATCTTCCTAATATTTTTCTCTTGCCAAACATATTCAAGGTGTGATGAAGTGGGGAATTGAAAGAACTGCATTTTTGTATTACATTAATGTCATCCATATCACTGTCAGCATTAGAAAACCAAAGTGTTAAATTCAGGTTTCTTAAATACATTTTAAGACCTAAATCTGTGTCAATAACATTCAACTTCCTTGTAGAGGAATAAATTACAATAGTCCTCCTTGATGGGCAGTGTACTATAATTAAACATTTTAAAGTCCTTTAACATATTCTGGTGAACAGTGAATGATGGAATTACTGAAAATCATTTGATCGGCCTTTACTTCTCCCCTTCCTCCTTCTGTTGTTTGACCACTAGTCGTAATGTAAATTGTCATGTTCATGGTCCGTATGTTCAAGTTTTGGGATATTCCTAATTCTCACAGATCATCTCAATTGTGGGACCTTTGGGTGGGCGGGGCCTATATGAAGGGAAGGCAATCTCATTTGATTCATGGCCTTAGTCAAATCTGTTTTCATCCATTTGTAAAACTTCAGGACTCAAAACGGAATCATGTTTTGGCCCTGAGTTGTTGGATTTTTTATTTATAGGTAGGCGACAGGCCTTACCATTTCATAGTCAGCTTTGTCCCTTAAAATTTTCTTTTCCTTTATTGTTTTTATCCCTTCCCCAATTTTGTCATCCGTAGTGAAAACACATTTATATTTTGGCTTGGATGGATATAACAAGTCTTTAGCCATTGACAGGAAACAATTTCCTTTTTAAGCTGCTCCATGCCATGCATCTTAGCTTTAATTAATAACTCCATTAATTTACATCCCTGTTTGCCAAATAATCGTGTCAGTTTGTGATGTAAATCTGAAGCAAGGACTAACCCTGAATGAAATTTCCAGAACCTGAGTCCATTGGGTATGTGGCATGACTTAATACATGCATTGAAATAACTGTTCTCTAATTTTAAGTTTCTGTATTTCACCATTTTTTTCTCAGACTCATTAATTTGTTCATCAAGGCTTACCTTTACAGGGGCTTTGTCATGTTCAAAAACAAACTGGTCCCAAAAAACAATCATTTATATAAAATGATTTGCAGTTCTGTGCTGCAAGGCTTGCACCCCCATATTTGCTAACCTAATAAGGACACAGTAGGAAAAATTATAGGGTTTTTATATTGAATTTGTTCAGTGCTAGAATTTATATGTAAAATTCCTTGATGACATTTGTATTTTTTAGGTAGGATCCATCTATGAATTAAATGGATTTATGGAATATATTAATTCCACTACCCATTTTTTAAAGTTTTCTAGCAGTATTTGCAATGAGTCCATTTTTTTACTTAAATGTCAAGATAATTGGCATAACAAAGATAAATGGTTTAAATCTACCTTTAATAGAAAACCTACATACCCCAACTCCCTTTTGCATTTCAACAGCTGCCACCCCAACAACCAGAAAAGAGCCATAGCAAAGGTTCAGATGGTAAGAGTGGTGAGGATGGACTTCAGTGGAAATGGACATAACGGGCTGATATGCTTATCTTCGGGGATTTACGCTCTGGAGATCAGTATAAATTCCTAATATGAAGTGAAGGATAAGAGGGGAAAGGGCATTTATTGCGCCTCTCAAGAAGTAATCAAATGTGTAAGAGAATAATCAAACTGTCAACCAATAATGAAGGTAAGAATATAATTATGACATACTATTGATGCCCATAATATTATAATTACTATTACACAGAGTTGGGATATTTTAACCTGTGGTGTTTTGGAAAAAAAGAGTGGGTCTTAAACCCTGGTTTGCTTTTGGAAGAGGGGTAAATTTTAAGAATTTAGTTGAGAGGAAAGGGATTACATCTAACCTGCATATATACAGGAATTTGGGCATGCGTAAATGTAACATTGACAAACCATGCCACTATATCAAGTAAGGTAGTACCATTTTTAAATGGTCTTGAGATTATAAATCACCACAGCCATTATAATGTTACACTAATGGGTGGTCATCCTAAAACAATGTGGTCAGTGTGATACATTCTATGTTTGTTAAATGGAATGTATACTCTGTGAGGATATTTGCCATATTAATCATGAAAAAGAAATAAAAATAAAAGAAACACCAACTTTTTATTTAGCCATATTTTATTCTGTCAGACAACAGTTTTCAGTTTTCAGTAACTGAAAAGTTAACAGTGGGCCAGAGAGGAGGGCCATGGCAGGAAGGACTTGAACTCAAAGAACTGAAATGGCAGGTTAGATTGCAGGCAGATATCCTGCATGATTTAAACAATGTTGCCTCTTTAAAAAGCTATCTGAAAGTGATGGCACTGAATTTATAATGGATGTATCAATCATAAGTCAAATTGCTATAAAGTGTACAACATTTTTAAAAGTGTCAATGTTTTTTTCACACAAATATATAATATATTCATATTTTTGTAAATGTTATATTTTATGTATAGTGTTATTACGTAGTCCAAGAGCGAACTTTCTTTTTGTATTTTAAGAGTTAATACAGGGTGTTGCCATAATGCTTAAGGTTTACCTTACAAAAACAAGGTACAGAGTTTGTATTTCACATTTTAGAAGCATGGCCAGACTTAAAAAGGTCTCATGGGGTCATTAGCCAAATCATTACCTATATGAGTGAATAGATGTGAGCTTATTTCCTGTAGCTTATCTCGTTTATTTTGGTAGGCTGGATTTAACATATGACTTGACGAAAATTATTTAAGAACTGCCAGTCAAGTACTGTGTTGTTATGATGAGCTAAACATAAAAATATTTTGGATTAGTTTTCCTTGTTCCCTTGTGGTGTTACTTTGATGTTTTAATAGTTTTCAGTTTCTGTTTGGTTTCACCTGTAGCTACCAGCGTGGATCTTGGCATGACCTAGAATGTTTGGCTAGTGCACTTTTATCATATTTTTTTAATCTGTACTATTTCTGTTGCAAAAACAGAATAGAGGTAAGGCTCCAGGCTTCTTCAAACAATTTTATTGCCAAAATACACAAGCGCTTTCACCATTAGGCTTCTTCAGATGTATCAAGTAACACACTTACACCTGCATTTATACTAAAAGTAACATGTTCACACACTAAAACTCTTAAAGACATATAAAAAATATATAAACAATTATCTAAAACATAATACATAGGCATGAATAACTATACGTATAACTGTCTATATAACTATATATGCAATTTGCAAATACATATAAAAACATTACATATAGTTGTGTTATCTACGCAGTGGTCTGTTTTTCAAAATAGGTCTTAATGGTATATGGTCATTCAGACCATGTCTATCATTTGCTCTAAGCCTCACTATCCAATTGGTTTCTAAATTCTCGGTTTGTACCTTGATATCACCACCCCTTAGATTTTCAAGGCATCTACCTATCACCCTAAATATAAAGGTCTGCTGTGCACTGGTCTCCTTAATGTGTTTACCTAGAGCATTGAACATACTCCCCTTTTTATGTGATATATATGCTCTCTAATTCTATCTCTAAGTAACCTATCCATTTTCCCTACATAAAATTTGCTACAAATCTTAAAGGCAGCCAAATAAACCACATGGGAAGAATCACATTTAGCACTAATTTCTAAAGGTGTACATTACACCTGTATCTGGATGTTGATATGTTGTGTTTGTATTTATAAATCTACAAAATTGACATTTAGTACATGGCTTTGTGCCTGGACTGTCACTTTGCATAATATGATCTCTGGGGGTACATAGTTGTCTTCTTAAAGATTTCCTGTTCTTAAAAGTAAATTGTGGATATATCCCTACCAACTTACTTACTTGTTTATCAGAAGTTAATATATTCCAGTGTTTATTAATAACATCTGTATAGTATTTTATATTCCTAGAGGAACCAAAACACATCTTAAGAGGCTGTAGGGTTTTTGACTTTGTTTTCAGCATGC
The DNA here is from genome assembly GCF_019279795.1 of Protopterus annectens. Lineage (NCBI taxonomy): Eukaryota > Metazoa > Chordata > Ceratodontiformes > Protopteridae > Protopterus > Protopterus annectens. The sequence goes on along the minus strand of NC_056735.1, from coordinate 1,622,316,115 downwards.
TACCATCTATCTGTTTAGAAAAATAAGGTTCAGCTCTACGGTGTCTTAAATTTCTAACCGATTGCAAACTTCAATTAATCAACTTCTGGTCATACCCTCTTTCTAATAGTTCTATTTTTGTTTTATTATGTTGTACCACAAAATCATCCTCTTTAGCATTTAGTCTAGAAGCTCTATATGATTGATTCTGTGCTACATTTCTAAAAATGAATTGGGGATTCATACTATCTCTTCTAAGGAGATTATTCACACGACATTCCTTCCTGAACATTTTAGTACTTAAATTACCATCCAATTCTTGTGAAACTAAAACATCTAGAAAATTTATTTCTCTATAAGAATAATTCAGGGTGAATTTAAGGAAACTTGTTGAAACATTAATATAGTTTACAAAAGTCTTAAACTCCTCTAAAGAGCCCCCCATAACAAAAAGAGATCATCTACAAATCTGTGAAAGAACAGGATTTCATTCCTATATTCATCCATCTCCAAAATATCTTTCTTCCATCTTAACATTACAGCATTTGCATAGCTGTTAGCACATGATGTTCCCATTGCGATGCCATGACATTGCCAATAAATTCTATCCCTGAATACAAACACATTGTTTTCCAACACCAACCTCAGTAACATTCATGTTAGCTCCATTGTGTTATAATCATATTTCCCATTTTCAACCATTAATTCAACAACGCTGTTAATTCCATAATCATTAGGTATAACAGTAAAAAGTGAAACCACATCGAGTGTTACTAGTAATAATTGCGTCTTATCAGAGTGTTCACAAAAATTATATAAATCTTACAAATTGTTCAGTGTCTTTCAAAATGTGGTTAGATTGATTTATAAGGTTTCTAAGGGATTTTTCCAAAGAAAATAGAGATAGATTCAGTACACCAGTTTCTACTGGCTACAATGGGTCTCATGGGGGGGGGGGGATTTCTTATTTTTGTGTATCTTGGGCAAACCTTGTATCATAGGAATAGTGGGGTTGAGAATAAGAAAATAGTTAAGTAAACTTTCATCTATAAAATTCATGCTAGCCATCTCCTTTAATTGCTTATGAATGTAATCAATCATCTTATTAACTTGTACTAAAGTGATAGCTTTATAAAAAGTATCATCATTTAATAGAAAATGCATTTTCTTATCATAATCTTCCCTATCTAAAATTACAATAGGCCCTCCCTTGTCTGCTGGATGTATCATAATAGATTGATTCATCTGTAGATTTTTTAATGCTATACATTCATCCCTAGTCAAGTTATACCATTTTTTACTATCACTTTGTATTTTTTCTTCATGGAAAACTTTGTAAGCATCATCAATACAGACTTGTTCAAAATCAAAAATCAAAGGATTCAATTTAGGCATAAAACTACTTGTTTTTCTAAAAACATAATCACTACTCTCTTCATTATTAGTGTATAAAATTTTTAACATTAAATTCCTAGTAAATAACTTAATATCTAGCACAACATCAGTAATATCAGAATCTAAAGTAGGAATAAAGGAGAGTCCTTTTTCTAATACTTAACATTTATGAGCTGACAATTCATAATTAGATAAATTTACAATTAACTTTTGGTGTTCAAGAAAGCCTTTTTGATAGTGTATGGACTCACCATACTGTCTATTTGTTTCCTTTTGTTTCTTGTCACACTTCTTCCCCTTGATTGCGTCTGGTTCAGTCAGCCTCTCCCATGGCTGGCAGATCTGCTCCTGGTGGGCAAGGGAAATTGCAGTCCTGTTGGTCGAGAACCTCCTAAAAAAGTAGAAGTGGGATGAAGGTCTTCATTTAATTCATGCCCATCGTGGACACTTCCATTCACCTCATGGTATATTTGTGCCTTGGTGGTAAAGATTTTCCTTCTAACAGCTATGGTGTCAGTTACCGGCAAATTACTACCTAACTCAGTGATTGCAGGGTCCCTGCCTTCTCGTTCTTCTTGAATCTCCTCTGCATTGTGATTTGTAGTAGTCGGCAAAGTGCTTTCACTATTGGTCGTAACCTCAGTTGAAGTGATATGATTGATGGACTCAACTTCTGTATGCACGCTATTCACATTGTAGCCTAAATTATTAACTGCTCTCGGCCACATAAAGACGTGACCCGTTGAAAAGTCCAGCCTATCTCTTTGCAATTTCTTTATCTTGATTTGTGTCAGTTTATGGCTGTACACTGACACATTATCAAGCATGTCATTAATTGGTTTCATTGTAACACTCAACTCATATTTTTTACATAAGTCCAAGTATTTATTTTTAATTAAAGGCATCAATTTCAATTCTTCTTGCTCAGCAGCTTCCGACAGTAGTTTCAAATACCCAAAGCTGGTTTGTATGTTTAATTTCTGCCAAGCCATAGCAAAGAAGGTTCACAGTCAGTTTGAGTGGGCATTTTAAGAATTCTTAAGCCCCTAGGTACAATGCCTTCTGTGAGGCATGTTTGCAGATGATATTTCTCAAACTGTACTCTTTTCAACTTCAAAAGATCTTTTTCCAATGAAAATAACTCACTTTTCAGTGCCACATAGTCTATATTCACTATATCATCATGTTCTAGTACATTTTCATCACAAAGCAAAGGACTCGTTCTCTCGCTTACCTTTGAAATGAATTGATTCACAGTACGATCTGTCCATGTAACATTTAATACAGGGTTGTATTCCAGTTCCGTTGTCTGTCCCTGTGAATGTTCCTGTTGCCATAACCCTGGATCCATTGGAATAAAATGACCAAGAGATAATGCACAAAACAGTCCCAACAGCAACCAGGTACCTCAATAAATAGTATAATATCGATTCAGGTGCAAAAACAGAACAGAAGTAAGGCTCCAGGCTTCTTCAAACAATTTTATTGCCAAAATACACAAGCGCTTTCACCATTAGGCTTCTTCAGGTGTATCAAGTAACACACTTACACCTGCATTTATACTAAAAGTCACATGATCACACACTAAAACTCTTAAAGACATATAAAAAATATAAAAAATTCTCTAAAACATAATACATAGTCATGAATAACTATGCATATAACTGTCTATATAACTATATATGCAATTTGCAAATACATATAAAAACATTATATATAGTTGTGTTATCTACGCAGTGGTCTGTTTTTCAAAATAGGTCTTAATGGTATATGATCATTCAGACCATGTCCATCATTTGCTCTCAGCCTCACTATCCAATTGGTTTCTAAATTCTCGGTTCATACCTTGATATCACCACCCCTTAGATTTTCAAAGCATCTACCTATCACTCTAAATATAAAGGTATGCTGTGCACTGGTCTCCTTAATGTGTTTAGCTAGAGCATTGAACATACTCCCCTTTTTATGTGATATATATGCTCTCTATTTCTATCCCTAAGTAACCTATCTGTTTTCCCTACATAAAATTTGCTACAAATCTTACAGGTAGCCAAATAAACCACATGGGAAGAATCACATTTAGCACTAATTTTAAAAGTGTATATTACACCTGAATCTGGATGTTGAAATGTTGTACTTGTATCTATAAATCTACAAAATTGACATTTAGTACATGGCTTCATGCCTGGACTGTCACTTTGCATAATATGATCTCTGGGGGTACATAGTTGTCTTCTTAAAGATTTCCTGTTCTTAAAAGTAAATTGTGGATATATATCCCTACCAACTTACTTACTTGTCTATCAAAAGTTAATATATTCCACTGTTTAATAACATCTGTATAGTATTTTATATTCCTAGAGTAACCAAAACACATCTTAAGAGATTGTAAGGTTTTTGACTTTGTTTTCAGCATGCTACTATCTATCTGTTTAGAAAAATAAGGTTTAGCTCTACTGTGTCTTAAATTTCTAACCGATTGCAAACTTAAATCAGTCAACTTCTGGTCTTACCCTCTTTCTAATAATTCTATTTTCGTTTTATTAAGTTGTACCACAAAAGATATCCTATAGTGTTATTACATAGTCCAAGAGTGAAATTTCTTTTTGTATTTTAAGAGTTAATACAGGGTGTTGCCATAATGCTTAAGGTTTACCTTACAAAAACAAGGTACAGAATTTGTATTTCACATTTTACAAGCATGGCCAGACTTAAAACGATCTCATGGGGTCATTAGCCAAATCATTACCTATATGAGTGAATAGATGTGAGCTTATTTCCTGTAGCTTATCTAGTTTATTTTGGTAGGCTGGATTTAACATATGACTGGATGAAAATTATTTAAGAACTGTCAGTCAACTACTGTGTTGTTATGATGAGCTAAACATAAAAATATTTTGGATTAGTTTTCCTTGTTCCCTTGTGGTGTTACTTTGGTGTTTTAATAGTTTTCAGTTTCTATGTGGTTTCACCTCTAGCTACCAGCGTGGGTCTAGGCATGACCTAGAATGTTTGGCTAGTGCACTTTTATCATATTTTTTTTAATCTATATATATACTATTTCTGTGTTGATAAATTCTTTCTTAAGAGGCTTCTTTGTTTTCCCTGTAGAGAATGCATTACACACGTCACAACTAGGCAAATATACTACCCATCCTGCACTGCAACAAAATCCACCAGCCCTTCTCCAGGCCTTTATCCTTTGATTCACAACATATCAAAAATTAAATAGATAAGAAAAAGTAAATATATGATATACATTATGTCCATCTATATTACCTTGTTCAACTAACATTAGTTTCACAACTTAGACACATTAAGTTTTAATACACTTGAAATGGAACTACTCTCATTCAGTCCTGGCAAAGGTTGTGGTATTAGTTCTAGTTTGCCAAATTAATTCTCAGTTTTCTAATTGTGTTTTCTAATCACCCCCCCCCTCACTGGAATAGGTGTCTGCTCAAGAACTAAAAATATATTTTCCACCTTGGGCACGACCTTGAATGTCTGAATACAACACTTTTTTCTTCCTTTTTATCTATACTATATATGTGTTGGTAAATTCTTTCTTAAGAGACTTCCTTGTTTTCCCTATAGAGAATGCATTACATGAGTCACAACTAGCCAAATTTACTACCCATCCTATGTTGGAATTAAATTTACAAACACCTCCCAAAATAGAGAAAAATGTTATTTTTGGTTCTAGAGCAGACACATATTCCAGTGGGAGAGTGACTGGAAAAAAATTTAAAAGCATGACAAATACTTACAACCTCCTAAATACTTGATTAGTTAATTATATCTTCCACTGGCACTATGCAAAATGTAAGCTTATGATTTATATGCTTGTATTAACAGAGCAGACAACTTGCCCAAATGATTTTAGTTCATGATCTGAATAAGTTAATAAGCTACTCAATCACACACAGACATAGACAGGATTAATGTCTTAGACAGTGATTCTTAAGTAATACTGCATTCTACTTCAGTATCCAACTTAGAAGTAGAACTTCTGTGTAAAATGTTCAATGTTTCTGACCTGCAGGGATTATAAGCATTATTTATACTGCAATTATGAATTCTGATACCACCCATGCATATTTTCACTATTGTTCTTTCATCCATTGAAAATAAATCTCTTAGATCTTTTTCATTTCTTCATTTAAATACTTTAGCAAAATAATATATAAATTTCCACAGTGCCTGCAAGTCTGACTGCTTTATACCACCTTTATTTGTACTTGTAGCCACAGTAATTTCATACAGTAGAATTTCCAACTATGTGTTTTCTTCTGGCCACCATCTTGAAATATTACTGTTTTTTTCTGTTTCATTGTATGTTCTGTGTTCACTTTTAATTACTGAATTATCTTTCAACCTTATTTTGCATACTTACATTTGCTCATGCAGTCCTTTAAGTTAAATGTTATCCAGATCACTTAGCATTCATATATCTAGCACATAATAAGGTATTTGATGTGACATTGTCACCAATCTGCCTTTAACTTGTTCATTTATGCAACGCTGACAATTCTGCCTCTTATCTGTGAGTCATGCAACTTCCTGATTTAAACATCTTATTCTGTTCTTGTGCTGAACTACCTATGAATATATAGTTTCCTGAGCTCATTGTTTTTGGTGAAAAATAAATAGATTATATAAGAAAGAATTTTTTCCTTGTCTTACAGCATGCTAGGAAATGTATTTCTGCTTATTTCCTATAAATTTTTACCTTGTCTTTTTCACTTTTTCACTTCTTCAATGTCAAAGACATTAAATTCTTTTATAGCTTTTTACCTTTGATATGCAACGATGTAAGATAGTTTTTTCCCCCTAAGTAGTCTGCAGTTCTACTCACTGTCAGATATGGCTGAAAGCCTTGAATCCAGCATTTTCAGTTTTTATATAATTTACAGTGCAGCTACAGAGATATTGGTAACTGAAGTACAGACATACTGAGCCAAAACATAGAGTTTCCAGATACAAATGCTGTTTATCTATGAGTTGAAAAATGTGATTATTTTGGGGGAATCATGTTGACTCGCCAAAGATAGTTTTGACAATGGTAAAAAGTTTGAAAATTTTCTTTCCAAAACTACATTCAGCAAACAAAAGAAATAATTTTTCCCATGTGATGCAGTTCCCTCAAACTTATATATACCAATTCCAAGGTCACAAAACAGTGTTGAAAAAGGTAAATTCTACTGTGGGTGAAGCTAGTTTTGCTGATTTAACTCACTTTCAAGAGTTCTTTGGGAATGCGTAGACTGCATATTAGTTAGGTAAAACAGTTCTGTCTTCAAAAAAAAAAAAAAAAACAAGAGTGGTTGCTGAACACAGAGGATGTGCAAGTTGTCAGAAAAAGAGCCTTATTCTGATAATGTACAGTATTCTCTACTCTTAACAAGATATAGTGTCAGGATAGGCTGAGTAAAGAGGTAAGACTACAAAAGGCCCGAAAGGAAGTTATCACATAACATCCATCCCTGCATAAAGTTATACCTTTATTAAACTATATTCCCTAATTGTATCTCTATATATGAAACTAGCTTCAAATAGTTCTGTAATATATTGAATCAATACTTCATTTTAAGTTCACTTCCCTTAATCTGTCTTCAGCTGATGGAAAAAGAACACTGACGTTTGAATGTTAATTATTCAAAGATAAAATCAATTCTACCGTTAAAGCTGGCATTTCTACATTCTGCTATGTATGCTAAACAAATTCCCTTATTTATCATGTGTGTGTGTGTGTGTGTGTGTGTGTGTGTGTGTGTGTGTGTGTGTGTGTGTGTGTGTGTTTAACTCAATATCTAAAAAGTAATTTATATAAACCTTCCAAAAATGGTCTGTTGAACTAGAGAATTTAGAAACAGCTGTTACTGCTTACCTAGTTTATAAGCCCGTGTGTTGTATGCATGTAACTAATATAGAGGATTATGATACAGATCACTGGTCATAATCAAATGGTTAAAGGATTTGAAGAAATGAATTCATGAAATCAAATAGATAGCAAAACTCAAGCAGTAAATTTCTTGAACCCATTTTTGAACCCATTAACCAATAATTATAGTCATAATCCCTTATTGTATATGGAGTGTTAGCTGCTTCAATGTTCTAGAACTTACAGAAAAAGTAAAGAGCTAGCAACACAAAGTGATCTTCAGCTTTAAAAACTGTAGCATGGTTAGTACTACTTCAAAGATGATGGGCAAAGGTGGTGTCCCTCTGATGAAGGAGCAGATTTAAAACCTTTTAGACTGTTCAGTCTGACATATGTTTATTTATATGTAATATCACAAGTGTAATATAGCTTTTAAAGCTGTAAAATGTTTTTCATGTTATTCTGTGGTAACTGTTGCTAACAGCCTAGCAAAATATTAGAGATTGACAGCACAGAATGGTGCTATGCAAAGTTGCCCTAGTCCCTGTCTCAGCATAATCATAGTGCTTTATGTACTACAGTTCAGCTTTTCACATAGTTAATTTGACATATATTTCTATTTTCAGTTATTTCATACTTCAGTATTTCAACTAATTTGTTCAAAAAGATCATTATGATATAAAATTCTTCATTTTCATAGTCAAGAATTAAACTAGCAATATTACTTTTATATAACACTGAAAAGAGATTTATAATATTTTTCAAGTTTGAAAAAAAAAACATTGTCAATGCAGGCAATTAACATAGATGAAAAGATGTTTTTTTCTATTAAAACCAACACGTTTCCAAATCAGTATAGAATGAGTGCTTTTTCCACAACTGCTTCTTAGCTGTCCCATTAAAAGAAGAGTATTGGAATGAGATCAATACGGTATCAATGTATATGATTTTTCACTACATCATAGTTCTTATAAAAGAACACAGAAAAATCCCTTTCCTTTTAACTGTTGACTCCAGCCAAGCAGAAAGGGACAGGAAAGACAAGTTTTCAATAAGGTCACTGTACCTTCATTTGAACCATTATAGTTAAAAAAATTAAAGCAACATTCCTACTAAGCAGCACAATATTACATCATAAAGACTAAAGTTCCTTCTGTTCATGTTTCAAAGGCAAAAGACAAGAGCACCATTAAAAAGCTGATGTGTCCTTCCAGCAGAACAATCATAAATATTCTCACTGATGATGTATCTTCAAATCATCCAGTCTTCTAACATGAGCTTTTTCATCACTGCCACACTTATCAGTTTCTTTAGCTTACTTTTGTGCTCAAAACCTCTTCAGCTTAGTTTCTTTCTATGATTGCCAGAAAAAAAGAAACACCAATCTTTTATTAGAAGAAGAAAAAAGTAAAATTCAGAGGAAAAAGTAAAATAGTAAAACGTGCCTTGCTTATTATTGTGTGAATATCATTAAAGCATGTATTCCAAACAATGTGCCAGTGATTGCAATACATTAATGAAGCATATTAGATATAGTAATTTGGAAGTTAAAACAAATGCACAACTCATCACTTAATCCATCCAAAAAATTGCATGATTTAAAAATGAAGAAACAAGCAGATCCAAATATGTCATGTATTGTAGCCTTTTACAAACATGATAGTCCTGGGTGGACAGACATTGTTGCAGCTTATCAAAATGGCACACATTGTCTAATTATTTGTTATGGTCACACTCAAAGAATAATTTGCACACAAGGTCCATGGCTGTGATAGCAATATAATGTAGTAATAGCCTTGAAGTGCATGTGGCAAAAACAGAGAACATGTAATGCATGTGTTTTGCATCATTTTAAATATAATTTTTGTCCCTAAATCATCTTTTTCAGAGTAAGATGACTACCACGTTTATTGAATTGGTGTTTCACAATTTATTTCTTATATGGACGGAAGCCTCACAGACACCTATCCATCCAGGAAGCTTTGTTTTTTTGGACCCTTAATTTAATATAACTAATTTGGAGACCAAATAACCCCTGAGTAATTGCTCATTCAATCCAATGGGCCAGAGAGTCTTAAAGCTTGCTGTAAACATAACAAAATACTATTAAATTCTATCTATATGTAAGGCTTATTATAGTACACATCTACACATGTTGTGCCATGTAAACTGTTGCACAGCATAATGTATGGTCCAGCACAATGTGTACATGTGTGTAAAGGGTACAAAACAGGAAAATGTGAACATAGGGGTGGGCTTGAAGCACCATAGGAGCAGAGGAGATACACACTCACACACACACACACACACACACACACACACACACACACACACACACACACACACACACACACACACACAACAAATTGTAAGGAAAATACTTACATATAAAATCCTGTTAATGAGGATTATTTTTTTTTAATTCTTTGTTCTGTCCTCATGCCTGGTGACCATCTATTCCCCACTGTGACTATGTGTATTCTATATCAAGTCAATGAGATGACATCCGCAGAATGACCAAAGGTATTTTCCTTCTTCTGGTTCTAACCCCTCCATGAGATGAGATGCCTTTTTTGTATGCATGTACATTCCAGCTCATGATCCATGTAGGGTACTATATCAACATGGCATGGCAGAGTGAAGAGCATGTCCCTAGTCCATATAATTCATACCCTGCACTTCTATCTTGCATAAAAACCAACATTGTATCAGACAGAATACCACCCCACATACAACAGGATGGACAGTTGATATTATATACTCACTGCCATCCACCTGGTGATGTAAGCTTGGCTCTAGATGATTGCCACTGTTGAAGTGACACCCTGCCCCATGTGCAAAAATGAAAAAAAGGGTTTGTGGATTCATGGATGGATCTGCCTTGATGGCTGTTCTGTTTCCAGATTTCTCATTAGTGTAATGTCATGTGGGTCACAGGTGGGGCTTTATCCCTCTGTACCATGGAACCAGTGGTGGGAGGCTTCTTTTGACATGCCAGTGAATGATATGTTTCAAAGTCAATGTTTATTTGTTGAAAGCGCTTATCAACTTGCAAATATTTTATTGAAGTGTCTATATGTTTCTACTATCTTCGTTGGATGTTTTTATGAGTGGTGTGCATCCTGCTGCCGTTATCGTGTGTAGTATTTTACTTAAGTTATCATGAATGTTTTTTTTTTCAGCTCACACAAACGGCAGATGTGAATCTTGACAAAGAAAACAATAACAAATGGAGTAGTGATTATGGGGAGTTACAAACTTTGTACAGGAAGTGCATGTAGGTGCCTCATTGCAGATACATATTAGAGGGAAACTGACTAAGCTGCTGGCTGGCAGACACACCACTCCATAGCTATCAGCACAGTACAGTATGATATACTAGGACATGCCCCCAAGTAGTTCATCAAATCCCTTAGTACCTGCTGCATAGAGAGAGGACTCCATCCCAATGCCTCAACTGATCCACAGCCACAAATGTCATCTAAACGGCATCTACTACAACTTGCAGATAAAGGCAGAGACATTACCCAAGATGAGGTGAACAATGTACCATCTGCTCCATAACAACACCTAGATCCCCAGGATTATTCATCACTGCTGTCTCTCTGCTGCCATAACAACACCTAGATCTCCAGGATTATTCATCAGTGCTGTCTCCCTGCTGCCATAACAACACCTAGATCCCCAGGATTATTCATCACTGCTGTCTCCCTGCTGCCATAACAACACCTAGATCCCCAGGATTATTTGTCACTGCTGTCTCCCTGCTGCCATAACAACACCTAGATCCTCAGGATTATTTGTCACTGCTGTCTCCCTGCTGCCATAACAACACCTAGATCTCCAGGATTATTTGTCACTGCTGTCTCCCTGCTGCCATAACAACACCTAGATCTCCAGGATTATTTGTCACTGCTGTCTCCCTGCTGCCATAACAACACCTAGATCCCCAGGATTATTTGTCACTGCTGTCTCCCTGCTGCCATAACAACACCTAGATCCCCAGGATTATGTGTCACTGCTGTCTCCCTGCTGCCATAACAACACCTAGATCCCCAGGATTATTTGTCACTGCTGTCTCCCTGCTGCCATAACAACACCTAGATCCCCAGGATTATTTGTCACTGCTGCCTCCCTGCTGCCATAACAACACCTAGATCCCCAGGATTATTCGTCACTGCTGTCTCCCTGCTGCCATAACAACACCTAGATCCCCAGGATTATTCATCACTGCTGTCTCCCTGCTGCCATAACAACACCTAGATCCCCAGGATTATTCATCACTGCTGTCTCCCTGCTGCCATAACAACACCTAGATCTCCATGATTATTCGTCACTGCTGTCTCTCTGCTGCCATAACACCTAGATCCCCAGGATTATTCGTCACTGCTGTCTCCCTGCTGCCATAACAACACCTAGATCCCCAGGATTATTCATCACTGCTGTCTCCCTGCTGCCATAACAACACCTAGATCCCCAGGATTTTTTGTCACTGCTGCCTCCCTGCTGCCATAACAACACCTAGATCTCCATGATTATTCGTCAGTGCTATCTCCCTGCTGCCATTATCCTTGACTGAAGAGTGTGGTGGTGACTGTGATAGAGAGCAGCCAAAATCAGTCAGACAGGATAAACTGTTATTTCTATGTACAGCAACACAGAAAGAGTATTAAAATGGTCTGCAGCATATAGTATGACAGAGTTATCCAGACAAAGTGGTCTGCAGTCTAAGCACTTAATGTACAGATGTATTAATCTGTGTTGTACCCACACATTCTCTGAAACACCTGCCAGTCAGCAAACAAATCCAAACTTCTATAGCTATCACTACTAGCATCATGTGACCATACAGAATTCCACTGTAGAAATAAAATTGGGTGTGGTTAAAATTATAATTTACATAGTGTGCACATTACCGTCATGCAATCACACAGTGCTATAGTATGGTCTATGTCTGCCCCAGTAACCATGGCATGTCCCCCTTGTCAGCTGGAAAGGTAAAACAGGCTGCATTACCTAGTCACACTACTTGGTCCAACATGGCAGCAAACACTCTGCAGTTTACTGCTACCCTTGAACTGTATGCAGATGCCCAGTGTAAGAAAAATTCAGCACCCAGCACTGGACAGTGCCTAGGCAGTACTGCCCCTACATTTCTTTATTTCATATATATGTATGTATGTAAGTAGGTTTTGTATTCAGCAGACTGCACTCCCAAGTACAATGCAGGATGCACTTCATTAAAGCAACTGTATTTGTCTAAACAATGCAGTTCCTGAGAGAACATAGTTTGTATACACAGAACATCAGGTCATGCAAAGCAAAATAATTGTAACTGTCTCTGTGGCATGCTCTGCACTTAAAATATGACTTGGCCAGACTTGTTTAAAAGTTTGTTTGTTTGGTTGGTTGGCTGTTAGTTTCAAATGGCATAGGATATTTTAATGGCAGTACAGGGTGAAATGCTCTAATATATAGTCTAATAAGTGAGACTAACCCAGTCAAAAAATATAAATAAATTTATGAATTAATTAATTCATATTGATACAAATGTGGAAAACCAAAATGCAGAAATTACATAAAATGGTTCATAATCAATATGAAAAAAAAATGCACAAAGAGGCTAACAATCAAATAATGATTCATACTAGACAAAAAGGTTAAATAAATGACAAAATGCTCAGTCCTCCCAGAATGTTAATCAGTAAGTGATAGTTAAAGAAGTTCATGTCATCCATAATTTGAAGGACACAGTGCAGAAACCTCCTACTGTAAATGTACACATCAAAAGAGAGGTAGAAAATGACATAAGTATAGAAATATTGTACATACATTAAATCCTAATGGCACTGAAACAGTACTGTGATTAAATATAAAGTAGAATCATTTGGAAACAATGGAAAGACAGCTGATATTTTAGAGAAATACTAGAAAGGGAATAACTACTTCTAAAGGGGTTAGGATATAATACAACAGTGTCCACTGTGGTGAGGGGAGGAAGGAAAAGGGTGAACAATAAAGGACAGGAGTGTAAAGGATGCAATAATAGGATAAAGGGGTAATTATGGTCAAGGTTATAGCAGCTGCATTTGTTGCTTCAGATTCCTAATTTTCCAATAGCAGCACAGTAGTGAATTGCTTAGAATTCCTGTGTCACTGACCTTGCTTCTTAAGTTCATTTCCAGTTTGGGGAGGGTGCAGGACTTATCTGTCATATCTGTTTGTTCTCCTTGAGCCTATAAATTGCTTATAGCTGTGTCAGTGTTTGAATGTCTCCCTCTCTGTCACATGCGTGTGTGTATGTGTGTGTGTGTGTGTGTGTGTGTGTGTGTGTGTGTGTGTGTGTGTGTGTGTGTGTGTGTGTGTGTGTGTGTGTGTAGACTGTCATCCAGTTCATGATTAGTTTCATGTTACACCCATTGTTTCCAGGATAGGACCCATTACCCCTTTTGCCCCAAATAGTATAAAGTGGCTACCAGGAAGTAAATGAATAACTGCATCTAAACGGGAAATTGAATGACTGAGGTACACTGTGGCTATGAACATCTTTTATAACCTTACCAAATATAACACACACAACAGCCAATATTCTTGGTATAACACTGTGCAGGGTTGCTCTGCTGAACATTTTTACATTTTTACTAGATGATTGTCTCAGTAGACTTACAGATTCAGAATATTGGGCCCTAGCATTATTACATGCTTAGGCCTATGTCATATAACAATGCCTAGTTATTTATACATTCTAGCCCGAGTACCATTGCATGCACACTTCTGTACCAGGTGTCATTATGTATTCCAAGATCTGCAATGATGTGTCCATCCAAGAGCTATGCAATTCCAACCAACATACATTCCTGTACTACTGAAAACTTACGCATATAGAATATTGGGCCCTAGTAATCATACATGCTCAGGCCCATCTCATATAACAATACATGATTATTTATACATTATAGCATTAGCACCATGGTATGCACACTTCTGTACCAAGTGTCTTTATGTATTCTGAGATATTCAATCGTATGTTCATCCAGGAGTTACGCACCTCCAACCAACACACTTTCCAGTACTAAATGATTACTTTGATTAGGCTTACTTGACAATTGCTATAAACTTCACTTTTTTTTCTTCTTTTTTTTTGCACTGATCCCTAAGAAATATTATGTTCATGCTCAGGCTTGATAGCACAACAAACTGCACTTCTGTACTTCTGACAGGATGTAACTCACTCGACAGTGCCATGTCTGATTGCACTGTTAATATGTCAACATTCACAGAGACAGTTGTACTATATGGGAAATGTGTCTGTACAACTAGTATAAACAATGCATAGATTCTCTATACTGTAAATTCACAGGACATAGAATTCAAAGACAGTAGAACACAGCAACACTGTGCCTTATAAATGCTTATAGTATGAGTTATTGAAATCTTATCTATATGAATACAGCTGCATGATGCCAATACCTCACAACTAACCGCCTGTAACATAAAAGTAATGGGACATCTCAAAATAAAGGTGTCTTCTAGGAGGTATGCTCACCTGTACCCCACAATCTCCAAAATTAGATATCATCATCATCAACATCTTCTTTTGGCTGTTCCCGTTAGGGGTCACCACAGCGGATCATCTGTTTCCATTTCTTCCTATCCTCTGCATCATGCTCTTTCACACCAACCACCTGCATGTCCTCTCTCACCGCATCCATAAACCTTATCTTAGGCCTTCCTCTTTTCCTCTTACCTGGCAGCTCCATCCTTAGCATCCTTTTCCCAATATACCCAGCATCCCTCCTCAGCACATGTCCAAACCAACACAATCTTGCCTCTCTTGCTTTGTCTCCAAACTGCCCAACCTGAGCTGACCCTCTAATATACTGATTCCTAATCCTGTCCATCCTAGTCACACCCAGTGCAAATCTTAACATCTTATACTAACTTCATATTTGCAAAACTACTGGGAAAGGACAAACTCTTGGAAATAGTGCACAATCATTTCTTACAAGTAAAAAACTGACCATTTGTTATCGGGCTGTTAAGTTCTGATTCACTACTCCTTAATGAGACCAGTAATTTGTCATAAACACAGCACCCTGCACTTTATATTGACTATGAGCTGATTACAGGAAAATGCTATGATGTATGCATATTTTTGTATGAAGGTTTCATGATACATATTGGTGCCATCAGCTGGATGCAAACTTCAGCACATTGCAGGGACTGACCCTTTAGCAGCACTGCAATATTTATATAGTTTCACATGTACTACCTCCTCAGTTTGTGTTTCATACATTATTGACGTCATGTATGCACCTAGATAGTATGATCACATGCAATATAAGATGTGAGATGCACATTGTCCATAGACACACACACAGATTCAGACTCACACACAGAGACAGACAGACAGACAGACAGACAGACAGACACACACACACACACACACACACACACACACACACACACACACACACACACACATGCTCTCACACACACACACACACACACACACACACACACACACACACACACACACACAAACACACACACGCACATGCATGTCTAGGTATATGCATATGTGAATGTATCAGTAATATGCATTTTAGTATAAAAATCATGTGATAGGAGAGAGTGAAATGCCATGTGATAGGAAGGAGTGCATATAGAATTTTGCTTAAACTGTGCATTATTTTTATGTCTGCAATTGTCTTTAGATAAAACTGTAAAATAACAGTTGTTTAATCTGCTCCTAATTCTTAAGAAAAGAGGTATAACAACAGAGTAAAACAATATCACAATGTATTAACTTAATGGTGTATAACAAAATCATAATTTATTAACTGATTGACCCCAGTTTCTGTGCTTTGAAATGTTAACTGTTGTATCTGTAAATATGGCTGCTATTTTAAATGCATTTTAAAGAGAATGAGGAAGAATGAATACCAAATATTTTATTTGTTTTAATTAATTATTTTATCAATTAGTGTTGCTGCGTCATGTTTTTTTTTATTATCCAGTTTATTTTCCTACCATAAGCCAGTTGTTTAATTTTATTATTTTTTCCATTTACGTGTTATTATACCAATATGTTTGGTATAACAGTTCAAGAACATGTTCCTCATATTCTATCGGTATTTTTAAATAATTTCTTAGACCAGTATCAGTGGTATTAATTCATCTTTCATTATTTCATATATCTGTACTCTGTAACTGTATGAAATGCTGCAGAATGAAGGAAGGAAGGAGAGGAAAACATTTCTAAAGGAAATTTAAAGATGTTCCTTCGTTTAATAATAAATAAACCAATTCACCATGTGAATATTTGCACTTTTTTATACTAAAACAAAATATGATTCAGGCCAGCTAACTCTACTAGAAAAAAACAAAAAAAAAACAATATCCATATTCCTCAGAGTTAACATAGCACATGATTTGCATATTGTGAAATTCCTGACTTATGGATCATCCAGCATTCTAATGTTTTTAATAATGAAACCTAATAGCTTAAAACGTTAGTGTTGAGTTGCCAAGATTACTTTTAGAGGACAGCACAGATGGGGAAAAACAGTATATGCAAAAACAATACAGTGTGAAAAAATACACAGGGATATTAGCTATATCCTTGTTGAACCCATTGTTTTAGGTTGAAAAGGTGTATAAATATTACAGTGTCATAATTCCATTTGCGAAAATGTCAGTACTGAGTTAATAAGACAGTATAGTATATACAAAGTATATGCAAAAATAATCTAGTGTGGGAAAAAATATACAGGCATATCAGACATGCTCCTGTTGTATGCATTTTCATAGTATGAACACAACTAGAAATATATGGCATTATGATTCCAGCTCTGAAAAGGAAATGTTTGAAAGTGACTAGAAAGATTTTACATGAGGCCATGTATTTAGTCACATAGATTTTATTTGCTTATTTATTAATTTATTAATTTATTTTATTTTTTTACTTTTTGCTTATGTCTCATCTAGATTATACATATTGTGGCAACAGTTTAATCAGCAAAAAAAAAAAAAAAAAAAAAAACAGTAAACCAAGCAAAAATATTTTAAATAGACCAGTGAATGAATTAAAGGCTATTACTCTTATAGTCTGCATGTCCTCCCCGCTGTTGGGTGGGCATTCGAAAGACATGCGTAAATGGGCGTGCCTTCGTTGAAGGTTGAACGTCGAGCTGGCACCTCGGTGTTTGTAAAAATCTACTGCCAATCATTAGCGGACCGGAGTTCCGCTGTGGCGACCCTAACCAGGAAAAGCCAAAAGACAAACAAACAAACTTAGAAATACTGAGATTTATCATGGAATAATGAACTAAAATTTATAAAGTATCAGTTTATATATAAAATGTCAGGAAAATAATGTTTTATAGTCTCAAAGGGACAGTTCAAATGGATGAATGACCCTTGAGTTTATAGATGTTGCATGATAAAAATGCATGAATATTGATTTCCATATAATTCCATACTTATGCGATCTTTCCAACATAGAAAAATATATTTGGATTGGCCTACTATGTAGTAGTTTCGGGTGATTAACAAAACCTGTAACATAGCATTTAGACTGATTTCTGCATCACATTTTTATTTATTAATTGGGGCAGAGCACTGAGCTACATAAACTACATCCTGGTTAAGTGGCTTGTTCAGCATTACCCACCAGGCAAATGAAGGGTCAGGGAATCAAACCGTGGACTACAGGAAGCAGTTCAGTGACAGCTCATAGACTTCATTCTCTGTGCTTTGTGTCACTACTGTATTTTTTAAAAAAAGGTCAGAACAATGTTATTGACAAAACTGTGATAACATTGTCATCTGGTATAGATGTTCTTTGTACAGACATTTATAAACTCATACCTGAAAAATGCACATTTCATTTATTTCATTATTTAAATAGTATTTGACACTTGTCACACTGGTTACAATGATGGTATACATGCAAATACTGTTTTTTTGTGTGGTGATAATGTATATCATTAACTTATAGGTATGTCTGTAGATCTACTGTGACATCACTGATTATGCCTGACTATGTCATTGTTAGAACTACAACACTTTCCAATGAAATAATTGTTATAGTGAAAATAGTGCTCTATAACAATATTCTATAGATACCTTATTTGATATATACAGTAGCATGTTGCCACATCATTGCTTAACCAGGTTACTGATTTTATGAAAACATTTATCCAGATATATGCTGCAAATGGAATTGTAGCAAGTATAACATCTATTTAAAGATGTAGAGAATATTAAAATCAGTGGTTGTATTCTGGTCAACATTTGTGTGACATCACTTACTGCAGTTCTTTACTAGCAGGAATAACTGCCACCCTAGTCTTATTAAATCTGAACTAATTTTCCTGAAGGTCAATTAAACAGTTCTGAAGGTTAAATGTGTCCATACAGAGCTAGAATCAGCAGAGTGACTCATTCATTAATTTCATTTCTTCACTTTGTATGAAGACATGGTTCTAATAAATGGTTATATAAAGAAGCCATACAGTTAAATTGTAAATATTTATTAATGAAAAATGTGAGTAGTGTTAGAACAAAAGCTCCGCAGTTTTACAGGCTATATGGCAAAGCATTAGTGGCTTATGGAGCCAATATTAAAATACTGGTTTATATTAAAGAATAACACTGTAGCATGTTCTATTCCTGAGAAGCACAATCTCTGCTTTTTACGTGCACTTTAACATTAGTTGACAAACTACTACACAGTACAACTAAGTCAAAATTAAAAAGTCAGTGGCCTGAGTATATATATATATATATATGGAACTTGTTTTCCTCCCATTGATTTTTGCCTCTTTGTCTACTATACAACAAACCTTCTTTCCAAATAAGACAAGCCCATTCATTCCCTGTACAAGGGAATTTACCTAGACTCAAGGCAATAGCCATCCATCATTCAGGCAGCTATAAGGGTGATTTGGTTCCTCCCCATCCTTCAGTAAGCAGCTGTGCAGATGTGCACCGACCCCCCCATAGCTGAACATATGTTGCTGCTCTGTCCATGAATTAGACCCCAAAGAAGACCATTCCTTCTAGTCAAGCCATGCCCAAAGGTGCTTCATCCCACCTTCTCAGACTGTGTGGTTTATCCACCCCAGGAGAGAGCCCTATAGGGAGTCACTCCCACCAGTCAGCAGCCTGTATCATTGCACTTTAGATGGAGGTGGCAGTTTTCCTTGCCTTACTCCTGCCATACCCCTCACCTGGCACTTATTTAGGTCCCTATCACC